>NW_028288561.1:7104473-7418659 GCF_059628265.1 Tinamus guttatus
AATACCACCCATGCATTTAGTGTGCAGCTCAGAAGCAAGGCGCTTCCCAACGCAGACCCCTCCAAGCACGCGGCAGCCTCCCTTGGCTTCCTGCAGCTCTCCGTGAGCACCCGTCTCCTTTCACCACGATGCTGCACATCCCTCTGAGCGCAACGCGGTGCCGGGCAGCGGTACCTGAGAGGGAGTATTCGCCCTTGCTGCTCTCGCTGTCCCGCACGAGGAAGGAGCCGTGCTGGTTGGGGGGTGACAGCAGGAGCTGCTCCGCGTCGCTCCGGCTGATCTTGCCGAAATACCAGCTGGGAAGGGAGAGCGGAGGCCAGTCAGAGCTGGTGAGTCCAGGAACAGGTTGCAAATGTTGGAAATGCTCTTGGGGAAACGTGAAAAACACTCCAGGAGGCCCCCCTGGAGCTGCTGCAGCCCCAGTGCTCGGGGGTGCTGCATTTAGTGGGTTTTGCCTCTTTGCCCACGTGGCCTTATTGCAACTGGGTAATTGCAAACCGCTGCCTCGTTTCCTCTAACGAGGAGACCAGTGATGTGGCCAGCAGCGGTCCAGCTCCTCTGCAAAACCCTTGGGCTGCTTCAGCTCCAGAGTGGGGTCAAGCACTGCCACTTGCCACCCAACAACCACGCAAGGAGCAGCCCTAGGGCTGCAGGTGACCAAGCCCTGCTGCATGTCGATGTCACCAAATTCCCACCCATGAGCAAATCCCATCAGGGAGCACCTTGCCTGGACCTGCCTTCCCTGACTCCAACACCGTCAGCTCCAGCTTGGGGCACAAGCAGAGCCCAAGCTCCCTCCCCAGCCTCGTCAGCGCTGGGATTTCCCACCAAATCCCCAAGGAAAAGGGGGAGTTTTGGTTGTTCATCCCCGTGACACATATGGGGACCACGGCACCGTGGGGGATGTGGCACAGGGACACGCAGGTACACGCCTGCACCATGCACATGCTGAAACCCGCCAGGCTCTTCGGTGCCACGGAGGGGAAATCATCATCCAAACGCCCCGCAAGTCGTGCAGACAGCACCGGGTTATTCCCAGCCCTGCTGAAACCCCACAAAACTGCAGAGCGCACAGAAGGAGGGATAAAGGGGGTGTCAGATCCGCACCCATCGCGATCCCACGGGATGCTGAGGACAAGGCAGCTCCGAGCTCAGCCCACGGCAAAAGTGAGCTAGAAGCGCCCACAACGGGGCATCCTCCTCCTCCTGCAGCACAAACCGGCTCCCCACGCAGATGCCGGAGCCGAGCGCGGTACTTACGGCCGGCGAGCGGCGCTTCCCTGGCTGAGGTTGGCCACGTAGGCGGTGGGGACGTAGCCCGTGGCCGCTTCGCCCAGCAGCCGCCTGGCCAGCACGTACTCGCCCTCCTCTCGCAGGACGCGCAGCTTGTCCCCGGCGCTCACGCTGAGCTCGCGGGCGCTGCGGGCCGCGAAGGCGTGCAGGGCGACGCAGAGAGCGGGATCCGCGGAGACGGAAGCGTCGGACGGCTCCGTGGGCAGCGACGCGCAATCGTCCGATGCAAAATACCCCAAGGAGCAGCCGTCCGCGCCGGAGCGGGAACGCAGCTTGTTCCAGAACCACGCCAGGAAAGTCAAGCGCTTCCGCGCCAAGCGCCCCATTCCCGGCGGGCAGGGAGCGCGGCGCTGCGGCCGTGCCGAGGCCGCGGAGCGGGGCGGCCGCGCGGGCATCCCGGCGCTCCCGGCGCGTCTGGGCACCGGCACCGGCTCCGCGCCGCACCTGGAACCAGCTCATCAGGTGGGGCGGGTTCGCGGCGGAGACGCCCGCACATCTGGCGGGGCGGCCACAGCTGGAAGCTGCTCCCAGGGAATGCTGGCTGCAAAGGAGCAGGAAGGAGCCCTCCTGTTTTTTATTTTAATTACTATTTTAACCTGTGCTCTCTCATGCCCTTGCGCTTGTCGCCGGAGCACCAGCGAACGCGGCTCTCGACACTTCAAGCAGCTTTTGTGACAAGTGGCAGACTCCAGTTAATGATCTTGATGGCACTTGTCTGGGAGGGCAGTTGTTTTTTCTTTTTCCCACAAGAAAATGATTGCATGCAATGCGCAGGAGTTAAATCAGAGTAGAGAAATAACCTCCAAAGCTGGAGGGCTTTGGAGACCTGCAGCCTGAGCCCTTGCTCACAAGGAGTCGTCCCTTGCACGAGTGGGCACAAAGAC
This sequence comes from Tinamus guttatus, assembly GCF_059628265.1. Classification (NCBI taxonomy): domain Eukaryota; kingdom Metazoa; phylum Chordata; class Aves; order Tinamiformes; family Tinamidae; genus Tinamus; species Tinamus guttatus. Next base: position 7,106,651 of record NW_028288561.1, read on the forward strand.
ATGTGGTTGCTGGACAGTGAACTTGGCAAAGTTATTTTTGATGAAAAGCCCTCCTTAGGATGCCTGATCAGCAAACTATCCTGGGTCTAGTATCTGCAGAAAGGTGTTATTGTTACAGCAAATAAAACCAGGGACATTAGAAAAAACAAACAGGAAGATGCTGGATGTGAAGAGCAACGTGGTCTGTGGCTGGGCGAGCAGCTGGGCGCTGCCATCTGCAGTGTCCTGGGTGCCCCGTGATGGTCAAACAAGCTGCAGAAACCAGATGTCAGCATCTGGGTCTGGGGTTGGCTTGTTCCCATCCTTCCCCGGCACTGGAGGGCACAGGGAGACTTGAACAAAATCTCTTGCTCCCTCCCTATGAGAAAGGAGCACTTGGATAGACAGAGAACTGCCCTGGGCTCTTCCCCCACCTGCCCTGCATGCAGCCCTAGTGACATTTATCTTTGGGGTGAATTTACCTCCCTTTTAGCGTGGCTCTCAGAACAGAGGGAGGGGATGTCAGAGCAATGCACAGGATGGAGGCGCAGAACACCCATTCCTGCTTATTCCTGCAGCACTCCTGACAAGTCTAGCCCTCACATCATGCTCTATCATCAGGAAAGTGCCCTGCTTGCTTATGTATGCAGGGAGATTACCCGATTAGATCAAGCACAGACAATTTATACCTCACCCTTTTGAATAGGGACTTGGTGAACTTGTGGTTTGCAGAAGGAGGCTGGAGACAGATTTACCTTTACTGACCTGGGCCAGATTAGATTCTCTAGTGGTACAAGTGATAGACAAGTGCAGCTGATGTATATAACGCGTGAAGCTTTGGATCTTGATTTGCACCTAAATGAAAGAGTACTTGAAAATGACAGACACCCCTGAGGACTAAATACTGCCTCCGAGCTGGACCTACCAGACATGCAGAGCACACACTCATCGCTGCAGCCTCCTATCTGCACAGGACGCGCACGCACAGCTTGGAATCCCACGCCAGCAAAGAGGTGGTTGATACATCACAATCTTTTTCCAGTATCTTTTTATTTTCCTATTAAATTCCAGGAGCATCCCTGCTGCTTTGAATCCCTTTGGAACTATAACACACCTTAAAAAAAAAAAAAAAAAAAAAAAAAAAAAAAAAAAGGGAGGAAAAAACAGGCATGCTCATAAGAGTCGCACCATGGGAAGATGCTTGCACCGTGGGAAGGAAGGAGGGAGGACATAGCAAGAGAAAGGGGAAAAAAGGAAGTTGTTGTCTAACACATCAAGTATTTCTCTTAGTCCCTGCAACTGGCTTGCACTGATGCATTAAAATCAAACCTGTCCCCAAATCCGGGGCTGTGGTAGATACGCAGGGACGTTGTTTCTAGCACCACTGAAAAGCACCTCCAACGAGCAACGAAACCACGATGTGCGTGCAGCAAAGCTGGCCCCTTGTCCTGGCTTAGTTGCAGAGCACCTGGGAGCAATAAACACAGAGAGCGCTTTGCATTCATCGATGTGTCAGATACTGCACGCACTGTTCTCCCGGACTAATTGGTGGAAACCAGCAGCTCCCCTCCATTAATGAGAGCGCCCATTATATTTAATTATCTGAGGTTCTGTTGCAGGTCCTGTTATGTTCACACTCTAAATACATCTTCCAGCTATGAGCCTTTTGGGAGAAAGCAGAGGAGAAACATAAATCCAATTAAAAACCCGAAAGGGGAGAAGCTTGGAGAACGCAGTTCGTGCTTAGGAAAAAAGGCTTCTTAGCCCTGGGCACGTAACATCAGATCCGTTCACACGGCAACGTAATTGAGGACGCTCCGCTCATTATCAAGTGAGTGGCAAAGCCCAGGGTCTGATCTCAGCAATGCGGGACGCCCCGTTGGGCTTCTGTTTTGGGCATCCTGTTTGGAGGCACCCGGATGGCCGACTGCCTGGGCGTTGGGTTCATCTCGCTGGGTCACCGAGGGTTTGTTTGGGGGGTCGTGTGTGTTTGTTTGGTTTAAACCACAGTAAGGTTTCTCCAAGGGTTTCCTAGCACCAAAACTTGGGGATAGTTCATCCAAGAATGATTTTGCCTCATCATAGGTTGCTTAGCCCGAGTGCCATGGGACAGGGCAGACAAGGGGTGGTGCATGATGCCAGCATTGCATGGGGAAAAAAGCAGAACGGTGGCACTAAAAGGCACTCATCCTCCGCTTCCCATGCTGGGGACTACGGTAGGAAGTAGCATCTTGGCAGACGAGCAGTTCTGCCAGCACGAAGCAGGCAGTGCAGGGGCGCAGCTTATTCGCTGGACGAGTGTAGGAACAGTCAGGGGCTCGTAAACAGTCAGTGCAGAGGGTTCGGTACAGGCAGAAGTACAGTTGTCCTGGGCCAAGGAGCCATACAGGAGGTGAGGGAGGAGGCAGAGCATTGCTGGGTCTCGCAGACTGCTGTCTGGAGCCCTTTGTGGATTGGGCTGATCGAGACAGTAGGAGTGCAGGTCATGGGGCACCTGGAACGGCACAGGAAAGCAAACCCGCTGTATTGGAGACAGCTGGAGGCAGAGATTGTGTCTGGCTGGTCTGGGGCAACTGCAGCAAGAAAATAGTAATAGCCCTTTAGCAGTCAGAGACTTTTGGAAGGCTCTGTGAATCCCTCCAGTGCTCTACATGGATCTGCAAGACATAACCTGGAAAAGCTAATTCACAAGTGTCATACAACCATGCTGAAGTTGTAAAATTTCTAAAAGGGACTGATATTCCACCCGAACGTCTGCAAGGACCCAGAAATCAAATCAGTCTGGAAACCGGTATGGTGAGTCTGCAGGTCTCCTCTTCTGCTCTCCCCTGAGATTATCTGGGCAAACCAGCCTTTGCCAGCCCTCACCTGCAGCCTGGCTTCCAGAGGATGCTCCTTACAGCACGGACTGCCTGGGCGAACAGCACTTCTGCCTCTGCTCTTGTTCCTGCAGTAACCATTTGTGTCCCTGCAGTTAGCACTTGTGACACACACAAACTATTAAACACCTCGTCCAGACTGGCAGGTGCCAGTGAGTTGTTCACCTGGCTCTTTCAAGGCTGCAGAGACAGCCATGGAGACCAGAGTTAAAGCAGCCCATTCTGCTTTCCAGTTGCCCCTCGATACAGCCAACCAGGACTTGCAGCTCTCTGCGAGCACCTTGGATTCTTATCCTGCCACAGGCGAGTGGCAGCAGGAGTCCCCAGGTTGGCACATGCTTAGGGTGACCTGACATTTGCAACTGAATAGTCTCAGTCCCTTGGCCAGTGCTGAGCCAGGAGGGCACCGATGCTCCCAGGAGAGATGTGCAGAGTGACTCAGTGTCTGAAGGGAAAATCTCTGCCAATGCATAAGCAAATGAGGGGTTGCTCCATCTGCCAGGTGTCCTTGTCCCTTAGGAGGAACCAGTCCATCTACCATATGACTGTGCTCTGTACTATCACTCTCCAGAGAGGATTGGGGGTATTAAGCACTGTGGTATTAAGCACTGCTAGAAGAAATCTGCCCAGAGTCGCAGGAGAAAAGGCCTGAGAGAGACCTCACCCAGTCCTAGTCCATCCTATACTTATGTCTTTCCCCATCTTTGCCAAACCAGTTCTTAAAAGACCTCCAGGAATGGATATGCCTCGGTGTCCCCAGACAACCCATTTTAGTGAGTCACTAATCATTACTGTTCGAAATGGTGTCTAACCTGCTGCATTTAAGCCTATTACCTCTTGTCCCATTCATCACTCGATTGCTCCATTCCTTTCTACAACAGTCTTTTATGTACGTGAAGACTGCTAAGCTGTCCCTCCTGCTCAGCAACGCCCCCGTTGGACCCCAGCCCAGCTCAGGGCAAACATGCTGACCTTGTACGAACATGCAACACGGTCATCTTTTTCTCCATTTGTCTCCAGTCCTCTTCAACTGTCCGTACGCGCTACTGCTTCTGTGGTGCCACCTCAGCTGACTCTCCAGTACATTTACCTGTTGGAGATCACAGAAAAAAACATTAGTTTTAGGAGAAGCATTCTGCCCCTCTCATGCCAAATACCTGACAGATATTCAGGGAAATACAACTGAGTTGCCATTTATCATCTGAGGGGCCAAAATTGATTGCACAAGTGATCTTTCACTTGTCCCAAATACGAATTATCTGTACCAGCTCAAGCCACCACTTCTCTTGAGGTTCAGACTTGCATTTTACCTTGCAGTTGTAGAGGTATGAGCTTAACTTCACCCCTTCTTTCCTTACTTTCCCTCTTCTATACCTGCTTGCTTGCTCTCTCTGATAAGAGAGCTGCTGTTGGCTCTTAAATGCTCAGGAGCTTGCAGATAAATACTGCTTATGGTGTGACTTGATAGAAGACAAATACTAGAACTCAAAATTTTACCTGTTTCTGCAGGGAAGCAACCATCTTCTCTAGCTCAGCCACAAGGGACTCAAGATTCTCTCTGGAGGAAGGGCTTGGAGAAGGCACCTCATTTCTGGAGCCAGAGATAGAAAACGAACAGGATAATGGAAATGCTACAGAAGGCAAAATGATTCTCTCATCCCAGGAAGCTGACACCACAAAACACTCCCGATCTCCAGGCCTCAGTGCAGAATGCCAATTTCAAAAGCCCAAGTGGACTAAGTTATTACAAAGTCCTCGTATTTCTCAGAAAGCAGAGGCATAAGAAATGCATCTACCAGACCTGGGAAAGGCAGGCTTATGCTTGGAAGGGTTTTCTTGTGGGTAGCTGAATCCAGGAGATCTCTTGCTTCGGAACCGCTGAGAAAGAGCCTTGAATTGTCCACGTGTCTGGCAGTCTGGGGAAGGGAGAGAAAAACCTGCAATGAGCATCCATGCTTTGGACAGAACATTTTGAACTGTTTGTGAATAAAGCAGCGCTGCCATCCTTCACTGTCCACTCTCAACACATCAGCTGAACAAGGGAGGCAGCAAAGGGGCATAGGGCTCGTGTCCTGCTTGGATTACCCTGCCTTGGCTGGTCTGTATATCCACAACGTAGCATGGATAGACAGGCAGGATTTGCTGTTTAATAGCAGAGTTTTACAGACTCACAGACAGCACAGAGGTGATCAGGGGAAGGGGCACTCATCAGAATCAGGGGTCTCTGCAAGCTGCCTAGAGGCCAGCAACGCACCAAAAGAGATGCTACGACTGCCACATATTAACAAACTGGAGGATTTGTTGCCAAAGGATGTTGTGGAAGCCAGAATGGGGGATGGCTCAGATAGGACAGCAAGAAGATAAATCCACAAAAATACAGCACTGCTTTCTAGCTCCAAGTTCCTCAGCTACTGTACAGCTTAGGGACCACTGTGCCCATGCCCCATTTCAGTCCCTTCTGAGCACGAGCTGTGAGACAGAAGCCCTGAACTATGGGGACATTTGCTCAGGTTTGAGAGAGCTATTTTCCTCTTTGCATCCATTTGCTTCACACGGGCCTCTACTTCCCACAAAAAAGATGTCATTAAACCAGCTCCTGACACGTCACATAAGGTGACGATATAACAGGAATGCCACCCAGAATCATGCCCATGTCAGATGGTGCTTGAATGGCTTCATTCCTACCCTCACAACAGTCCTGCCACAAGCGGAGATCCACTGCTGGAATCTCTTCACAACCAACCATGCCCTGCGGGTATGATGCCACCTGGAAGACGTCTCTCTGGAGCTGCTGAATGTGGTCACTGTTGTCACAGATGACACGAGCAAGGGACGTCTGTCTGATCTGAGTCAGTTGTGCTGGCGTGAAGACCCCGGGATTCTCATACCAAAATCTGCAGGATTCGCAGATCATAGCGTGACTCAAGAGCACAAGGCAGTGATGGAGAAGGAGGCTAAGAGGGAGAAGAGCTGCCCTACTGTGTGACAGCACCCAGACCCTCCAAAAGGAGCTTCTATTCCAGCTTCCCATGCCATGTTGAACTGCAAACAGGGCCTGCCCTGTAGGAGGACTTTGCATAGCTATGAAGACAGTTTCTCATGAATCCCAGTGAGTTGCTGAATTGAACTGCCCAGAGACACTACTTACTCCAGACACAGTCCGTTGCAAGGGAATCCTGGAGCTCAGACAACTCCACTGTAGCAGTTAGGACATGGGCTGGCGGGCCCACAAATCACCTGCCCTAAGCGCATCACCAGGACAAGAAGAGTCATGTTAGCATGAGCAGCAAATGGGAATGGGAAGGAAGCTCCCGAGAGCATTTTCATGAGACATTGGACATATCTCAACAGCATTGATGTCCTGCAGTAGAATCAAAACAATCTTCCCAAATAGAATACCAAAGACTTAGGGTTCTAACGACAATACCTGTCTCCATCCCTCAGCCTTCTGAACTGCGTTGTTAAAAGGCACATCAGTGTTGGTCCAACTCTAGTACCAGGGACAAGATCTTCCACCATCAGGGCTGGAAACAGGTCAATATTTTTGGTAGTTCCATACAAGCTGCAGGATGAAAGACAAAAAAGATAAGGGACTGTCAAAGAATGAAGACAAGAGAAACCTGATTCCATCACAGGAGTGTGTACACAAGGAACTCATCTGGACAACACTTCTAATGGTCTTATCTGAAAAACAATGGACATACCTTGGAAAGAGTAACCTAATGTCAGCCAGTGCAGATAAGGTGCAATTTAGTGTCACTGGAAAACAGCTCCAAGGCTCAGTCTTCCAAACTATACCAATCCCTGATGACATTCCACTCAGAACCAGACTGACCACTTGGAGAGACCTAATATGTCTTGCCCCACTCTTAATCCAAAGCTATTATCCTATCTGAACATCTGTGGGTAGTAATATCTGGGGAAGGTTATTTGATGGACGTTCTAGGAAGAGCAGTAACTTTTCAGAAACTGATTTTCAGTAATCGTGATGCCTCCAAGCCTGGCCAGGCTACCGTACCTCCTGAGCTTTTCCCTGATCTCCAAGTTCTTTATCTCGTTTCTGAGGTCCTCAAACTCCTGTGCAGATGAGAGGTTGCAGAAGACCCTGAAATCATTGTAAGGTGGGATGCCATGGTCTCGCCCTCTCTGGATGTTGATAGCAGCCAAGTCCAGTGAGACTGAGTGTGCCATCGAGAAGAGCTTCTCTGTCAGCTCCATGTTGAGGAGTTCTGAAGGTACCCGCATTTTCCCAGGCACCCCAAACAGCCCGCGGAGGAGGGGGTCAATCCCACCCTCCTGTATGATCCTGAAAGGGGAGAAGAAGGCCTTGTGCAGGGGGATGTGGCCTTGGCGGATGGGCTGGAAGGTTTCATTCAGCCGGTAGAGGATGGGGTTGATCAAGGTGTGCCCAAAGCGGAAGGCAGCGGTGGCAAAGGCATTGAGGATCCCTGCATTGATGTTGGGGTTGTAGCCTTTGTACTCACCCATCATCTTCATTCCAGCTTCCCCGAGAATCTTGGGAAGCCACTGGGCATAGGTGATGTGTTGCATTTGGGCACCCACAATCTTCCGTGCCTCGTGATATAGGAGATCTCCATCCCAGTGGGGATTGAGGGTGGACAGCTCCCTGGCGATCCGGTTGTGCTCCCGGAACCAGAGTGTGTGCATGGCTGTGAGGCCCAGCTGCTCGTTGGCGCGGTGGTCTCCTGCGAGGAAGCACGGCACAGGGCTCTCGTTCTCATCCCTCATGCATTCGGTGGGCGGCCCCACAGCAAAGGGAAGAAGGGGCTTCCCCGAGCTGGGCACGACTTGCCCTTGCTTCAGCAATCCGCTCTGGTTGCTCAGATCCCTCAGCTCCTGCGATTCCTGCTCTGTACTGCCATAAACATTGGAGGCATCAATGTAAGAGGTCAAGTGGTTGATCTGCTCCCTGGCGTAGACGGAGTTCATCAGCAGCGAGGTCATCCCGCTGCCACACACAGGGCTCGAGCGGACGAAGAACATGCAGCGCCCATTCCTCACACGGGGGTCGTTGGCAGGAATCATGACGGAGAAGCAGGGAGGGTCATTGCTGCACACCTCGCTGCAGGGCGCTCCGTCAGAGAAACGGGACATGCTGATGGCTGCCACCGTCTGGTCCATGTCATGGTCCAGAAACTGGCCCCACTGCATGAGCATGTGAGTGAACTGGTCATCTGCAGTGATGGTCTCAGTGCCAATCATGGCTGTGGAGACAAGACGGGGCAATGGAAGGGGCAGGTCTCTGGAGTCTTCTGCCAAAGAAAATCCCCTCGGGAGGTTAAATCCGTTCTGGTAGGCTGGTTTGAGGAGTCTCTGGAAGGCTGTGAGAGACGCACCCCACATCGGGTGCTGGAGGTTGTTGCAGGAGCCATCGTGGCTCCTGTACTTCTTGTGGAAGCAGATATCCGAGCAGTTGGGCGTGCGGCGGTGGGCAGAGCAGCCGGAGAGATTTGCAATCATGTTCAGGTAGTGCGGGGAGACCAAGTCATTGTAACGATAGCCTGTAACGACGCAAAAGCAACGCATCAGAGCACGGCCACGTTGGCCAACTGGCTCCTGCCACCCCACATAACGGCCCTGATTGGAATCTGTTTCTGGGATTCTTGTGAGGGACAAGAAGACCTGATCTCTGATTTTGGTACTGCTATGTGATTTCTGCAAAGCAAACGAGATGCTGTATCATATCAGACCCAAAGAGAGGAAAAGGAGGAGAAAAGAGTTTAGTATAAACTGCCCAGACATCGAAATCTAAAATGTTAAACAGAGTAGCAAGCCGTGGGTATGGTCTTGGTCTCCATGCTTCAGGCAGTGCTGGCTTTATTTTTATGTCTGTCTGGGTTATTACTGCAGCCTCAAGCACAACTGATCACCCAAATTATACGTGACAAGCAGCAGGGAAGCTGTCAGAGGCTGCTGGGGCCCTGCGCTCCGTGAAATGCTGAAGAAGGCTGAGTCGTGGATGCTGACAGGGCCACGGGACAGGAGGCTGCAGCCGACCAGCCCGGACTAGCCCTGCCGCTTGGAGCGAGACTCCTCGCAGGCTGGAACACATCCAGGCACAAATATTTATGTGCCCTAGCGTACATGATGACTAGCACGTATAGGTAGAAACATGCTGTGTATGAGAACATAAAGGAAATGCCGCCTCTCTTCCCCCTGCAGAGAAACTTAATCTCAGGTCCATAAAGGTACGTACAGGCCCATCCCTCTTGGAATTTATGGGAGGTAGATAGCTAAATATTTTTAAGGATTAGGGCCTCAATAGCCCCTCAGGAAGTCTTCAGCAAAATGGGGAAGTGAGCTGGAGTTTCCCGAGTACCACACTGATACACTTACCACAGGACCAGCCCTCCAACCGCTGTAAAAGTCATTAGATGCAAGAGAACTGCAACCCTGACAACACATTTCTTGACATGCTCCTGACTGATGTGGGCTTTTGGTACAATGTTGTGCATTTTATCTTTCTGGATAAATTGTGGTTTTACTTAAATCTTACACAGAAATCTATTCAGAGTTAAAAGGGGAAACACATCTTCCATACCTGTGACATTCATATCCACGATTAAGCCTTGCTGCACGTGTTCCTGAATCAGCTGCAAGGTTCTTTCAAAGATCTCACCCGCCCTGGCTGTTTCAATGGTATAGGGGTCTCGGGGGTAACGGAAGAGAGCCAGAAGGTCATTGGGAGTCTTGGGGCGCCTGTCGCAAAGAATAAGGGTGATGCACAAACATTAAAATGAGAATGTTGCTCAGAGCAATGAGACACTGCAGGGAGCAGCAGGCAGCTTCCAAGCCTTGTCTGGTGCTCAGCCTCAAAACCTAGTGCATATGAATGATGTGGCTTTCCTGCATATGGCAGATGATTAAAGGCAGGATATTTTTTCCCTGAGAAAATGCACACATTTAATTTCCTGAGCATTTCCATTTTCTTCTGCTGAAGTATTTTTCGCTTTTCAACAACTGAAAACCAGAGGTTTTGGGCTTAACTCTTTCAATAAGAAAGCTTATTTTTATATAAGAGGGAATTTCCATTTGCTTGGAAATAATTTTTCATTAAGGAAACGGTTATAATTATATTATTATTCATCCTGCACTAAGTCAGGCGCATTTATAAAATGATTATGCTGATTCTTTTCTTTTCTATGCACTATCTCTAGAGCAAACTCCAGGTGACAAAATCCATGTAGCATATATATATGTCATAGAAGGTGATATTAATTCATAGGATGTTTTCAGAATTCCAAATACCTTCCTGTTATGAATCTTTAATTCATTCTTACACCTACGTGGTGTAGCTTCAATCTCCAGTACTTGAAGCAATGCTGTAGCTTTTATTATAGATTGTCACGAATAAAATGAGATTTCAAAAGCTTGGTTCAGCATCTCTTTTATCTCTTCTCTGCTTCACACCTGTGATCTTGGTACTTCATGCACTTACTTGCTAAACAGCTCGGTGCGTGTTGAATTAATGGCATAGTCCACACTGCTGATGGCTTCCCGTAGTGATGTGGCTACAAACATGTCACCACTCCGACCAACATCCATGGCTATCCAAAAGAGAGAGAAACAATTTATTTACTTTGTTATCAATTTCTCTTCCAAGCTCAAGAAAATCTATGCATCAGAATGAGCATCATAGTAACTCCACTTCATGTAGAATGTCATTAACCATTTGCCATACGAACAACAGGAAACATTTAAACAAATATTCTGAAAGAGAAATTAACTGATAGAAAAGCCACAGAAAAACAGGTGACTTTGCGGGGAGGTATCTGTGTATCACACACATGGCATCTGTTGCTGTAGCACTTTGTAAATACATGCCTATTCTGGTTTGTCACAGCTAAGCAAACCAGTTCCCATTTAGCTACATTTGGCTGCAGCAGGAAGCTGGAAAATGAGGTTCCAAAGAGGCAGAAATCATAGAAATTATCTTATGAATAATTTTAAGCAACAAAGAAATTACAGATTTTCAACTCCTTGCACACAATCCCTGTATAGAACATGATTTTAAATTTGTCTAATAAGCTACTCACTATTCATGCCAGTTATTCCTGCGTGCTTCAGAAATATGCCTCTCCTTAAGTTTTTAACCTTACTGCTCACTTTTGCATTTTTTCCTTATTAGTTCTTCCTTACCCTCCTCAGAAGCACAATTTCCACACTTGACCTCTCATTTGATCAGCAGAAGAGTGACTCTTCTTTATTCATTACAGTTTCTGTTTAGCCTTCCCTAGTACAGAGAGATGTAGTTTGAAACCTAGAGAATCATTTCCCAGTCCCAAGGGATTCAGTGAATTTTTAAAACCCCGTATTTGTCCCGGCAATGCTGTTCTTGTCCTTCCTCCTTTAGTGCATGAGGTTACGGTCAGAGAGTGAACCAGGAGCACGTTAGCACATTTTAATAAGTTACTGTCTCTCAACGGAGACGCGGGAACTACAAGCACATTTGTGACTGGCCTCTCTATACAAATGCTAAAGAATTAACAGAATTATCCTTGAAAGAAAAGGCATCAATAGAGCATAACTGCTTCCTTACATGAGAGCAAGAGACGAGAGGAGGTGCTAAAGGCTCTCAGGAGATACTTTACCAGTGATGGTGAGCTGCATCGTGCTGGAGGTGAAGCCAAAGGGGTTTCTTGCTATGCACTCGTATCTGCCCTGATCAGCCACGCCGAGGTCTTGGATGGAAAGGGTCCCCTCTGGGCTTACGTGGAACTTGCCACTCTCGGTGATCTGGATGCCGTCCTGTTGCATGATCAAATGACAGAACAAGGTGTCAGGGTATGGAGAGCCTCCTGCATCCCAGCAAAGCCACGAACAGATGCGATTAACTAGTGTGGCCACCAGATGTTAGCATTGCTCTTCCAGAAAAAACAGGAAGGCCCCAAAGCACAGTCTGATCCCGTCTTGCTGGACCCACTGCAGTGACATCCTTCACCCTGAACTCCCTTCAGGCACTCACTGCAAGGCTGGAGCCCAAGGCAAGCTGCAGGTCACCCCTAAGACACCTCTGTAGCATAACTCAGGCTCCTGCATCTTCCATATTATTTCTTCCATGCCTGACTGTGCTGACAAGCAGGATAAGTCCCCGGGAAGGTTGCAGGTATCCTGGCACAGCAGGACAAAGCCTGGAAAGCTCCACCTACTTAATTTTTTAAAACAGTAGCCAAATTGCAGTGGGGTTCTGATGGGCCATGGCTTTGCCCCATCAAAGCTGGAGCCGGCCAGAGTTGTTACATAAAAGCATTACATCCCAATTCTGCCAGTGGGAAACCTGAAAATAAGGACTAGCTACTTTAAAGGTATCTTTATATATATATATACTCATTCCACGAATAGTCAAAAAATGTTAACAACATCCTGGGAGAACAGTTGTTTGGAAGGACATTATTTTTTCTGGAAGGAAAAGCAAAAGAAAAAGGCAATCTGCATTGCTCAGCTACAAACCTGAGAAAAACAAACCTTCTTTTAAGTCACTTAAAAACACAATCAGCGGAAAAGTTGGTCTAAACATTTCTTCAAGCACAACTTCTTCCATGCCTGCTGCACAAAGTGCTTGAGCTGGGAGGGCTTTTTAGCCAGATGGCTGTGCAAGGTCGGTGGTGACTGTCAGGCAATAGGAGGCTGTTACCTTGACCCAGGTTATGGTGGGTCGTGGGTCTCCTTGGGCAGCGCAGGTGATCGCGACATCCTGGCCCGTCTCCGCCACCACGTCTTGCGGGGGATGAAGAAACACAGGGATCACTGTGAAACAAAGGAAGAAGGTCACCAGAAGGAGAAATGCTCTGAGGAAGAGACACATCGTTGTTTGAAACCTCTCGGTATTAGGAAATCAGAGCTGCTGGGCAATTCACACTGTTGCAAGAGCATCACGAATTTATATTCATTACTTTCTGCTACTATTCATGTCTCAGCTTGGGACAATTCCATAGGAATGTGTCAGAATCTTTAAGTCAAAGATTTTCTAGAAGAGATATTCTAGGTGAAATAACTATTGTGAATTGATGCAGGGATTACTGTATGAGGCTCTATGGCATGGGTTGGTCAAATCAGACTAATGGATCATATCGATCCCCCTGGTCTTGCAGTAATTTGGGAATTCTTCATCTGAAGCATTGCTACATTCACATGTTTCTAGCTGTTTTCCTTCTCTGCAGTTCACCACTGGTAAAATTCTAGCATATTTGTGAAACAGCAGGGGTATTTTCTTGTTGAGAAAGCTCATTTATATGGGAATAAAAAAAAAAAAAAAAAGAAAAGAAAAACATGAAGGATTTCTGCGTGACTTGTGTTTTATGAAGGCCTGATTCTAGAATACCTGAATTTAGGCTGAACTACATTCTAGTAGTTAACGTTTAAGACAAATATATCTGAACCAGAAATAAATCTCGCTGGTAAGTAATAGCTTTTATTTTTTTGCAAAATATTTAATTTTTAAAAATAGTACAATTTATTTGGCAGGAAAGCCAAAAAATATGAATAAAAAGAAAGAACAAAGCACAAGAATGTAATTAATTAAACTTTCTTCAAAGTCTCCAACAAATATCCTCTGTTTCCTATTCTTAACCAAAATCATTATTCATAATAGCAACTCCCAAGCACATTAAAAAGCCCCATCTTCATTTGTCACTCAGCTGGTCAGATATCATTGCTCATCTGATGGGTGACAACTTGTCAATGCAATTGGTTACTTCTGATCATATAAGCCCTGCCCTAATGTTTATTTTTTCAGATGCAGACTGATACGGTCCCTGCTCCCTTTTGCTCCCATCAGATGGGTGTCATTCCTGCAACTGTACTTTATAGACAACAAAAAATATTAAAGTAATGAAAACTAAAGCAGCTTCTTCCAATTTATAACATATAACTGGAAAACTTGTTGAAGTTTACCACCAACTGAAGGAGCTTTTATGGCTGGACTTCTGCTCCCATGCAAAAGCAAAATCACATCTCAGGGGAATTAGGGCAATTCCTTGCCTTGTCAGACAATGCATTATTTAGCATAATATAGACTTAATGAAATCCGTTTGCCAGCCCTTATTACTCACAAACTCGAGCTTTGACCAGCTTACCCCTGGGGGTCACAGACAGCAGCACTGGGAGGCTCTTCACGCCGATGGCACTGATCGCGTGGCACTCGTACTGACCCTGGTCGTGCAAAGCCACCCTCATCACCCGCAGGGTACCGCCGGAGAGGATGCTGTGCCTCCGGTCATTTGGCAAAGGCCCCCCTGGTCAATTGAAAACACAAAAAAGCAGGTTAAATGTTTGTTAAATATTTTACTGGATCAAAACACACTTTTTGCACTTTTCAGCCTACTGACAATCTTTGCAAAATATTCAGTTTTGCTGTAAACCAAAGTGTCTGCTATTTAGTCATCTCTAGTACCAAAAGGAATCAGACTCCTCTGCACACTATCGAGAGAGAATGAGCTACATTCCATCATTTCTTCTCCTCTTAGTGAGTCTTCCACTAAAGCATTGTAAAGTTTAGTTAACCTTTGCTGAGTGACCTACTGAACCTGGTTACAAAATAGTTTTATTAATCCTCATTAATCCTCACAGTGCTCCATTCAATCTCTCTCTCTGAGAGGTATCTTCTGAAATCTGGGCAGCGGAATGGAATCAGTTAAAGGAAATGGAGAATGTGCTGGTGAAGGAGAATTTCAGCTGGTCCTTCCTAGCTCGGTGTCAGGGCTATTGCTGTGGAAGCTGGAATACAATAGCCATGAATTCTTCACAGAACTGAACCATTAATTATGGCTTATGAAGCATGAGGAAAAGTTGGAGGGCCTCTGGGCCAAACATTGGCTTCTGTCCCAGAAAGTGTTAGATAGGATCAACTCAGTGGAACCAGAGCTAACAACCACCGGAGACTCCAAAAGTTCACCACCACCTGTTGGCCAAAAGTGCTTTTTCCTAAGCAAAAAGAAATGGCAGAACTGTATCAGGGTGAACTGGTGCTCTCCTGCAGCACTTGTCGCCAAGAGGACAAGATCATAGAATCATGATCACAAGATCAGTGACAGTGATGGAGATCTGGTGCACAGCGATACCCACCAGCCTGGCATGTCCAAACTTGGCCCTTTTGAATGAGACAAGAAGCCAGACCAGGAGGAAGTTCAGGGCTTTGAGGGTTTCATGTGGATGAGAAAATGCACACTGCTTCCTTCCCAAATGACAACTTTGGTTATCAGAGACCTAAAAGTGCACTTTCCTTCCCCAATATTTAACACTAATCTTGTTGACCTAAGACCCCTAATATGACTAGGTCTGTGCTGTGGTGTGTTCCTATCTCATCATCTGTCAGGTGTCATCACCGTAATTCATTGCCCTGTATCAGTAGCTTAACTGTTCTCATCCACACCTACAGTGGGTGCCACAGAAGAGAGAGAAAACCCAAGACAAGTGAGGAAGTACCTGCCCTTGTCCAGGCAATAACAGGCGCAGGATGACCCTCGGCAGAGCAGGGGAAATCCACACTTTGCCCCTCAGTTACCGTCTGGTCGGTGGGGATGAGGAGAAACCTGGGAGAATCTGGAGGAGGAAGTAATGACAGTGCAATAGGCAAAAAATTCACACAAAAAAGCTTGAATTAATTTGGAGCTACTGGGAACCGAACTGGTCACAGTGTATACGGCTTAAATGAACACCCACTGATGGAGTGTTTAGCCCAGGGACTCCTCACCTTGCACGATGATCTTTGCAGTAGCCTGGATGGAGCCCTCGGTGTTGCTGGCGTTGCAGTTGTACTGCCCCTGGTCCGAGAAGGTGACGTTCTGAATGTAGAGCCCTCCAGAGCTGGTGATGGCAAAACGGGAGTCCCGTGGTAAAGGGGAGCCTGTGCCCAGTGTCCAGCTGATGCGAGGGTGGGGGTGCCCGGAGACCCCACACTCCAAGGTGACGCTTTCCCCAACCAGCACTTCCGTGTTCTGCGGCTGGATCACAAACGTGGGCTTGGCTAGAAAGAAATGGAGAGCTTCAGAAACCAGAAGCCATGTTGCCTACCTGCTTATGGACACAAGCCCCTTGGACTTCCCTTGCAGTCCAGCTACTCTTCACCTAGCTCTTCCCTGTCCTCCACATCTTCAGTGGGAATAATTCCCACAGCACTACTTCCTTCGTTTCATTTTCTTCCTCTCTGTCACAGACTACTGACACATTCTCCACTTCCATCTTCCCTTCACCCTTGACACTTCTGTGCTGCAGAACTCTCCCCAATCTCTAAATTCTCTCCCACGTCTCAGGTTATCTCCAGTCTCTAAATCCCCTGTATTTCACTCCCATGAAGAACCACCTCATGGCTCAGACCACGATGCTGTTAGCCACTCTCTGCCCCATACACCAAGAACAACCTGCTGCACGCAAATGGAGATTCAATCTGACCAGCTCCATTTTCAGCCCCCAGCACTCCCAAACCAGGCCTTCCAAAGCAGGCAAAGCTCATTACATGGGGTGCCAAAATAGCGCAGGACGACTCCCTGCGTCTTGACCTCCCCAGCTATGTTCTTGGCCATGCACTGGTAGACGCCCTTGTCCGACTCCTTGGTGTTCTGGATCATCAAGGTTCCATCTTGTAACAGGTTAAGACGGTTGTCATCTTTCATGTCAATCTCGTTACTGAAAAACAGCCATGAGGAAGGTAAGTTTGGAAGGAGAAGAGCCCAGTGTTCTTCCTAGCAGATATCAGGGGTGAGGGAAGGCTTTGTATATGCATTGTATAAGCTGGTGTGCCCTGGAGCTATTCTGAGACTTCATGAAGTCTATAGCAAGAGTTATGATTTAGAGCGCTGAAATTAGGTTCCAAATAGGATTTCTCCCTGTGTGTGCCACTTTTTGTATTACCACCCACCACTTAGGATATTAACAGCCCATTGGGAGAGAATACTGTTCTCATGCAAAAGTATTGTTGCTGTTGTCAGGACATCTTGGCCTGGAAGTTTATTCTCATTATTTACTAAAATAAGTATAGTAATTAATTAATATAGTCATTGTGTGCAGCCATGTCTATCTGAACAAGGCTCAAAGGCCTCAGGGGGCAAAGAGCTCTGAGTAATTCACCATAGGACCCCAAGAGAGTTTGGATTCCTTTCTAAGGTCTGAGAGCTGTGAAATATCTTCTTTCTTTCTACAGTGATCTGCAACTCCTGGAATCCAGCCCATGACAGAAGGTCCCCTTGCTGCATCCCATTTGTCGAAGCACAGAGAAATCCTGGATGGCTGCGAATGACGGAAAAGAGAAAGGACCCTCTCCCCTCTAGGACAAAGGCTGAATCCACTTGCTGGGCATTTATTTAATTCCCCTGGTATCTCCTCACTGTAGTCATACCTAGTCTGGGGAACATTTATTATCATTACCCCTCTTACAATGCTATAATTGGGAGCCTGCCAGCATTTCCCTAACAAAACCTTCCTTCCAGGGGACTTAGCTCAGCCATAAACTTTCACTCTGTGCTGAAACTTTGCCTAGCAGGGAGTTAGCTGAGGGATCACACATTGATCATTTTTATTAATATCTAGGCCCTACTAGGCTCCCACAGATAAGAAGCTCATAAAGCAGCTAAGTAACTTCACTTCCATAATGGGCAACTGCTCAAGCACAGAATGTTTTACTGTGTAACATTTCCCAGAATTTTTTTGGCACCTACAAAAAGCCAATATTTTTTCAGTGTTGCTGTATAGAATATTAATCTATATGCTGCTTTGCAATATCCATCTTTCAGTCGAACACAGTGACTTTCACTTTGGACCCAGGGACAAAAACCACCTCAGCAGTTAAAAATGGCAAGTACAGTGTTTTAGAGTGACAAGAATACTTTTTTTATTATTATTTTTTTTTAAATTCAGAGTATACTTATGGGAAAGTTATAAACTCTTGGAATCCATTTCAAATGCAGATGAAACATTTCAAATGCAGATGAAAACACCACTTGTATTAAACGGTCACCAGAGAATGCTATTGAAATGAAAGTAAATACAATTCATGGAATATCCATTTCTATTTTTTTTTTTTATGTTGAATGAACTGTTTTTTTGCAATTACAGGCAGTAGCTGAAGAGCTTGACACTTGGTAGAAACCTCTGCTACCCCAGGGCTCACTGTGAGACTTACTTGTTGTGCAGCCATATAATGGCAGGCTTTGGGTTGCCCTCTGCCCTGCAGGTGAAATAAACAGTGTTTCCCAGGTGGACATCAACATCGTGGGGCTCCGAGGTGATGCGAGGGCTCTCTGCAAAAGACCATTTTAACACAACCCATTCTAGGCAGCACAAAGAACATCAATGCAAACCCTACACTCCACACCACTGCCTCCCCTGGCCAGAAGTCATCAGTGGCTAATTCACTACACACTTTATTTTAAGATGTCTTAAGCAAGTCCTAAGCAAGTTAAGCAATATATGGTTGTGCTAAAATGGGAAGTTTACATAAATGCTTTGGAGTCCTTGACCTTCATTCAGAAGAGCACTTACTCATACACTTTATGCTCACTAGTAATGTGGGAAAGCCAACCAGATTACTGTGAAGATTGAGAACTTGCCACCTTTCCAGTGAAAGGCCGGTGCTTTTACACCACACACTGCAACTTAATGACAGGTAAGTGGCTTCTGGGATTCCAGTGGTGGATCGAAACCACCACAGCCACGTGATCAGGAGTGCTGACCCAGTACAGATGTGCTCTGCTGGCTCACATCTGCTAAAAACGGTAGGTTAACATTTTGCCAGCAGGCTTCATATCGACTCAGATATCAGCTGGCTGCATCATTAGAATTTAATGCTGAATTATGTATCATTTGTCTTCCTACAGCTGGCATTACACCAGCACAAAAGCCTGGTGCCAGCAAAACCTTCCCACCAGGTGCTCCGGCTAATTTGACAGACATCCCACTGTGCACCATGCGCAAACCAGAACAAATTTATATTAATGGCTAAGGAACCGTGGCACCGGGCAGATGTCAGGGACAACCCTTGTGCAGGGTTGAACACCCCTTCCGTGTCCCAGCTCAGTGAGTCTCGGTCCCTGGGCCCCCAGGTGGTCTCTCTAGACGCTCTCCTTGCTGGAGCTGAGTTTTGGGGGGCAGTTTGGTTTGTGCGTGGCGGGGTTTAGCCATGGCTCTCACCACAGTGGAACTCCCGGGCCGTGAGGGTGACGATGGAGCGGCCGTGCAGCTCCCGCGGTGCCTCGCACGTGGCGGCCGTCTGGAGGCTGCCCTGCTCCGCCGACTTCCTCAGCAGCTCCGCCAGCCACATCAGGTCGCAGTCGCAGAGCAGGGCGTTGGAATCCAGCCGCCTGCGGGACAGAAGGAAAAAAAACCATTAAATCCCTCCCCAGCCTCCAGCCAGCTCCTCTGCCTCCCCTCGTGCATCGCTCGTCCATCCAAATGGAGCATCCCTTGGCTGCTGTTTCCCACCTTCGATGACACCCAAGTAGAGATTCAAGGTGTTTCATTCTGACAGCATTTTAATAGGATCCTTAATTGGGTCAGAACTATTTTTTTGTTGAGAAACAAAGAGAATTCATCAGCCCTTCCAGTTTCAAACGCAAGTTATTCTCCTAAGCTCAACCATGCATCCTTGTGTTGATTTTGGGCAAAAAGAGACACTGAAATAGTGAAATTCCCCACAGGATGGAGATTTCAGCCCTTGCTGAACTCTGTAAAAGTGGCAGACAAGGCTGCTTCTGTTGAAGTTCTCTGCGTCCTTTTACCCTCATTTCAAACACTACTGCCTAATGCACAGATATTTCACCTGCCCTCAAACTGGAAAACTGTGTACCCAGCTGTCCAGATGCTAAAATTTAAATTCACAGCTTATTTGTATGAGCACCAAGACAGGCATGCATTTTTATTTTTCTTTCTCAGCGAAAGAAAGAGCAAAAGACTTACATGCTCAAGTGAACACGTAGTGAATAACAGCAATGTGATAGTCCACTGGCATAAGCCATTAACAAGAGTACACTGAAATCAGTAAAAAAGACTCCCCATTGATTTTAGTAGGCTTTGGATCAATCTTTTTCTGTGGTCGATTGCTAGATGTTGTATCATTTCTGCATGACTGGAAAGAACTTTTTATTACTGCAAAATATGCCAGAGCCATTGCCGAATGATTGAATGACCTCCCTGTCCACCTTCTCCTTCCACTGACCTCATTACTATGTTCAGTGCTATGTATTTGGATAGGAGAAACTACAGGGAACTCATTTGATGCCTCCTTCCCCCCTGAGAGCTTTGCTGCGGATGGGTCTTGGCCATCTTGAAAAGTGTTCTATTTTAACAGATAAGCAGTTGAGAACGGGGGTTCTCACGCAATGCCACAGTGCAGCATTTTGTAAACCTACCTTTTTCTCTCTGACACACAGAGATAAAATTTCACAAGTTATTATCTGCTAAAGAAACATGACGCACTGTTCCCATTGTAGAGAGCGGGGAAGGCTGCAGTGAGAAGCACATTATTCTTTTGCAGTTTGAAGTCATGGCAGAACCCCAGAATTCTGCAGTTTTTGCCTCTTTCCTAAAACTAGTCACAGAACTCATTTCCAGAGATTATAAAAGACAAACAGAGCTGAGCTCTGAAGGATTTAAGCAAGCAAAAAGCAAGCTTATGAGATGCTAAGGTTAAGAGGGAATAACACATAGGGGCATGGATAAGCATTGCGCACCCCGGCAACCTGCTGAGTATTTTCAGTCTCTACAAACAAGACTTTCGTTTTACAGCTATCGTTTTCCTTCCACGCGAATATATTGATCTGAAGTCATGATTGAGGTCATATCTGTGACCTGGACTTTCCAAGTTTTTAATGATGCTTTTTTTATGGGCTCCAACCATGTAGGACAGCAGAGAGCTGTGAAGACTTTCCAGGAAAAATTTCCTGCTGCATTATTGAGCTCTAAGAAGATTATAGATAGATTATAATTAGACACCTGCAGGAAGAAACTCCTAGCTGGTTAAATGAGCTCTCACATCCAACCCTAACCATTTAGTATAATTAACAGTGGTCTTAGAAGTGCAACAACAAGAATCTTTGCCAGACGGGCAGATTTCCCCTCAGCTCTTGGCCATCTGACCAAAGATAAACAATCGTTCTTTGCAGGCAATGTTTTGTACTTACAGCCGTTTGAGGGATTCCAGTTGAGAGAATGTCCCTGGATGAATCCTAGAGATTTTGTTGTTGTGCAAGAATCTGTAATGGAAGAGCCCATGCCAGCCAAAGCATTATTCATTATTTACACTACACAGATGATAACATCCTAGGTCGAGACTCAATTTAAATAAAAAGGCTGCTCACCAAAACGGAGCTCAGATTTAAATTTACTGCATGTGTTTCTGTGAGCTATAGGGATTTCATTCATTTGCAGGAGAGTGCGATGCAGGATACCAAAGCAAAAGTGGGTGTGGGTGGAAATGGTGACTCAAGATGTGATGTAACAGATTTAAAGTGGACCCTTAATCTGCTGCGTGCTCTGCAAAGGGAGGAGAAAGGGCATGAAATCCCTGCAGACTGGTCCCACCCTGTGTTTTCTGTGCCTGGGTCAGCCTCTGTGCAGAAGGGACCTTTTCTTTTTTCCCCTCACATAATATAGGGAAATTTTACAAGTCACTAAAGCAAGGTTCCTGCAGAAGAGGCTGGACTCCATGTGCCCAAACTCAGTGCAGTGGTTAATCCAAACCCCTGTGTAAATCTTGTGCTAGAGTATTTTTTTCCCCCTACACCCCATGTGCAAAGCTTACCTCTGAAAAGGACAAGGGAAATTCTCACTTACAGAGTTTTAGGCACAGATAAAATTCCTGGTTCTTAGGAAAAAACTAATCATACTAAAGTGCACCCCTGAGGACCAGGATGGAATAATTAACTCTCCATTTTCTTAAGGGAGGGTGAAATTTAGTTACCTAAAACTCACAAAAGCACATTAACAAAAGATAGGAAGTAATTTAGTTAAACCATGGAACAGAAAAGAAATAGGAAAGCAGTGCAGCTCCAGGGCAAACGTATGGATACACGTGTGTACCCACAACCTCAGCCTAGCTGCCCGGCTGGGATCCTGACAACGCTGCCTCTGAAATTTAGATTCAATTCTGGTTTGGATCAAATACAGAGACTGAGATCAGCCATGGTGTATTGGATCCAGGTCTGAATTTTCTGAGGGGTGTTTGGATCCCGTGATATTTTTCCCCAGCACGCGTGGATTTCAGGTATGTTTCTGCAGAGCACAGAGAGTTTTGCTGGTTTCAGTGCAAGGTGAAAACCTTCACTTGAACCTTTACCCTACGGCTCCAGCAGGACCATATGCAATACCAGGGAGCAAGAGACACAGCTATTACTTTCCTAGCTGGTTTCAAGAAGGAAACATGTTTTTCTTCATAGATTTCTTTTCTGACTTTGTTCCATTTCCACCCTTTTTTTTTTTTTTTAATATACGCTGCCCAGTAGTGACTAATGTTGACCTTAAAGTTACACTTCAGTATTTTAATGCAGTTTGGCCAACTGTAGGGATTTCTGTAGATTTATCCCTGTTTATGTGGAAACATGAACATAACACAACATGGGGAATTCCCTTTGTAATCTCAATAATCTGTGTAATTCACAAGTACTTAAAGTTTCCTCATTTAAGGATATTCTTTTCTGAATTTCTCACCATTTAATACATCATACAAATAAAGCCCTGGTAAGATTCTGGTATAAAGCTACAGAAATGTCAGTATTCCACAAAAATCTTTTTTTTTTCCCCCCTAGTAGTTGAGAATAACTATTCACCAGCAAGTTCCCATCTTTACTTACAGCCTTTCAAGTTTAGACAGGCCACTGAAAGTCTCTGGCTCCAGGGTTTCCAGATTGTTGAAATGCAGGTAACTGTCACAAAGAAAATCAGAAAGGACAGAATTTTACATCACAATTTTAAAAATAGGAGATCTTTCTAGATCAATCTAGCAACAATCACTAATTGGTCATCACACACCTCACAGCAGACCCTTAGGAGTCATCATTCTCTCCAGTGTCTCCAATTTCCATGTGAAAAAAAGGCAGCTAGCCCTTTTTTTGCTGTGTTCTGCATTAGTCTTTCTCTGAATAAACTGTAAATCCCACACACAGCAGGACAGATTTTCTAAGTTCTTCTCTTAAACCTAAACCATCCCTTTCACTACGAATTACCTGTTATATGGTTAAGATTCAGGAAGAATCTGCTGTTCATGGAGAGTCCGCTCACTACCATAAAGGAATTTTGTCTGTCTTTCTCCTGGTGCCCAACATGTCTTTGGTCATGGACGAAGAAACAGCCTTACTATAAGGTACCTGTTCCCAAACTAGGAATTGCAACATGGAATCATGGGTTTGCAGAGATTTCCTTTGGAGATGACAGGCCTGAACAACCTGAAAAAACTTTGAGATTGGTCAGGTGGGACTAGTCATATCCAAAAGTTTCCTACAACCTGAATATTTCTGTAGTTTCAACAGAGACTTCCAGCAAATGCTCCTCACGTAAGAACAGAAGCTTCCACAAACTGCTTTCATTGAGCTATTTTGTTTCAGCGGAGGAGAAACGCAGGCCCAAAAGACAGAGATGGCAGAATCAGCTGAAACGCCAGCATCTAAACAATACATTCATGTAAGATGGTTCTTGCTAACAGCAGTTGATGCTTTTAGTACCACTAAAGTCTCAAGCGTGGCCTGCTGTTCCAGAAGCAGGAAGGCCAAAGAGACCTTCTGCACTACCCCTTACCATCAGGAATGGAAACCTGGGGTCTCCATAACAACACACATCAAAATATTTGAGATTCCATGTTCCCTGTGCCATTAACTGGCATGATTAATACACTCTTGAGTTTTCGATGGGTTTTAACATGCTTTCAAAGTCCCCCAAACTCCCCTCCCTTATTTCACACAGTTGTGGATTTCACAGTGGACACTGATTAGTCATGGACCTAAGAAAATGCACTTGGCTATTGCAGCCAACGGCTTTGAGAAGCAATTGCCTAAGCCACCGCATGGCTGTTTGATTTGTAATGGCAATTCCTGATAAATGCTTCACTATCACAGCATAAACCAAGACACAGTGACTCAGAACCATGGAGGTTAGTGGTGGGGGAAAGGGAAATGTGTGTGCTCTAATAGGTCTCAGATGCCTGTTGTCATTACTTTGGACCTCGAGAAAAGCATCTGATACTGCCCATCAATCAGCTTATATTTTTTCTTGAAAAGCTGCCTTGTGGCCTACAGAAAAAGGGGGTAGGTTTTGAGCAAACTGAATTCTTTTGGAGCCATGCCTGCCTGAGAGACCGAAAACAGACAGATCTTTCAGAGGTTTGTTTGTTGGATTTTACGTTTCTTTTTGTTCCTTTTTTATTATTATTATTCATGATTCCAAGTCTAGTGTGTTCACTCGACTAAAATATAACTGTGGCCAGCAACATCTCCTCTCTAAGCCTAGCTGGCCAGTATCTGCTGCTTAGCTTTTCTCCCAGGCAGTTTTGCTTAGCTGTCTGATGAAAAAACATGTTGTACCCCAAGCTGGTAGCACCCCTGTTATTAAGCTTGCCTGATGCTTTCCATTATAATTCTGTCTACTTAACTGCTGCCAGTATGGAGAATAAGCTATTGCCTGCACAACAAAACAAGTAGTTATATCCCAGTCCTCTAAACACTGCCTTTGGTGTTTATAGGACTGGAATATGGTGTTTACAGGACTGGAATGCCATGGCGATACATGCATTCAAAAGGGTTCATGTTTAGTCTCTCTCCTCTGACACATTCAGATAATTCCTATACTTCCAGCACCCACTCTCACAGGGACATACACAGCAGGGATTCACCATGACCGCCTGCATGAAGACACTTTAGAAGATTTAGACCATAGTCTTTTCATCTCACCTTGAGCACAGAGAACTGAGGGTCAAAATAAATGAATAAAGAAAATAAAAGCCCCAAATTTATTTGACTGAACAAAGAGCACAGATCAGACATGTGGAAGGGGAGTAATTAAGGAATGCTAGGGCATCATTGCTACAGGATCCAGCTGCCAGCAAAACACAACAGGCTTCTTTTATCACCAGTGTGCCATGTAGCTTAGAAGGAAGGTCTCTACTTTGCTTGATATCTCAGCCATCTTCCCCCAGCCTGAATTTCCAGATGCTTTAAAGCTCACGAACACCATCATCCTGATAGTTTCCATAAATACCTGGCTTTCGGCTTGCACTGCATTCAGTCACTTCCAGTAAAGATTTGAATAAAAAAGGAGCCCTGAGCTGGCACTCTCCATCCAAGCAAAGGGACAGATCCCAGGCTCCCCTCCAGGAGTGCAGAGCAGATGTAGACACAACAGGCCAACTGCCTTCTGCTTCAAGCCATCCTACAGGCTCTTAATTCCCTCCCCTCAGAAGGAACGTGTCTTTGGACATAACCCAAGCACAGCTGGGCTCTCCCCATGCTCTGGAGGCTTAGGGAAAGCACATGGGATGTCAGCAGAAAGAGTCCTCAGGATTAGCTAACTAATATCAGTACTGGGACTGGCCATCCAGACATCAAGCCAGCACAGACTTGCAAAGGTGAAGGATAAAACAGTGGAAACCTTCTCTTACTCCCTGATAAGTATCTGGTGCTTTCCACTGCTGGACACACAGACCTGGGTTAGAGGAGCTTTTGGTCTGAGCCACTAAGGCAGCTCTGAAGCACATCACACTCCTAATAAAAATGATATAAATATTAAAATAATAAATGATGCTCCTTTGTACTTACAGCTGTTCCAGAGACCGGAGCCCATGGAAGGCGTGTTGCTGGATACTCTGGATTTCATTTTTGTAAAGGTACCTTTCAAAAGAAGGAGGGGAAAAAATCAGATTAATTGGTCAGCAGTTTTATTTAAAAAGACACAGGAAAGAGCTACGAATCTCAGTCCAAAGCAGAGCTTTTCAGTTGTTGCTTTATAGATGTGCCATTGTCACCTAGAAATTCTGAGCACAGATATTATTATGTTTTTGACTGGGGAAGGGTTAAAAGCACATTTTTAAGTTTCAGAGAAGTTTAGAAACTACTGAACTGTCAACTCACAGGTATTTCAAGTTCTCCAGATCTTCAAAGGATCTTCTCACAATTTGTTTTATCAAATTATTATTCAGCAACCTATTCCAAAACAAGAAGGAAAAAACACAAATTCAACATGTCTGAGGCTTGTGACATTTGTGCTTCTGGATGATTGTTCTTAAACCATCTCTCATGCAGAGGTGCCAAGAACTTGGCACCTCTATATACAGAGGCACCTCTATATACAATACAGAGACACATAGAGTGGTTAAAGCATTTCTTTACATTTTGCCAGTGACTTTTGTGCAAAGGTCACAACTTTGGCCAGGAAGGGAGCGAAGGGAAGAGGACAAAGGGATAGAAGGAAATGGGGAGGACCAAATTAAAAGATTGCTGTCATTTTTGTACAACTGCTAATGTTTTTGAAGGTGCATAGTTACATTAATTAATAAAGTGCAAGCAGGGGCATGGATAGCCAATTTTCAAGAGAGCGAGTGATTTTAAAATGCTAGTTCATAGGTTAGAGGACTTATGAAATGGTAACAGATTGTTCTGTGATCTAGTAAGTTTATATACAAACATGTACAAATCAAAAATAAATAATACAGGTCTGACTCCCGAGGCTATTTAGAAAGAACCTCCCTCCATCTAGAGATCCCTGTGCCAGATTTTAATATAAAAGCCATGGATAACATTGCCCTGGCAAGCAGCCCCTGCCTTGTATGTGCAGTTGCCATGACTGTGCTTGCAAAAGCCTCCCCGTGCCAATGACCAAAAATGCATGTTCGCCTTTGTAAGAGCCACACTGTGTGCACCACCATAGCCACATGTCTGAACAGCACAAAAATCCCTTCTGCAGCCACTGCCAAGCCCAACACTAAGAAAACTAAACAAATCACTTATAAATAGCGCTTTAATAGACGACATTAAACTATTCATCGTGGCTGCCTAACTGTTCTCCTGTGGGTCTTTCACTGTGGTATCCCACCGATGTTCAGATCTACAAGCCTTGCTGCAGCCACAGAGATGCTGGATTTTACAGAGCAATGGCTCACAGCAAGGATTTTGAAGGATGTACTTTATAAAATTCCTAAATGGAGACGCCAACAGAGTGAATGTCACTGTGCATTGCAAGGACTTGCTTTCCTGGTTTGCAGGAAAGACTCAGCAGCCAGACCTGATGATACTGGGACAAATGGACACAAAAGGTCTCAACTGTCCCAGCCATTCACGGTTGTGGGATCGCTTGCTTTGTAAGTTGATTCTCTTTCCCTTTTTGTGATAGCTGCGTTCCTCAGAAACGAGCTGCCATCCGAGCGCATGTGAGAACACAGCTCAGAGCCTTCCCAGCAGTAAGGAGCAATTTTCTGCACCCTTTGCTGGAGAAAAAAGGCTAAATGGTGCAACACAGCCCTTGGCACTGCGAGTAAAGTTCACTTTCTGAGAAGACCAGTTTGCACGGGCAAGAGATGGAAAGAAAAGACAAGGAGGTGGAGAGCAATGAAAGAAAAAAGTGTGGGAAAAAGAAGAAAGAGGGAGAGAGAGGGGTGAAAATATAATCAAACACCTCAGGCATCCAAAGATAAGATCTCAGAAACACACACCTGTTACGGCAGCTTCACAAGTTACCATCAGCCACCTGAGCTACACACCCTCCATCAGCTTGTTCTTAGGTAGATTATTAAATTAAGGGCCCAAAAAGCACGTAAGAAAGTTAAGGGCAAACAAAAAAAAAAAAAAAAAAGAAATTGAAGCCAGAGCAATAAGAATTTGAGAAAAATCTCCCTGGAGTTGGGTGCCATGACCAACCTGGGGACCTCTAGGGCTGCAGATGAGGAGCCTGAAGAGATTAAAGATGCTAGGAAGTCTCTCCACAGCTGGAAGCAATGGCTCAGTACACATGGCTGAGGCTAAATAACCTCATTTCACTCAGAAGAATGCAAAAATGATGTCAAGCCCTTGGAACATTTCATTCTGCTTTGACAGCCAGAAGCTCTGAATGAAGATACAGCCCCAGAAAACCAACTCACCCCAAAAAAGGGATTTTTTGGTGATTGAACAGGCAAGTATGGCAAAAAAAACTGCTCGAAAGCCGTGCGGGAGAGAGCTTTGGTCTGTTTACCACAGCACGAGACAACACGAGCACCGGCCGCGCCGGCTCCCGTCCCTGCCCTCTCGCGGCCGCCTTTCATCCGGAGCCAGGAGGGGAAGGAGGCAGCTTGTTCCCTATTATTTGATCCCTGGCCCCACTTCTGAGGAGGCTCCACGGGCCGATAAACGAGCGCCAGCTGCGACGGCGGCCCAGGGGAGCAGATACCTGTCCCCGAGCGCCGCGGGCCCGCGCGCCTCCGGTCACCCCTCAACGTGGGGCGTTCGGACCAGAGCTGAAACCCGAGGGAGATTTTACACTGAAACGCATCGCGGGGCTGAATTCTGCTGCTATTTTAAAGCATTAACCTGTCCGAAGGGGAATGGAATCAGCAACCGAAGGCAAATATGACAAACTGTGGAAGCTCAAACTGTGAGCAGTACCCAAGCCTCTTATCTCATCATCTGATACTTAAAAAAATTACCCGTTGCCTGATTAAAGGTTTAAAAGCGAACGAAAGAAGCCACCTCCGCTTCCTGTCTCAGGATTCCTCATTGTAATAGGGATATGTCCTGGAATATGCTCAAAAGTGAGACGATTTATAAAGTCTGTCATATTCCACAGAGCGGAGAAAGCTGATCCAGACAGAGACGTAATGAAATAACTTTCCAGAGAACTTTTAGTTTGTTACGGGTTGAATTATTGCTTGAAACGACAATGAAAATGGAAAGGATCAGCCTCGGCATTTCTTAATAAAAATAAAATAAATAAAAATAACCAAACAAAAACTTTGACATGTGGCAGAAAAACTGCACAGTACTGTGCAAGGTGAATAGATCCAAAAAGCTGCTTTCAGAGATTCAGTAGCCCAGACAGCTCTTTTGGGTCCTAGAAAGATTTTATATGCCATGGGTATAACGGGTACCAAATCCTACAGTTTGCAAGACCTTCATATTGATTCCAGCTGAAATCAATAGCAAAACTCACAAATTTCTACTTACACCAAAAAGTAAAAATCTACTGTTAACCAGATGTGCTGGGAAAAAAAGCTCTGGCAGAGAGATGCTGGTTAGATCATTATCTACTCATGTCTAAGGATATCCTCAAGCAAAGCAAACTAAAAAGGATAGGAAGCTTTTTCTTTGAGCTAATCAAAAGATAGCAAAATGGTGTGGCACTCCTCTACATGCAACCTGGCGAATTTGGCTCAAAATGAGTAGGAGAACTTCATCATATAAGTTTTATTCCTGCTAAATTCTTCTGTGAATTTGGAGACCTACAAGCAGCATGAGATCTGGCCCAAATTCCCTATGAGAACATTTCAAATTCAGTTTCCTTTTGGTTTTATGTCTCGTCTGCCTCTCCCTTCTCCTTCTCCACCCTGTCTCATGGATGCCAAGCACAGACTTAAGTTGCATTAAATGAGTCGGTTTTCTATTTTGAATGTATTAAATGATGAGACAGTAGGGAATTCAGACTCAAAATACGTAGTCTGTCTTCATTTGACAAACCACATGCTACAATCGTTGTGACATAAAAACTACTTTTTTCCCCTCATACCATTAGTAGAAATCATCATGTAGCTTGTTTAAAGGGGAGAAAAAATAGGAAATAGAGTTTTGGGGCTCTCTCAGGGCTGGAAGTTTCTGTAGATGATGCTGGCAAGACCCAAATGGGTTGTAAACATTTGGCTGCGGCTGCAAGAGCCTTGGTTTGAAAAGCAGCAAGTTGAGTACTTAGGTCACCATGGCAGGGTGCTGACCCTCTGCGGGAATACATAAGGGGATGGAAATGCAGGCGTGGAATCGGCCAGCTCCATCCAAAAATGACCTAAGGGAACACCAGCAGGCCGGGAGGTGCTGTGCCTCCCCAGGGGCTTGCTCTGGGTTTGCTCTCTTCCCCCGTGTCCCAGCTGCTGCAAACCAAGCTGGGTTTAGTGACGTGTCCGGCTTTGGCAAACCCCAGCCAAACAGCCATGGAGGCATCCACTGAGCTTTGTGGATGGCATGGAGGATTTTTTTTCCCCTCCCTCTCCCTGCTATGCTGAACCTTGTTACTATGAGACCTTTGGGAGCTGGGGACTTCCCGGGGTTGCAGGTAGCTGCTACCAAGCTCTCGGTGCTGCAGCGTCGAGGAAAATCGCTCGTCGCCTGCGGTGCTGCCAGGAGTCTCCAGCCAGAAGCATCCAGTGATCATAACTCCTCCACAGACAAGCAGGGCTCCTGTTTTTAATTTTAAAGAAGTGCTCTCTAATTTATCAAATCTCCTGTACCAGGGAGAGAAGAGCAAAGAGCCAGAGGAAGGTCTGAACTTCCCTCGGGCTGTTTAAAAGCCCCACTGGATATTCATGGCGGGCTCCTTTCCTGCCAGTCTCACAACTCACCTCTCTGCTTCCCTCTCCCTGCAGTGCAGGCTACAAAGGTTTCCTTATCAGGGTGGTTTATAACCAGTCACATGTGGATATATTGCAGCCACCCTGTCTGAAGAGAGATGCAGAACAGAAACTTCACCGGAATCCACTGCCCTTCCTCTGCCACGTTAAAGCATTGTTAAAAAGAGAAAGGCTCTTTTTAAAGTATTTATTTATTTAAGCAGCATTTAGTTCTGTAAGTCTCATGGCAGAGAGCTGTGATCTCAGAGCTCGTGTGTGGAACCTGAGCTCCTCTGTCCTCTAAACCGCTAAGTTTAAATATTCTAGCCAAACTTTCCCAGTAAACCTCTGGGGGACTTTTAAGAATCTATTCCCTTTATCCCTTCAAATTCTATATACACCCTCAGGCAAAGGTTTATCATCTAACAAACATCAGCAATTTCTTCAGCTCTTTTGAGTTTTGATGTGGGAATTGGACTAACTACAGTTCCTTGAAAGAAACTTGCATGAGGAGTGAGATCTGTCTGTCTCTCCTCCAATTATCAAGTTCCTCATACGTGGGAGTTAACTTCTACAAGTGTGAGAATAGCTGATTTTTCAGTTCTCTGGCCAAACCAAGAAATACAAGATAGAATATGAAGCGCTATGTAAATGGAAGGGCTTCATTCACAAAAAAAAGTAGTTGAATTTTAGCATTCAAACACAACTATGTCTTCCTTGTCAGAGCAGTGCTGCACCTAGACCAGTATCTGACTGACAGTGGCAGAAGGACACTTCACGTAGGGAAAACATGAGGGCCTGTCCATGCAAACTGTTCCTATTACTCCCACAGCATTCCTGGTCTTAAGAGCCATTAGAAGGTACATCACTGCCTGCCCCTTTACCTTTAGTATCTGTTCATGCATCTGCTGGTCCTGAGGTCCCTGTCCAGGAGGATGTAGAGGCAAGAAGCAAAAGGGTTTGCACAAATTCTTGGACCACAGGTCCATAAACAGGTATTAGAGGGAGACGGGTCTGCCTCCGCTCGGCTGTGGCTGCACATCTGCTTTAAGCAGAATGGTAGGAACCAGGAGAGAAAGAAAAAAAAAAAAAAAAGTAGAAGTCTTGTATACGTCCCAGACCTGTCTAGACTTACCCACTGACAGGACAGGAAGGGGGATATCTCACAGAACTGCACGGCTTAGGTGGAGGGTGTCTCCACACAAGTCCTGCCAACCTCCTTGGTTTCCCCAGGGTTTAGCTCTGTGGCCTTGCCAAACATCTGTCTGCATCACACAGATGACATAATTTGGAACTATTCATTTTCCTGACTCAGGAGAGCTTCAGTGGTGGAAGAGCAAGTCCAGATATCAAGATACACTGGCAGAACTTCATGATAACGTAAAATCCGGGGCTCTCAATCTATGTTTTCTCTCTAAATATTTCAGTTACCTTCCTCATCCATCTTGAACGACAGGAATCGATCAGTATTAACAGAGATCTTTTCTCTCTTTAACTTTTGGTAATTAAGTACCACACATAGTGCTGTTTGAAAGATTAACAAGGGCTGTTCCTGTGCCCTGGATGAACTGTGTCTTTGGAAACAAAGTTTTTCCCATGTTAACATCCTGATAAATTTTATGGGCGAGTGTCCTGCTTGATTCCCTTTTTAACACTGTGCTACACCTACCCCATGGCACTATAAATATGAATGAGCCTTAGCACCAACAAAAAGTGCAAATGAAATTCATCAACATCTTCTCTAAATACTACAGAAGAAGCCCCAGCACCCACCCCTCGGGATGCCTGCAAAGGACTCGATTCACCGACCCAGGAAATTTGTTTCTACTATCTGCCCTATGTTTCTAGAGCTGAATTCTGCTCCAACTTTACTTTAAAGCCAAGCAAAGATTAAACAAAAGGTGGAGTGAGAATGACATACACTCACGTGTGCTTATTTGGAGTGACTGTTGGCCCATGAGCAGGGCTGAGTGCATTGAACGATCCAGACTTCTCACCAAATCACCTACCCAGACCCATAGGGTTGAACTTGCCCCAGCTCCAGCACTTTCTGCTAATTCTAGTTCTTGAGCATGACTGAATCTTTCCTAAATGGGGCTGCATCATCCTTTCTCCCACACACCCTCACAGGCCAAACGTCAAGAGCAATGAGGTGCCTGCATGTCTCCCCTCATTTTGGCACACCACAGTCTTCACGTTTCAAAAATTTTAAAGACAGCTCCTAAGCAGGTCTCTCCTGCTGCATTTCTGCTCTTTCAATAGCTTCTTACAATAGACTGAACTTCTCATAGCCCAGGTCTTCCTTTCACAATCCTTTCATAATCTCAATCTCTACCGGATCAGGGTCTTCGATTCTCTTGAAGTCAAAACGAGAGAATTAATCTGGCCTCTCTCTTACCATTTGGGACCAAGAATGTAAGAACCAGGCCATACCAACAGGCCTGTCGGGCAATGCAGACTCCCATGCTGATTTGCCCGAACCTGGAAATCTTACAGCTCCGTTGGTGCCACGCTACATCTTGAATAATCAGCTCAGATCCTCAACAGGCCAATTAAGCACAGCACAGTGCTGTGCTGACCCAGCTCCTGTGTCCGATTTGGGAGCTGGTTTGTTTCCAGCTTCTTAGCTGCATGGTACAGATGGACTCCGGTCTGCCTTCATACCCTCAGCCTTTCCAGAGGCCAGAAGCAGCAGGAGCTCCCATTATTTCCCTCTAGCAGAGTGAGAAACTTGCGAGTAAAGTGCTTGGTAGCCTATCATACACATGCAAGTGCCCCTAATCTGTAAGAACTGGGGCTTTTTACATTCCTCTCTGCTGCAAGGTGGGTACAAGCATTTACCCTGGGCAAGGCATAGTGCCGAGGAGGCAACGGGAAGGATGCACTAGCACTTCAGGAAAAATCGTGTAGAATGAGCTTAGGCATTTGGGGAGGCCATGGAAAGGAAGCAGCTTTTAATACATCACTCTGCTCTCTTGACCGCAGGCCAGAACTGTTTTTACAGGCTACTCTAAAGCCATATCTGCTGAAACACTCTCAGGCAGTAACAAGCACCAGAAAAAAAAATTAAAGAAGATAGTTTAATTGCCAAAATGGAAGATATTAAACTGTGCATTTAATTGAAAATGGTAAGAAACATGACCCAGGGCAGAATGGAGGGAATTTTGCACAGAAAACTTCAGCTGGATATACACAACTTGGCTGAAATAACCCAAAAGACTAGGGTCATCTACAAGGGATTACAGAGGTTAGTACCAATGCACGTAATAAATGGCTACCCTTACCCTATTCTCACTCAAATTCAAGCTCTCCAACACTGTAAATCAACCTTTCTCAAAACAGTAATGACACAACAGCTGGAAGAAGGGGAGGATGAGTGGAACTCACAGTGTGTTGAGGTTCTTCAGTTTCCTGAAGGCTCCAGGTTTTATCTCCTTGATGCGGTTGAAACGTAAATCTCTGAAAGCAGAAAATAAAATCAATGCACACACAATAAAAATGGACCATTAGCAATCAATATCTCCCAGAGCAGGAAGGGTGCTGGGAGAGGCTGTTGTACCAGGCCTACAAGAAACAGAGACAAAGATCTAGGGAAAAGGGTGAAGAAGGAGAGGAGGGGTGGCTGGAGGGCTGCTCGTTTGCAAAGTAGGCCAGCAGCCAGGACAGCCCCACATTTACCAAATCTACATTCATTTCATAGGAAACTGAAGCCTGAAAGGACATAAGACCATTTGCAAGACCTCTGGACAAGGTCCACTGCCCCAGTCAACAACCCAAGCTCATGTGCAATCACACATGCATCTCCGGCTGCTCTGCACAGGAATGCACATAAATGTGTGAGCCCATTTCTAGGGCTCTAGCAAAATTATCCTTGCCCTGGAATGGTTAAATCTGATCAAATAACCTCATATAATAAGTATTTCGCATTCTGCTTCAGAGTGCTCCAAGCCTCAGAACAGCTTATCGCTGCCTGCATTTCCAATGTGTGCCAACTTCAATTAGAGTTAGTGGAGTCCAGGGGATTCTGGCAAATTTCAAGGGCTGTCCATGTAACTACATCAACTTGGAACCCTAAAACATGTTTTTTGATTGCTAATGAGATAATAAAATCAGAGCTAAGTAGTTTAACCTGGTTAACCAAGTAGAAACACTTCTATAGGGAATGTGCATTGATCTGGCACCTTCCATGGTCCAGCACGTTGTAACAAATTGCAGAAGACTGACAAATGTTTTTCTGCTGTCAGTTCTGATCCAAGGCACAACAATAATTACTTTTCTCCTATGCTGCCTATCCATCACATTTAGAGAATACACAGCTATTTCTCTGTTTAAAACAGCCATTTAAGGGCACTTGTTTTAAGTGGGGGAAAGCAGCCAACATGCTGAAATGCCTTTCATTCTGGTGGCAAGTTGCAGAGCACTTGGAATCGCAGTTTAAACTAAGCATTCTACAAAGAGCTACAATTTCAGCACTTATTTTTAGAAAAAGCATCATTAGAAATCTTGACCTGAGTAAATTAAGATTAGAAAGGGGAACATTCATTGCAGGTAGCTCTACACAAGATGAAAGCAGGTTTCCAAGGCAGCTGAAACATCTTTGGGCAAGTGCTCAAGAAGAGGATACACAACAAGCACAGCTGATTTTTATTTAAGGTATAATGTTTCTTCAGCTGAACAGCTTGAAAAGCAGGTTATTTTCCATTTTCTAGCACGAATTCCCTTTACTTCTTCCTATTTTTAGACAGAAAATACCTCCTTTTTAATTAACTCTGATTAAATTGAAGTATTAAATCTCTGCCTCCTTATCCTCCTTTTTTAAAAAAACATGAACATTGAATACAATAAAATATATGACAAAGTTTTCACTTGTGTTTCTGCAGTTTCTCAGGCTTGGGAAAAAAGGAACAACAAATATAATCTAAAGAGCAGTCTCTTCCCCTTGTTACTTTTAAGTGCTACATGGTGAAGAGCTACAAGGCAGGACAGAATACAGCTCCAACATTAAAAAAAAAATTTAAAAATCACAGCTTATGTGAAACTTTCTTCTATTGCAAACTCTGCAATCCCAAAAGATCACCTTCTGTAACTGCAATTTTTAACAGTAGCTTTACCCCTAACATTTCCTGTTGTGTTTGTTTTTTATTGCTCCAAATATATGTTTTTCACTCCTCTTTGTCTGAGGGCGATTTTACATATCCCCCCTCCCTGATGATGTGAATTTGATGATATACGTGCAGATTTTTCAAAGCAGTGGCTGACTCCACGAAGTCGGATACAATTAAGTATTGGCAAAGGTGATAGCGCAATTCACCGACTATTCTCCGTGGCCTCGTTAAACGAAATGAGGAAAGACTAGACCACGAGAAGAGGTGAAGAAATGCAAACCTGATTTATACACCGTAACACACAGGCACAAACTCTGCATCCCCGCGGGGGGCTGTAAAGTACAGTGTAATTAGCCCAGGCAGCTGGCTACAGGTAATGGGAAACCCAACACACACACACGGGAGAAATACACCCAGGTCAGGGCTGGGGCTGGCAATGCTCATGAAAAGCAGCAAGGAGCAGGCAGGGAGGTGTAAAACACCACTCCGGGTTACAGATTGCAGGTAAAAGAAGAATAAAAGACAGACCATTCAAGTTAGCAAAGACAACTGCAATCATTCCCACCCCAGTGTTCACATGGAAGAGCTCAGCTTTTGAACCTGAAACACAGGTGACTGAAAACCCAAGTAAAAGCCAGCAAAATGAAATATAAGCTCCTCTACCCCCAGGAGGCTTTTTTCCACTATTGTTCATGTGCAGAAAAGTGCACAGAAACAGTGTTGTGGATGTCTGCTTGTGATCTCCAACCCGCTGGGCAAGTCTGACCTCCCAATCTGGGGGTTCTGAAGGGTGAGCAATGAAGCAAACCTGGGCCCTGCAGCCTGGCAAGAAGGACTGTGTGTCACTACGAGGGGTCTGGAGCTTGGCTGCACCATAATGTTCCTGCTGGTGGGAAGTATGTGGATGGAGAAGTGCTCCAGGGCTCCTTGATTTCACATGCACAAACTCAAACTTCAGTGCAGGACTCTGAATCTGGCCCCCCACTCCCACAGACTTCATAAAAAACTTAGCTTATTGTTTTTAATGAAACATCTTGATTCTTCTTTCCTCTTTTTCACTCTAGATAACATCTTAAAATGAGTCCAGAGACCCAAAAACCCGAGCTCAGTGGCTTGCCCTCCTCTGAACAGCCCAGCTTTAATTTAGTCTCCATCACACAGTGACAACAGCCATCCCTACAGACAAGAAAGGGAACGGAAAGTAGGAATTTGTTCAGAGCTCCCCATTTCAAGAAAGTCGTCAATTAACTGAAGAGAATCCAGAGGAGAACAGTGAGAATGACCCGAGATGGCTTAATTTACACAGAAAAGCACCGAGAGGTGAGGAGAAGACGGTAACTGTGTCAAAACAGCGTCACAAACAGTAAAGAGCAAATGGGCATTGGCTAAAATTGCAGTAAGATTCAGATGTTTTAAAAATTATCTTAAACAGCAAAGTTAATGAAACACTCAGACTGCAGGTGAGACAGACATCAGCTGCACATGGATTACGTGGTGCCGAACCTGCCCTGAAGGCAGAGGGATGGTCTAGGTGACTCCTTGAGCCCAGTCAGCTCCCTGTATCCCAGAGAGCAACAAACAAACCGAGTTGGGTGTCTCTACACAGCAGAGAATTCCCAAGGCATCTGAGAGGAACTTGCGCCTTCACCCCCACAAATGTACATAAAAATTGACTCATCAGTAGCCTTTTCCCCCAAACCGTGCCTCAGCCTGAGGCTTATCTGGGAAGAAATGCAAGGCAGGGCTGCCCTGGGAAACTTCTGCCCAGGGTGTATTTGTCTGAGAGCATCTCCTTCAGAGTTCGTCCCTCTTTTCTCTCTGTTCCCAGGCTGCTCACATGGAAAACTTCACATTTCTTTTAACTAACAAGTGTGCTTTTCACGGGGACCCACCACACAGCTTCTCCCGTGCTCGCCAATTCCGGCTGCTTTGGATACAAACAGCTGGACTCCCTCATTCCCACCTGCTTCTTTTCACCTTGGAATCTGCAAAATGGAAAATAATAATAATAAAAATCCCTTGCGATTTAACTCTCTCCCATGTTCTCGAGGCCAGCAGGCTGGGATTACAAGGTATCCCTCTGCAAGGAACAGGGATATCTCCTGTTAAAGGATCCCAGATCCTTTTCTACCTTCGCACGGCCAGGTGCAGAGGCCTGGACGGCAGCTGCCCTGTGTTAATACTGATCCCTCATGGCAATACCACTATGAGAGGCTCAAAACAAAATCCTTAGCCCAAGCACCACAGCCCAGACAGGAAACTGGGTTGAAATACATGGATAAACTGGGATTTGCTACTGAAATACCTCACCTTTTCATGGGATGCCGAATCCCACACTGGGCACCTCCAGATCTTTACAGGGCAATAACACTCCAGCCTTTCTGATCCTCTCAAGCTTTCAGCAGAACTGTTGTTCCTCAGATCACCGTACTGAATAACTGACAGTGGTCATAGCATGGAAAACTATCAGTGCCTTTTATAAGAAATTTCCATGTTTGTTTAACCTATTTATGTTTTATGTTATATTTCACGAAGTTACCTAAGCAGATAACCAGCTACAAGACACATTTTACTGCAGTTCTATGGAAACTACTGAGTTTGTTTCATGGAAGCACCTTCTACATTCAGAATATGTGCAGCAAAGATGGTAGTTCTGGACCATTTAACCCAGAACTAGCTGAGCACATGGCAGACACTCAATCATTATGAGCAAAGCCATAGACAGCAGAAGTTGTTTTACAAATCAGGATAAGTGCTCAGGACATTGAGGTTCCTTCAAGCACTTCCTTGGGAAGGAGGGAGTGAAAAATATCCTAAACATAATTTTAAAGTGTCCCATTTATAAGACCAGCCAGAACACTTGTGAGAAAATGCTCATTTCCCTTCACTTCTCCGCAGAACGTCAGAATCTGCTCTGCAGGTTCCCCTGTCCTGCCAAGCTGCTGTAGTCCTGCCAGCAATGGAAACCAGCTTGCTGAGAGGGAAGTGAAGTCCTGCAGACCCGCTGTCAGCAGCTCCCCAGCTCAGGAATGTCCATCTCGTACGCAAGTCCCCAAATGGCTTTAATAAATGACAGGCTCTGCATCCCTACATGGTCAGCTGAGCTTTGTCATCTCTGCTAGACAGATGAGGAGACCACAGGGAGACTAAGGGCTGTTTTTTGTTGATTTTTCTTTTTTTCCCCCTGCCAAACATTTGCTATTTTGGGGGTATATCAGTTCAAAACATCAAGATATGACTGTTTGAGGAGCAAAGAGGAAATATGTTCAGCTTGGAAATACTGTTAAACAAGATTATAAGATCAAGGATGAAACACAAGAGGAACATTTGCAAATGCAGAGACCCTCACACTGCAGAACAGGCTGCTGTTCTCCTGTACTGCATCATCCCACTTTTTAAGGTTAGGAAAACAGGCAGGCGAGATTTTAACTAAGAAGTTACCACAGGCATCCTGAGACCACATTTTTCTAAAGTTCAGCACCCACACGCAGAGGTCGGGTTTTCCGAAGGGCTTGGCACCTAGGACAGGAACATAGGGATGGGGATATCAACCCTTCTGCTCCCCCTCGTTCTGGGCTCGTGCAGCTCTGGGTGTCTGTGAGAGCCCTTGGGGTCACTCAAAGCAAAACGGGCGGCTCTTGCAGTAGGGGCAGGAGCGAGGAATGTCTCTGGAACACAGTTCTGGATATGTTCTGGAAACCATAGATATGGATCTAGGGATTAGGTAGGGAGATTACACAGCAAACTGCTAACTTGAACAATCCCAGATATTTGGGCTGTTATGTATTAACAGCCCAAATGAAGATTAGAGTCTGATCCCGACCAAATCAGCTAAGTCTATTCCTGAGCATTGATGTCAGCAAGGAGCAGGGCTCTCTTAACCTAATGCGTATTTCCTAGTGCTTATTCAGGTTATTGCTTTAAAAAAAAAAAAAAAAAAAAAAAATCAAGAAACTTCTGTTCCTCCTGGCACTGATCCAGAAGCAGGAAAAGGAGCTTTCAGAGCATTAAGGTGCATCTGCCTTCCTGAGGGAATCAAGTCACACCTTCCCAGCTGCAGGCAGCTGCTGTGCCATTCTTTAACATTAATTCTCTTGTAGCATGGCTGTCACATTTTATATATATATATATATATATATATATATATATATATATATATATATATATATTTAAAGATCACAAATCCAGTGCTCATCCAGCATACAAAGCCATTCTTTCACCAAAAAAAAAAAAATTACTAATTTCTTCATCCCACTGCTCTACCCCACGCCGAGGAAGCTCCATTAAAGAACACAGCAAAAGATCTGGCGCAGCTCTGGGAAGAGGGATGTAGCGAGGCAAAGGTAGCCAGTGAAAATGCAAATATTCAAGCTGGAACCAGATGAGTCACCACAGTTTAGAAATCCGGCCTTCGAAGAACAGATGAGATAAAACAACTTCTGAGATTGTAGTTATCAAAAGACACCGGGATGTTTTGACAAAGGGAGCCAAAAACGTTTTGAATATCTTCCCTCCCCATTTTCCATCTGATGGGGAGACTTCTCTAAACAGGACATGCAAAAGCCTTTGGCCACCTCTAAAAGGTTTCACGAGGATTAGTTACAACTCTAGTGAGAGCAGCCAGAAGGAGAGGACACCCGGCACACGCAGCCCGTGGGGGTGGATGTTGAACACAAACAAGACGAGCACACACGCGGAGGAAACAACTAGCCCAAAATTCACCCCAAATCCGCGACAGAGACTGCAGGAGCTGCATTTCCAAGTGACCAGTTGATGCACGTGAGGCCACACAATGCTAAGAGGCAACAAAACCCATTGAGCTGGCGACGCTGCCCGATTAGCAGGCAGGTCTCTGAACAACTGGGTCACCCTCCGTTCGTGCCAGCAATGTGCTCAGTTCCCAGATTTTGGGCCATCTTCGCTTGTGCCCTCAGCTATGTTTCTCAGGAAGTGCTCGTTCATTATGTGCTAAGCATAATGCAAAAAAATAAAAAAATAAATACAAGAATAACCCATGGATAATTGGATTGGAATCCATTGCTGCCAGCCAGAGGGCAACTTCTTTCCATGGATTTCTTCTACTCATGTCTACATGTTTTCAGAGTTTATTGTTTTAAATGTCAAATTGCAGAACAAATGACTTAGAAGGTTAAAGACCTATTGAAATTTTCTGAGTGTGTGTTTCCCAGCTGTTCCCTCTTTTGGGCTGCTGGCTAGGAGAAGTGCTCGAATCCCAGCAGCAACCAGCAGATCACATCTGGATAATCATGCTCCAGTTGAACAGACAGCAGCCAAAATACATTTGCAGTTATACACCATGAATTTTTATAGCTTACTTATCTGTACACATGTAGCCATTACTGCAATTCTGCTCTCTGCTGAGGATAAAACGAACAGACTTCATTACCAAAGATAAATAGTCTATTGCTACAACCAAGCGTGGGGCCAGATCCTCAGCTGCACCCAGCTGGGGTTGGGGAAGGGAGGAGGGAAATGGGAACCCAAGAGGAGCCAGGAACAGCTCATCAATCCCGGGGCTGGGGCCGTGCCAATCCCGGCGTCGCTCCGGGCTGCTCCGGGCTGGGCCAGCTGGCCCCGGCGCGCAGGGACCACCTGCCAAGGGCGCCTGCCGAAGCACCACACGGATCCGCTCCAGAGCTGGGCCACTTTGCTCCAGGGACTGGGAGAGAGAGGGTGGCCCCGAGGACGGAGGGCAGCCGGCCCCAAACCCAAAGCAACCCCCACCTGGGAACCACAGCTCGTGGTCACGCTGGAGCCTCAGGTCGGCGCTGGCATCTAGAGCCACCCAGCTGGTACTCTTCCTAGCCCGCGACAAGGGTGCAAATATCCTAATCCTGCGCTTTCTACTCCGAATAACTCCGTGATCTGCTCTCCTCAATGTTCACACTGAGGCAACAGCTCTCCTCCCAGGAGAAAGATTAACATACCAAAAGACTGGAGTAGTCAGGGGCCTGGCGAAGAAGCAGTCTTTGATTTTTCACAATTAAAAAAAAAAAAAGTTTAATTATTCAAACTCTATTTATAAGGTACAATGGGATGCTGGCTGCAAGTGCATTTACATACATTAGATCCTCGAGATAGTCACAAAAAGTATTCTTGCTTGCCACACACCATACAAAGGCACATGATCTGCCAACAGAAAATACTTAGCAGGCTCGTATTACTCTGTATTTATGGGAAACATTGTTTATCAGTATGGGTTTTGCTTTTCATTACACAGACAGCTTTAGAAGAGAATAAACCAGGCGCAGATCTGCTGCAAAAATGTCTGTCTATAAACCAAGTCATCTCATTTGAGAGTTTTACTATTTCTATATCTCACACCTTTGCTAGCATCATTCCACTTAATGTTCAAAACCCCCCTTTCCAACAAAACCTGTGCCTGCCATGTTAAACTAAATAAAACAGCTTCCCTAATGGTTAAGCAATGCAAAATGTTGACCATCTATGAGCAGCCTGCATGCAAACTAGGCTTGACAGAGCCAGGGAGCCCTGGATTGCACACTTTGTACCTGAAAATCT
The DNA here is from genome assembly GCF_059628265.1 of Tinamus guttatus. NCBI lineage: Eukaryota > Metazoa > Chordata > Aves > Tinamiformes > Tinamidae > Tinamus > Tinamus guttatus. Next base: position 7,148,653 of record NW_028288561.1, read on the forward strand.
GGCCCTGTGCTTGGACGGAGTCTCGCAGACCACTCAGGGCTTCCTAAACCGCAGCAAGAGACTACCTGGAATTTCACCAGGCAGAGGACAAGCCACGGATCACTCACATGTTGTTACCTGAAGCCCATAAAGCATGAGGCCTGTTGTTGCCTGAAGTCTTTCAGAAATGCACGTTCCAACAGAGGGAAAGAGTGACCACAGTAAATGTTCCTTTCTCTGTAATCTGTACAGGAAACACAGTCGTTTGGGGCAGAAGTAAATGCTGCCTTGTTTTGGATAAGGAATAGAAATTAAGCTCCTAGAGCTCAGAAATGTCTTGATTCAGATGGCAAAACAAACACTTTTCCCCCAATAAAACCCATGTTTAAACAAGAAGAAACAAACTATTCTGCTAAAACCAGAGTGCTAGTGAAGTTGAAACACATTCCTCCTTCAGCCTCTAAGGGAAAAATGCTTGGTGACAACTTGGACAGACTCTTAACAGTTGTCCTGAAGGCATAGGGCTATTACCTGTATACGCTGCAAGGACCCATATGGCACAGCTCAGTCTTGCACTGTACAACAACCATCCTGATGCAAGCCCAGAGACAAAGCGAGCCCAGATCCTGCTCTGTCCCATGTCAGGGGAGGCCCCAGCTGCCAGCAGCTTCCCCATAACTTTGCCAGTAGCAGCCGTGGACTTCTCCTTGTGTGCTACCAACGCCAGAACCTCTGCGTGCTCCTCCACCAGAGCCCATCGGGATGGCAGAACTAAGATGCCACCATCCCAGCCACAAAATGTTCCTGAAGCTCCAGCAGAGAAGTTGCACGAGCACCATGAGAGGCGTCTGCAGGAGGAATGCTCACACAGACGTTCTGGCTGAGACCCGATTCAGTTGTTACAGGCACAGGGGAAGGTTCCTCAGCCTACGGTGCTGAGCAAGGCTTGCAGCCCCCATTAGGCAATTGCCCACTTAGGCAAGACATGATAAATGTTTGACAAATCTCTCCTCCTGTTTACAAAAAAAAAAAAAAAAAAAAAAAAAAAAAAAAAAAAAAAAAGGTCTTCCAAATGCAGGGATCAGATGAGAGTAACACAGAGAGAGTGTATTGTCACATGTCACCCCATCTTAAAGCCACTGGTAAGTTTGGAATCGACTGCTACAGAACCCGAGGAGAGTGTTTGTCTGGGTCTGCTGGTAAAAACTGCTCAGGAGTCTCCAAATTTTACATGCCCTTTTCTTGCACCTTTTCTATTCAAGGGGCTCAGACAGCAGTTCCCTCTCCAAAAGGCACAGTCAGCCTTAAAAAAAAAAAAAAAAAAAAAAAATCTGCGAGCTCTCACAACTTTTGCATTCCAAATAAGCTTTAAGTTTGGCTTAAGGAGTTCAGAACCTATGCCCTAGGAAAAAATTTGGGTTGTATTTATTACAAAGTGCTTTTTCTTTGTAGAGACAAAAGCTTGAAGTACTTAATTTCCTCTCTCACATATCCACATTCAAAGCTTCCTCAAATAAAACTGTGTACTCTTCTGCAAGCACAATTTAACGTTTATGACCTTTGACTCTCCAAAACAGTCTTCTAGGGATTGCACTGGCATTATTCCCATTTTTTTTCTTTATTTCCTCGATTGCTCTGCTAACAATTAACTGATGCCAAAAGAAGCAGTTCCAATTTTGTGCTCTAAAAACATGAAACAATCTGCAACACAGAAAATTTGCAAGGGGGAAAAAAAAAAGGAGTTAAAGGCATGTCTTTTGCCTTGCATTTTCCTTTCCTCTTCCTAAAGACCGACCAGGTAAGAAAGAGTGAAATGAAATGGCTACTCACAGTATGTTTGTCTGGGGTGGGACGTCAGGGATGGTTTCCAGCATCAGATGCATGCATCTCACCGTCGTCCTGAAGCACAAGCAGCGACTGGGGCAGGAGCAGGAGGCACCAGGCAAGAGGAGAAAGCACAGCAAGCCTAGGAGAGCAGGAGGTTTGGTCAGCATGGTGTTTGCTGCAGTGTATTTTCCTCAATTCTGAACTGCAGGGAGCTGACACACACACACACACAAAAAAAGTTTCCCAGCCCTGAGGTCCAGGAGGAGGAGGGGACTCATCAGCATGTGTTTGCAATTAAATTAAGGCAGTTTGACAGTCCAACCGCCCACCCTCCCTACCATTATGTACATCAGTGAAGAGCACACTCTTCCCTACCCCCTTTAGTTATGGTGTTTCGGTACAAGTGCTTAATTTTAGCTTATTCTTGCCTTGTTTCTTACGCTGAACAGCAAATTAACTCCTCACCTTCTCTCTGGGCACATATATTTGAAGGCCTGCAGAATGTACCTGTGCTTACAGTGCTGTGTTAGGACTCAGAAGGCCTAAGCACGAATTTGGGTGTGATTTGGGGAAATACAACATTTTGACCTAAGCATGTGCCATGCACACTAAGGATAGCATCCCATCGAGGAGCCTCTGTCAAATACACGAGATACTAAGACTTTTAGCAGACTTTTAGAACAGAGAATGCCTCTCATCACATGTATGCACAACATGTGGCAAAATAAAGTTTCCAATCATAGATGGAGACCTGAGTGCTACAGGTTAGTGAATTTAAAAAGGTGGCTAAGCAAAGATAAACAACCTGCAGATAAATTACACAAACCAATGGTTGCCATTGACAGAATGCAAACATATTAGAAGCTAATTCTTTTTAAATACCTTTCAACTAATACCATTTATTTTTTTCTACAAGGATGTCATATTTAAAAAATAGCTCAAGTTTGAAATAAAGTAATTCATGCAGAAAATGGAGATCTCAAGATCTGTCTTCCACTGGACAACAGAATATTGAGATGCAAAAGAGCAGCCATGTTTCCAACTAAGTACCTTTTATCATTAAAAAGAAACTTACAGCAAAATAAGTCGTCCCAAAGCTTTTGGTGATCACTAGACAAGATCATAAGTGTGTGGTTATAGAATAAGTACAAAACATTAGGGCTCATTAGGATATATGGCTGCTTCTGGAATTCCAGGCAGTGTGGAACGATGCCTGGTTTGGAAAATCGACCCAAAGTTTCCTCTGAATGTGCAGCTGGTCTATGCTGCAAACTGTAAGACAAAATTGATGTGACAAAACAGTAATTAGCCAGAATAACATTTAAATCTCCAAAACACAGGGATATTAGAATATAGTTCCAGTCATATTTTCTCAAGAGCAGGTTGCTTTGACTGGTATATTCCTGCAAATTTCAGAAGGAATTACTGGAACACTCAACTTTCATCCTATATTTTCTTGCATCTCTTGTTCTCTTTCCCCTCAGTTTGTTATTTGAGTACTGGGAGGAGAAGGGTGGGACTTTTTTGCCTGTTAAGCAGCTGGTTTTACCAATTTCCCAGTTTTTAATACCCTTATGAATCAAGGTTTGGATAATAGATTCCAGAATATATTAAGATTTATCCCTCTCCTCATCCCCACCCAGATTTCTGCCAGGTGTTTTGGTTGTGGGGACATGTAAGATGTTGGGCAAACAACCATTATGCAGTAGCTGGTGTCTTGAACCCAATCACTTACCAGTTCCTGAGCAGAAGTCACATCACAGATAGTAAAACATTGTTTTTCTAGCCAGAAAAAGGCTACATTACAGAGCCAGCTCGCTGTGTCTTACCCTCAAGCAATCTTTTGTCCCTTTGCCCAGCTTTCCAAGCGGTGCCAAGGCAGGTTTGTTGGAGCAGCTCCATCCTCCCTGTCCAGGCCCAACTCTTCGTCGTGGGGACAGTGTCCTCTAGTGGCCACCGTCCCACTTCCTGCGTGCAAATTGCACAAAGCTGAAGTATCTGCTTCAGTATTTGTATAAAAAACAGCAACTCTGAGCAGACTCCTCCAGGTAGAAACCAGAGTGCAAAACTGGGACGTATGTGCATAAAAACATAAAATCCTCGTTGCCTCTTTCTTTAAGTCACACATACTTTGATGTTATAATTTTTTCCAGTCTAACCATTCCCCGTATCAAGCCTTTCCAAAGGACAATGAACTCCATTAAGACAGGGGAGCGTAATTTCCGCAAAGCACATCTATATGGAAAAAAAATGCTAAGAAAATAAACCAGCAGCATCCTCTTCAAACCCTGCTTTACATTTTGGAAATGTTGGTGTCCTCCATGGCACATCCAGCCAGCTCCAAACACAGGGCTCCTTTGCTGGGCCCCCATGTACAGTGGTGTAAAAACCCAAGCTCCAAGCCAGCCAGCAGCAAAAATATTTCCTCCAAAGGGGGTTATTTTGTCAACAGCAGAGCTGGACTAGATATCCATCATGTTTCTACTTATACTTCCTCTGGAACCTCAATTTAGGGCCTAGTGGTGCAGTTAGTGATAGATTCTGGCAAGATTGATGGATATCTACTTACTATTTTCTGGGATTTGGATCATTAGCAAAGTCAGCAAATGTAACAGCAGCCACGTCTCAGGGAATAATTCGTGTACCTGCCCCTCCAACTTGTGCAACCGAGGTATTTACTTACAGTGTTTAGTTGAAATGCATCTTTTCCATCTTGCTTATGTCCTCTACTTCACAGATGGGATGTTTGTGGCATGTTATGAAGCACGAGCCATCACCGTTCCTTTTCACCTGCATTAATCTACCTTATTTTCCATCACCATGATGGATTGCTTAAAAATAAGCATGCAACTCTAAACAAAGGCGAGAAGTGGCTGCTCACTTAGCTGCTAAGTGACAGGAATTGAAGTGAATGCTTCATCCTTTGCTTAAACATTCCCAGCCTCTTCCAGAAGGCTTTTGGACACTGGTAGAATTTGAAGGTTTTCTCCTCCTCTTACCCTCCTTTGTTTTATTTTTGAAGAGCACTTCTGCCCCAGTAGAAGGATTTTGCAGAGTACCTGAACCCCTGAAGGGTTCATCATCAACCCCCAGACCTGTGACATTCTACATTTTACTTTATAGCTTTTCTTAGCAAAAGAACAACTCCAAAACCTTGGAGTGATCCATTCCCTCCAACCCTTTTTCAGTTCCCTCATCCCCCTTTAAGTTAAACAGATGTGGATTCCATTTAAGTTATGCACATTATAAAATCCTCAGCAATAAAGAGCTTTGAAAGGAACTAAACATCACCTGTCTTGCACATTTTGTTTACTTGATAGCATTGGTATAACATATTCATGGCTTTCCAAAGCAGGAGAGGATTTTTTTTTTCTATCAAGCACTGTATGAAGACAGAAAGCACAAATATTATACTAATCTTATTTAATAGTTGGCAAAGAGACACCTATCATACAGGCAGATGACAGGAAAAAATATAGTCCACAGATAATTGTCCTGTAGATGAAAGGTTAACAGATGTACTTAATTACCAATAGCTCTATTTATTATCATGATTATGTTTCTATTACAGCTGAAGCCAAAATGAAGTTATTTTCAGTAGAGAAATGGAAGCACTGAATATCAGTTCTTAAAATGTGCATTAATTGAACACCGCAAAGAACCACTGGAGACCTGAGGAGCGTTGCAGAAATAGTGGTAATTCTGAACCGATTAAACTCCTGTCACCTTTGGTGATCCTGGACCCGAAGAGGAGAAAGGGACAAAGTGACCTCTCAATATTGCTGCTGTCTGACAGCCAAGTGAATCCTACGTTTTCTGAAACATTAAACCTAGACGAGGGCTCTGTGTGCTAATTCCAGAACACATCTTGCACAATTCCATTACATAAAGGTTTGGCAATCATGACCTAAGCACGTTTGTGGGTTTTGGGTTTTTTTTTCTTAAGGGATTATATTCTGGGGAATGCATCTACAACTATGCACCTGCATCATATTATTAAATGCTTTTTTTTTCCAGTATCTTAACCCTCAATTATGTAAAAAGTACTTACCTACAAAGTATTCTAATCACGACATGATGCAAAGCCATGTTAAGAAGGCTAAAAAGTCTTTACTGAATTTATTGATACAGAAACACTAAATAAAGTTTTTAAATTGCATAACATTTTTGCATGCCTCAAGCCAATTATACTGTAAATTCTATACACAGATTTGTCAGCTTACACACTGATGATTAAAGCAGTTTGAAGTTTGTTTCTTTTTGCACATTTACTGCACTATGAAAACCCAGAATGGAGTCACATACGATTAAGACGAAGACTACTTAGAATACAAAAAGAAACAGTAAAAGCAGGTAAACTTCCTAGAGAGCTAACAGACGGACTGCACATAAACCGTTGTGCTACAATTGCTCTACTAAAAATGCATACAAAACTACAGTGCAAATGCTTGTGCACAGGGAAATTGTATTTACAGTTCCCCTTCATTTACAGGCTATAAGCAACACCATGTCACAATTATATTACACACAACATGTCAACTATGGGTTTGTTTCAATCTCTGGTTTGGGTTTTTTTTTTTTTGGACAGGGGACAATCTGACAACCTAAAACATAAATTGTCTGTATATATATTTATTCAACCTTATCCAGGAAAAATAGCAGTATTTTATGCATTTTATAGAGTGCTACAAAAATTTAGCAAATGTAATAAAAAAGGCAGATCTGGTGAAAAAATCTGATAAAATATATTTTATAATTATGGGGAAAGGGAAGGAAGAATCGAACAGGGCTAAATGAGAGTCACTTTCCCTTAACTAAGTCAGTGTTAATAGAATCTCAGTGAGGTTTATTCAATGAAACCTCAACTTTAATAGTAATTTTTAAAGTAACTTCTTTAATGACATCCACAAAAACCTTCTGCAATTAATAAACAAAAGGATGTCCTGATAGGCTCATGTAGGAGGCACCCCACACTATGCAGGGGCATGGAAATTGTGCCACAGCATCCAAAGGCACATTACTAAAATGAGTTATTCAGCAGAAACGCCTAGTAAATCTAGAAATAACAGCCTCTAGGGAAGCACAAAGAAATATTACATATAGATTCTATTAGGCCTCCATTTACCAGCACATTCTGGATATTCACCTGTAGAACAAATTCACTGTAGTTGCCAAAGTTATAAAATGGCTACTTGTAAATTTACAGAAAACCACCAGCTCAGGGGCCACAGTACAGCCCCATTTAAAACACAGACCCCGAAATCTAAGGCAGGAGGAAAGTTTGGGGTTTCCACTTAGGCCGGAGGTGGAGAATTAAAACACAGAGGCAACACATGGCATATGACTATTTCCTATTACAGGACACTAGCCACACGTCACTGAATTATCTGATAATCTTCTCAAAGACACACAGACAGCCTCCTCTGCAAGGAAGAATTCTCCACCTCAGGCTTAGACGTACAGTCTGTTTAGTTCCAAAGCTGTGCCAGGACTTTAAAACACTATTTATCATTAACGCAAGCTGTGCACCTCAATACCATTAAGTAAACACCCAGCTTGTTTTTGGCAAGACAGTCTTCACTCGCTCCTCTTCCAAAAATCAAGATAGCATTAAGAAAAATAATAATAATACAAAAAAAAGTGCTTCTGATGGGACAATACTTTAACCCTGCTGCACTATCTACCACGAGGATTTTGTCTTCTTCCACATCTGGGGTACTCTATGAAACAAAGTTCAAGGATTTCTTTCCAGCCTCTGCTGTTTTTTTCTCCCCCCACACACACGCAGGTTGAACTAAGTAAACTTGCCACTCCAAACATGAAATCTCTCTCCATCACCATCAAAGGAAGACTGGGGAATGAAGATTGGAATTCACATTCACAAAACTGCAGAGTGCAAAGTCTTTTGATTAGACTTTAGAGCATCCACTTCACAGCTGCAGGCATAAGAGGAACTACCAAGGCCTCACTGCAGCTCCTGTGCGTAGGCTCTTTAGCCAAGTTTTACTCCAGTTGCTGTGTTTTTTATGCCAAGTTGTGTTCAGCAGGGGCCCAGAGAACAACACCCAAGAGCTACCTCAGTAGCACAACTATATTTGGCTTTTCAGAGCACTAGCAGTCTCTATACCCTGTACAAAACTAAGTCTGGCTGATTCCAGGCCAGCTCTCTGCACTCCACTTGGTTCATCCCAACACACATAACACTGTCACATGCAGCAGGAAAATTCTGCAGGTTTTGCTCTCACAGTCGGTTTTCACACACCTGCTGCTACACACCTGCTTGTCTGCCCTCCTCTCCATTCAGATTGATTCTGTAAACATTTCCAGAGCCAAGAGTCACAAATCCAGCTACCCTGGCATCCTGTGAGTCACCTAAGCATCTTCGCAGCCCTTGCCTTATTGCCCAGGTTCATTAAAAAAAAAAAAAAATCTCCACATCTTGGACTGTATCTCACTAAAATAGACATTTCCCATGAAGAAAAACCAATGCTTTGTAAGACATTTCTACCTTTTACTAAAAATATATATTTTATAAGCAAAACTGAGACCAACCAAAGGGGAGCTGATGCTTTCCTTCTGCATTCAAAACCTGGATGCCTCAAGGTTTAACGCCAAAAACTTCTCTTTCATGTCTGAAAAGTTGTGCTTTTTCAGATTTCTGGAAGAAACAAGATTTGCTGGGTCAGTTTTTAACTAATAAATCCTCATCCTCCATTAAACACACACCAATATAAACCCATGGCAGGTTCAGTGGGAGGGAGCATGGACAAAGGTCTTTGGGAAGCTGCTTAAGAATCTTTTGAAACCGCCATTTGGTAGAGCAGCCATGAGATTTCCAAACATCTCTGTGCAGTTAGTTTCAGAGAATTCAATCCTCCTTTCTGTAAGCAGCCGAGCACTTCACCAACTTGCTTCCTAAGGAAACCCTGCTGTAGGATAAAACTATAGCACACAACTGAGAAGAAAGAAGAAACTTAAAAAAGCTATCATGTTTAAGTATACAGCAGCCACATTCCCCAGCCAGCCTACTGCCTCGTGTGGTCATATTAGCAGGCAAGCAAGTGGTATGCATTTGTCAAGCCCTAAGTAGTACTTTAGTTTCTACTTCCCACTTCCTAGGAGAAGGAAATTACTTTTCTCTGTAATAAAGCAGGTAATATTTCAAGGGATCAGGCAAAGGCAGACTTAAGACCTTTTCTCTCAGAAAGTTTACAGGGGGATCTGGCTTTAGTTCCGGGCCTTTAGTTTCTTCTTCTTCTCGTCTCTCATCCTCAAACTCTTCACAGTTGTTGTTATCATCCGACGGGTTGGAGATCCGACTAGCGAAGACCTCTTTGTCCAAGAAAACAATAGTTTCCATGCGACGGCGACGCACGCGTCTTCGTTTAAATCTTGGGGGGTTCTTCAACCCATTTCCATTTTTGCTCATCGTTTCTTGATGGATTATTTTTTTAATGGTTCCTCTGATGGCTATGCGGGCCAGATCCTGGAGGCTGCGAACAGCCACTGGGGCTACAACAGAATGAAAACCAAGAACAGATATTGAGGAAAAAGCACATCCCAGGAGCACTCACAGAAGTTGTACTCCCTCCAGTTAAATCAGGCCACTCGAATTCCCCGCTGTGATTACAAAAACAGCTCTATTCAATTCCTGTCAGCTTCGATAAACTGCACTGTAACTTCCCAAAGAAAATTTAATTATACATTTCTCCCACTAACCCAAGAAAAAGAATGGGATGAAAGAAGAGTTTCATATTTTGATGTCAAGTCCCCATAATTATTTTAAGATACACGTGTGTCTTAAAGACTGTAAGTCACTGAAACTGACTGTTTAGTAGCACAGAGGGAGGATATTTTCCCACTGCAGATAAGTGGACCTGAAGTCTATTCAACTCATCCATACAAAGACTTTCCTATCAGGAAAATAATCTAGCTTTGCCAAGTTCTCCATTTATAAAACATGAGTAACACTTATGCTCTTCAAAAAATCACTGCCACTTAGTGGGTGAAGACTGGCTGCAACCATTTGGTAAAAGTAATTAGAAGTAAACAATAAGTTATTGTATTAAAAAAAACTCCTCCCGCATAAAGGGCTTGGAAGACTTCTATCTTCTGCACTCTGCCAGCACACAAATGCATAACATAACACACATCTCATGCAGCAAAGCCATATGGATGCACATGCATCCATACACCAACAGGAATTAAAACAGAAGCAAAAAAGTTTCTTCTACTGAGGACAAATTTCTTCTGATCTGAAGAAAGTGTGAGAAGCAACAGGCAATATCTGCAGGCCTCACACAATTAAAAAATATGCTTGATGTGCACTTAATGGACTGCTGAGCTGCTTTTTGTCTGCACAGACACCTTTCCAGAATAGGAATAAAGCCCAGCTAATCTCTTTATGGAAGCATCTCTGTCTTCATGTGTTCTTAAGAGGCCCCTCTACATTGAAATCTTAATCTAAAGATTGAGGACACTAGGTACAATCTGCACTTGAAACAGCTAACCAAAAATTGCACAACTTATGTCCTAAAAGGGACTTATGTCCTAAAGGTTCAAGAAACTTCTAGTCAGCTGGGGAGGTGCAATGTCTGTCCCCAAGTGAAGTCTGTGCATTTCCAACCAGCAGGATGTTCTCATCGTGGCACAGTGCCCAAGAACCACAACAGAATGAGATTCAGAGCAGAAACAGATGCCTGCATATACAAAAAAATGTGACCAAGTATCCCACAGAGTTTAGGTAAAATTTCACAAATCACTCTTACGTGATTCTGATTTTTGCACCAGACACGCTCAAAAACAGATCAAACACAAGACTAATAGGGCAACTGTTTAAAGATGGGAGCAACTGAGTAATTTTGATAAAAAGAAAACATTTCTAGGGATGCTATGCCTGAGAAAGCACTGCACAGCTAGCAACCACACAACAGAAGAAGCAACCCCTGTATTTAAGGATGTTTGTACTCACGCAAGTGAACAAGCCTTGATTTTCCCGAATCTGCATGGTTAGGCTGAATCAAAGGAGCAAAAGAAACAGCAAGAATCTTCTTGGTTTCCCAGGCAGAGGGACCAGTGCGTGTTATCTTAGTCAACTAAACAAAACAGGCAGAACATTGTCCATTGTGTGAAGTATGTCAAGTTTTTTTTAAACAGAAAATTAACAAACAACGCCTCCCTTCCACGCAGAGAAATGGTTAAAGTACTAGATTTTACAATCAGTAAAGAGCTAGGTAAAATAAAGAGAACCATTGTTCTCTTAAGAAAATTCAGAACTCCTGAAGGGATCAGCCCTATGTAACTTCATACATTACAACAGAGTATGAGCAAAGGCAGTTTGGGTCACACTGTTCTCCCAGTTCTTCACCACTTCTGAACCAGAACAGCTACGTCTGACCACTGCAAGAATACATCAGTTACTGATAAACATTTGCTCTTGAAAAAAATCTGTAGGTAATAAAGATCACTGGATTTCTGCACAACTCAAACTTCTTACACCAATTAATTTCACAGCATTTTACTTGGAAGGTATCTATAGCCCGCTAATCTGAATTACCCAACTAAAAGCAAAAACACTGTGTATCTATCATGCCTAGGCATTCACTCCATTAAAACAATACCCCTCTTCACCAAAAAGACACCCTGAATGAGAAGCTTGGGTGCTCACGCAGGGCAGTTCCACTTTTTATTAAAAAGCAATCTATTAACATTTAAAAATATGGGCCCGATGGGTAGAAAGGCATCTCACCTTCTCCTCCAGAGGCATGACAAGAATTCCCCCAACTTTCAGCAGATTCTTCATGTAGTCTTCGTGTTCCTTCTGGACCCCTGCACCACAGTAAACACGGTCATACTGAGTACAGTCCGGAGAAATCTCCAAACAATTGCCGGTAACAAAAGATGGCTCACAAAATTCAAATCTGAAAAAATGAAGACATTAAGACATATCATACACAAATAATCACCATTTATCAAAAGAACTGTCTTAATGATTCTGGAAGAAATAATAAAAAATACTTCAAAATATTTCACAAGATTTCTCCTCCCAAGACTAAGTATTCTACGGATCATCAGAAGAAACCACAGCTGTAACTCTCAAAATCACAAGAATACTGAAATGAGAAATTACAGATGAGAATTTCCAGAGTACATATGCATAACTTTGTACCTGAGTTGCATACAGCTGCTCAGGACCAGCCATTTTTAGTTATCTGATGCAGGCTCGGTTATATAATAGCCACATAAAAATACCAAACCTGCAATTCCAACTGTAAAAGCCTTCTGAGAACTGCAGCAGTGTTTTTTTTTTTTTTTTTTGGCATTTTCATAAGCTTTTAAATGGCTTTCAGATGTTCTGGGGAACTAGAGGCTGATGCTTCAGAATTGTGCTGGCTTTGCTGAAGCTCATGGGAGTTTTGCCATTAGCTTCAAAAGAACCATGATTTCACCCTACATACACAGAATCTCTGCCTGTAACATTTCTGATTCAGTTTAGAAGCAAAATTATTTTAATCTGCAAAAATATCGAGCCTTACATTTCAAGGATGCTGTTGATAAAACTGTACAACATATCCATTCCTTGTTATCTGAAGAGACAATTCAACATAGCACATATTTATTCATTAAAACTTCCTGAAGCTTTTTGCTTTTGAAAAGTATGCTAAACATTCGCAGAACTCAGCTAACAGTTCCTCCACACCATGTTCTAACAACATTACCCAGCAGCTATTTCTGTCAGCAATACCAGTTTTTCAGTCTTATTGATTCTTGAAACTCAGATTGGTCTATTCTAGTTTGTTTTTAACATATTTCCTTCTTGCTGAAGGTATTTCAAAGTATTTTAAGAAAAAAATAAGCTATTGGCCAATTTACCTAGGTAATTATCGCAGAATTACTGCTTTTACAGAAATGCATCAGTTTAAATGATGCATATAAATAAGACAAGATTAATAACCAGTTTAAATAGAATTTCAACGGAACATTTGTGTCTAGAAACTTGCCATCTATACAAACCCCCTACTAATGCTATGAAAATCCATTCCTCATGCACCAGAACTGTAGCCTCACTCATTTTACCCCCCGACATTTATCTAGGAAATATTCTAGTTCAGCTGACTTTTTGCTCTGACACTACTTGTCTGAAGTAAGAAAAAAGTCTGAAACAGAACATATTGGGCCATGACAGAAAATTGTTCATATTCTTGGGCCAATGCTCTCGGACCAAAAATAGAGCTATTACTCTTTGCAGACTTCAAGGTGATACCTGCCACTAGATGTTAAAAGACGCTGAAAGTCTTATTTAAGCTATGTAACACTTGAACTGCTACTAAAACACTACAGAATTTTCTGAAACACCCTCCTCCGCAATTCACATCGGCTTAGAAGGTCACACACTTCAGCTCAGCAAGCCTAAGGAGCCGGAATCCTCAGATTACCCTGGAATCTAGAGCTGCCATGTGGGAGCAGGAACTGCCACAGCTAAAACCACACTCACAAAATGAAAGCTAACGGGTGCTCTGCAGTCTTACTTGTCAAAGCTATCGCTTGTTTTGATGAAGAAGTCCAGTTTCTGCTTCGCATATTCGATCACATCAGAATGAAGCTCCACGCCATGGTTAACACCAAAAGGACCTGTAAATGTAGAAGAACACCATGATAATGACTAGAAGGCAACCAGATAAAATCCAGTGGGACTAGACAGTTTTGCTTACTTCTTATAAGAGATTAATTGCTCCTTGAGCGTCAGACAATCAGGACTTGCCTAGGGCCAGATATTTTAGTAATACAACATGAAGTGCAAGTTTATACCTGCCATATCTAGAATTAAACAAAGCTTTTTGTACAGCACTATTTTGAATCATTTTCTCTTACTCATGCAGGAAATTCCTCCACAGTAAGGAATATTCTTACTGAAGAAATGCTATTACTGTGAAACTGTGCACACAGAAAAAAACTTGGATAAAGTATGCACATGAAGTACAGCCTGCTTTTTCAAATAAATTCCACTCCTCCAAAAAAATTAAATATATGTATTTTCTGGATAAAAAAAAAAGGCTAAAAAATATTTTCAGAAAAGAAATCAGAATCAGTCACCAACCATGTTTTTTTTTATTCAAAATTGACTTGGTATCTTTTCCAGGAAAAGAATTCAAGAGCCCTGAAGGAACACAGGGACTTTCTAAGCAGTCTCAGCAAACTCAGTGAAAATTCACAAACGCTATTTCATGAAAAGCCACTGGAGGTGAGAGCAAACTCTATCCTGGCAACAACATTTCAGCAACTAAAATTCCTGAACCCCACACAAAGAGGGTAATAGGTACCCTACAGTCATTCATTATCTGCCCTGGGAACAAGAACTAAAATTCTTTTGGGTGAACAGTTTGAAACTCTGGTCATCATCTAGACCAAAGGATTTTTAAACCAGGAAAAAAATATCATATGATTAAACACAGATATGCAACAAGTTTCTTGCACTCAGAAATAGATCTGAATGAGAAGCAGTGTACTCCACTTACTTATTAAAAGATAGAAGTCAATTCTTCTGTAAGCGAAGCACCAGAATTACCAGTATATTTATACAATTTGCTTTGTGTCTATTGTACAAGTGGTCACAAAGGCAGTTCTGATCTCCTAACTGCTCTTACACAGCTTCTGAATGTCAATAACAATCAGAATAAGATCTCAAACACATTTCTATCTAGACAGAACGGTGTAAAAGCAAACGAGGTGCAGAAGATCTATAACCACAACAGAATACGCTCAATCCTACATTAAATAATGTGGCACTCGTGCACTCCTGAGCTGGGATCCTGGCAAAGGAGAAATAAAGCCAAGTTTGTGCCCAGTCCTGCAGGAATCCACTGCAGCTGCACGTGCAGCAGCATCGCTGCCTACTCTAACTTGACACATAAATGTGGGCCCCAGCCAGCTGCCAAACAAAGGCTGCAAGAACCCTGAGTAATTAGGCATTTTTTAGTTTTCCAGCTACTTTTTAGTTTTATTACATGAGGAAAGCTTCTGTTCCAGGTTCAAGGGTCTTTCTCGCTTTAACTCAGTATAAACAGTTGACATGATTGAAAAGCTATTTACCCAAGATGAGTCCAACCATGGAACTGAGATAACCAGTGCCACTGCCGAGATTCAAAAACGACAACCCCGGCTGCAGATCCAGAGCTTCCATCACCTCCGAGTAGATGCACGGTGCCGAGAGATGAATGTTCCCGTGTTTCCAGGCCAAGTCTTTGTAGGCATTGTCTTTGAACTCTTCCAGGTAGTAGTCGGCTCGATCGATGGCTCGGAAGGCCTGTTCCACCAGCTCCGTGCGGATGTATTGAGCTTCCTTCAGGTTATCAATTAACTCATCGTTATCTTCTCCCGCACTCACTGCGCCTCCCATCTTCAACAGTCGCCTGCAAGCTCTGTTACTAAAGAGAAATAAAGGAAGGTGAGGCATAGGACACACTTTGAGCACTTGAAGCTATTAAAGTAATTTGAAGGATACAGTTTCTTTGAGGACTTAGAGGACAGCAAACAAAAAAAAACACTGCCACCCTCCCACACCTCACCCCTAGTCAAACAGTTAAAACTAAAATACAGCAGATCTGTTATCTAGCACTTGACACTAGCATCCATGCAGGGAAAACCATAATACACAGTTTAGATGTGCAGTGCCCCCTTCACATACTACCAGCACGTCAGCTGTTTCACTGAAGCCTTTTATATAAAGGATTATTCCAGCTCCTGTGCTTACAAATCATTTTTATTGCAAGTCCAAGCAATAATAGAAGTGTGGTTTGCCTGTCAGAATTCTGGCTACATGTAGACTTTGTATCTAACAGTGTCACGGAAAAGTTGAGAGACTGAAAGGCACTTAGGAAGAAACAAAAAAATCTCAAATTGCAGATAGAACAAAAAGTCATCAGAATACCAAATCCACAGACATAAAAAAAAAAAAGAAAAAAAAAGGGATCTAGACATACACAAAAGTACAAACTTACTTTCTTTATTAAATATGTTTCTATGCAGCTCTTATTTCAAGTTTCAAGCACCACCACCACTAAAGGACATAACAGCACAGGCAGCAACTAAAGAGAAAAATTCCACCAAAGCAAGTGGAATTTCTTAGGTCCTATTAAATCCTAATGAGTTAACCCCCAATTTGGAATAATTTCAATAACATAGTTCTTTTATGATTTCAAGCACTGCTAATTTCACCGACCATCTCTAGTAGCAGATTCAGGCATCCTTTTGCAGGGGACAGAAAAACAAGCACCTTCCTTAACTACACACTCCACTATGCAACACTATGCACCTCACACAGCAAAATAGCTGTAACTCTTAAAGATAAAAGCATACAGAGAGTAGAACACAGAATTCATCTTCCACATCTCCTCAAAAGTTCCACTGCGGAAACACAAGGGTATTTTAAAATGTGTTTATTTACAGCGCCTGCCTGTGCTGACAAAAACCACAGAAGCAGCAGCTTTAGTGTTCTTTGAGGATCAGAGGATCTGCCTGCAGCTAAATTATCAAAGGTGGGAGGCTGTTCCAGTCAGCAAGAACAAATTACACACTTGCAATTTAAAGGGAAACTTAAAAAAAATAAAAAAAAAAAAAATAAAACTGCAGGGGCCTGTGGAAGTTGCACAGTTATTCAAATAGCAAACAGTCCTGATTACCCAAAGAGACACACAAAATAGGGTATATTCAGGAAACTAACTGGCTTTTGTTTGTTTTCAAATACATTCATGTCTCAAGCACGCCAATCCAATTCTGGACTATTAATAACACTTCCAAAAACACCATCCTTCTCCTTTCTGTAGTTACTGTTTCCCTTACCCCAAACTCTTGTGCTTTACTCTTACCTCACAGTGGAAAAACAAATTTAAGACTTAAGTGAGCTCACGAGCCAATTTTATTCCTCTTTTTTTCCTCTTACATGCAACTTGCTGTAGTTACACAGCTGCAGAGTATCTCTAGACCTGGTCAGTAACACTTTATGTATTGTCCAGGGCTAAAATACTCAAATTTTTCTGACTTTCCTTAGGGCATTTTGTTCTTATGCTTCTTTCTTTCTTCTACTGAGGCTCTTTGATATTAAAATCTCCACTTTTTATATTTAAAGTATGAAGAGCATTTGCGGTTTTGCCAATGTCCCAAGTGGGATCCCCCCCCCCAAAATTCCAACCGTTCCCAACGCACCCACATCCCACCGGGACACCCGGGCCGCGTGGGGAGTGCGGCGCGGGGACACAACGCGGGGGCCGGGGCCCCAGAGAGCCCCCGGGGGCTTCCCGCGCCCACGGCAGCGCCGCGGACACGCGTGGGGCGCTGAGGTGAAGGGAGGCGGCCTGCTCGGAACCGAGCTCGGCCGCTCCCCTTTACCTCAGCGAGCCCAGCTCAGCGGACGCGGTCTCCCCGCCACCCCGCGGCCGTACCTGAGCGCCCGGGGCCGGTCCGGCCCGTTGCGGCCCGCCGCGTCCCTCCCCCCGCTCCGATCCGGTTCGGTTCCCTTCGGTTCCCCCCGCCCGCCCCGCCGCTCTGTTTACAGCCCAGCTGAGCGCACGCGCTGTGCGCATGCGCGGCGCGCACCACCGCGGCGGCGCCGGGGGGGGGGGAGCTCTTGGCGCACACCATTGCGGCCCGGGGGGGAGGCGCTGGTTGGGGATGGACCATTGAGACGGGAGGCGCGGGGGGGAGGACACCACATGGGCTGTACCATTGCGGGAAGGCGGGGGGGACACCCCACGCTATAGGCAGCAAGGACGGGGTGGGGGGGACTCGTCCTTCTGTGTCACCGCGTGGCCTCGCGGTGCCCTTGGGGACAAACCTGGGCCACACACAGGCCCCAGGCCAGGCTTCCCCCTGCCCTTCCCCTCCCTCCCGCCCTGGCAGGGTAGACAGGAAGTGTCGGGGAAAGACGGTTCCTCCCACCCGTTTTAGGATGAGAAAAAATGACCCTTTTCACCCCAAAGTGACCCGCAGAGTTTGGACCGAGGCTGTGTGACCTGTGTGACTGTGGAGGCTGCACATGCAGCAACGTCGCCTGCACGGGCATGAGATCCATCCTTTCATATAGTGCATGGCTACAAAATGAGGGAGATAACAGCATCTTGCTGATTTAGGATGCCTGGAGCTCGGTTAGGGGGAAAAAAAATACCCATCCTCCCAGACACAACAAGCGTGTAGTGGGAGAGAAAGAAATAACCCGGGCAAATGAGACTCCAGTAGGAGAAAGTGAATCAGCATCGGAGATATTTATGCTTTAAGGTGATTATCTCAGCTCCCGTCATTAACATGATGCCAGCAGACTGTGCGAACAGGGTGATGCTGTAGATGTCTGCACTTTCTTTCACGAAGACGGGAGAAGGGGGTTATTTGTGGCGTGCGAGAGCTGAATCTCCTCCTTGCTGACGCGATGGAAACGGGTCGTGTTGGTGGCACGTCCTCGTGCTGTTTGCTACGGAGAGCACTCGAGCAAATGGCAGCGCAGTTCAAATCTGCGAGCGCGGAACGGGCGAACTCCACGCACGGATGAGTCAAGAGCTTCCCTTCGTGGCTGCTTCCTTTCCCAACAAGCTGCTTGAAAAACAGTGGTTTGTTGGGTCGTTTATCTTGCGTGAAATATGTTAAAATCTGGATATTAAAAAATCCCATTATTGTGAGGTCATTTGTGCCTTGGCTGAGCCCACGGCCACAAGAAGAGAGGGAGGGACCTCTCAATGTCCCACGTGGGATCCCCCCAAAAATTCCCACCGTCCCCAACGCACCTACATCCCACTGGGACACAGTGGGTTATCCCTCTTGCAGCAAATCCCTGGGAAGATCAGGCAGAGCCCCGGGAATGCTTTTTTTTGCTTCCCAAATCCCCCTGAGCCCTCCCAGTGTGTGAGCGATTCCTTCCAGCCTTTTGCTGCCAGGACACATGAGATGTGGCCTCTCCGTCTGCTGGTAGTGGCTAGAGCAGAACTGTAGAAAAATGCTGGGAGAAGCCAGGTTTTCTGCCCTCCAGATTCATACACATCCCTGAAGTACTAAGCCTGTGATGGGCTAAGTCAAACAAGTAACAGAAATCACACAAGTCTTGTGCCTCTCAGTTTGGTTCCCTACTATTATTGCCAAAGTACCCAGACTTGGGGAAAAAAAAAAAAACACAGAACGAATGTTTTTTTTTTCTTAGGACTTCATGAGTCTGTAATTGCTGAGTCTTCATGATACTTCTTCCCTGCACTTTAATTTATCTTCCCTTCTTCCTCCTCAGCTCACTTGGGGCTTGGTGATCCATGAGTCGCAGTCAGCAGGAGGTGGGTGATGAACTCCTGAATCCACGTTGTCCACAGATCCAAGAGCTCTGCCAGCTCCTTAGAGCATCCAAAGCCAGCTAAGGAGGAGGAAGCGGCGCCGCGGGCAAATCACAACATTTATAGCATTTATTTATCAACTGTTTACCACCAGGTGTCATCAGCAGAACAGGCATCGCTGCCGGCTTTGGCGTCTCCCAGAGCTTTGCTCTTGCCTCACTTCATCAGAGGACTGTGAGCAATTGCTGGACTAAGAGGACTAACATATGTCTTGATTTCCACTGTATTGCAGTGTGCATAACTGCTGCCACTTGGAAAAAAGGACCCGTAAAGACCTGGATTCATCTCACTTAGCTGAGATGTCCGAGTTAAAAGGAGGAAATTGCTTTATAATCCTAGATGGTCAAGGGAGAGGAGCAAGCGCATCCAGGAGACACTGCAGCCCCATGGGGACCATCAGAAAACATCCCTGGAGGTGCCAGCCATCGGGGACACAAGTCCCCAAGAACAGCCAGTGCCTTCTTGGCACGGCCAGGAGCACCCGTGGGCCCTGTTCAGTGTCCTGCTGCCTGTCTCTCATGATGGCCTGTCTGCCATGGTTTAGCAGAGGTTGCTAAATTTAAAAATAAATAATAAGTTTTTGCATATTCATGGGGAAAATAAATGCTCCAGGTGCTTGATGGATTGAAACATAGACTTAATAAAATAATTTTTAAAAAGGGTGAAAACCACAGTTGTCCCGTTTTCCTTTCAGTGCTTTAACTTTCCTGGTCTTGTTGTGCTGCTTCTAGCTGCAAACCCACCCTTTCCTGGCAGACGGCCTCAGCCACAGTCTCCGTCAGGATCCCATTAAAGTTCCCGGGTCTCCTTGCCTGGCTGTCCTGCTCGGAAGGTCACACCAACACCTCTCTTGTACAACAACAGGAAGATATCTTCAAATTTCCAAAGGAAATTTATTCCAGACCAATATGCCCCTATTTGATCTCCTACAAGTATTATCCCCTAACTTAAATCATTCCCCTCCTCTCCCTCCCTGAATGTATTTATGAAGAGTAATCATATCCCCTCTTAGCCTTTGTTTTTCTAGGCTAAACAAGCCAAGCTCTTTTAATCTCCTCTCCTAAGATAGGTCCCCTGTTCTGCTAATCGCCCTGCCAGGCCTTTTCTGCACCTGTCAAGTATAAATTCATCTTTTGCTTTATCGAAGGGAGGGCCCAGGAGGATGTGGAATATCCTACGCGAGGTCTTTGCGGTGCCTCGTATGCTGTGACTAATATTTCTCCATGTCCACCCTCAACAAGTGCTTGGCCTTCTAGATTTGGAAGTCGCATGAGCCTTTTTGCACAGCAAGCAGAAAGTAGACACAAATCCATAAACCAATAACCACTCGTGGAGATTATTATTTTTTTTTACTCGCGAAGATTATTATTTCACTTGGAAGGGCATTCTGCTCCTTCCTGTTTGTAGGTCCCAGTGCTTAGCGGGCTTTAATCAGCGTTGCTCCATCTAGGTCAATTGAACTGCCCCCATTTACAGAGAGCAGCGTCGGGAGCGGGTGCTAAAGGAGGCACTGGGGGATGTCCGTGTTTTACTCAGCTTTAGCTCCGGCCAAACTCTCTTTGAAATCGTGAGTAAGGGTTTGAGCTAAAAAGAGGCAGAGCATTTTGCATTTGTCTCGTCTCTCTTCAAAATGATTTTCCATTTTCGCTTGGGGTTTAATTAAATTTCTGTGACCCAGGCAGGGAGTTCAGCCTTTCTTGATGAATGTTCTTTTAGGTGCTTCTGATAAGAATTTAGCACCGACAATTGAGCTAACAAGCCCGAGCGAACAGTTTATAGCAGGAGACTAATTCTATTAACGCTCTGCATTGTCAGGATTCCCCTTTACAAAGCTGGGGGAAGAGATGGAGGAGAGGGAGAAAACACAAAATTTGGCAACTAAATCACGGCAATTCAGCTTCTTCATGGGCAGAACTCATCTGGAACCTATTTTAGCTGACAACATCAGAATTTAACGTGTTCTCTTTTTTTTTTTTTTTTTTTTTTTTCTGACTGAAGCTCTGCGCTTTCTTGGCTGCCTGTGATAACGGCTGGGAATAAGAAGCGGAACTGACTGGTAGCACCGATAAGAGAAATGAAAGGGTGATGCCATGCCGTGATGCTGGAGCAGGGAGTTAGCCCTGCCTGGGCTGGACACTCACCGGAGCACAGGACGGTCTGGACAAAGGGATCTGCACTGACGGTTGCAAATTCATCTGTTTTAAGGGGGAAAAACCATTTCATTCGGCAGATAAGACAACATTCTGCAGAAATGTTTCTTTATTACTTCATGGTGGCAACAAAAATGTCTTGCAGGTCTGTCATGCCACTTGCAACTAATGAGGCCCACCTGACTCACAAGCATTTTTCCTTGTTCTCTCTTCATCCCTGCATCCTCTCTTCATCCCTTCATCCCTTAGACCACTAAAATATCATTCTGTCTGTGCAAAAACTGAGCTCAACATCATTAAATCACTGCATGAAGACTTGGCCAAGACACTTCCATTGCTCCACTGCTTTGGCCTGGAATTTTTCCGTCCGGCTCTAGCAGTACCAGAGATGCCCTCCAGCAAAAGGGCTTTTCCAAGGCGGGTGGGAGAAGAGCAGAAGGTTTTGCAGAAACCAGCAGCTCCTGAGCTACAAAGAGATCTCCAGGAAAAAGTTAACACCCTTAAATGCTCTCCCTGCTGCTGCTTATGTCTCCCTTAAGAGCAGGGACAGGCACTAAGGGTCCCTGCACAGTTTGCAGCGGGGAAGGTGCCCAGCGGCTGAACGCGGCCGCGCTCCGGCTCTCAGCATGGGCCCCTTCTTGGTGTGTGTGTTTTACAAAAGCAGGCTAAAGAGGTAATTTAATTATCTCAGGCAATTCGATTACCTCGGCAGCCAGCACGGCCGTAGAGGGGAACCGAAAGCGCGTCAGCCCCTCATCGGCCGGGGGGCACATGTCCCCATGTCACCTGTGCTCTTCCTCTGGATGGAAGCTCTTTGCTGTCCCTGGGTGAAATTAATGACAAAGCATGCCAAGAACATGCAAAGAGACACCCTCCTGCCTGCCCCATCCCTGACTTGTGTTGGAGCCCCACTGCAAATTGTGGATGTCTGCAGAGGACCATCTTCATCCGAGGGCTCCTTCCCTCCATAATCAGTATAAGGAAGATGTTTGTTTGTGCATCCTGGAAGCTCCCCCAGATCAGATCACAGCAGGAACTAAGAATATCCATATTTCCCCCTCCTGAAAACGTGAAGACCCACTGATTAATCCGGGGAAAGGGAAGTTCAAACAATGCTCTAGATTTCGTGAAACAGCAGCAGGCCCGAGGGGAGCTCCTTGAGCAACCCTCTTCAAGCATCCCTCCTAGAACATCCTTCCTGGAGCATCCCTCCTGAGCATCCCTCTTCAAGCCTCCCTCTCCAACATCCCTCCCGGAGCATCCCTCTGTCTCCGTGCTCGCCGGCACCGGGTGCTTTGCGGGAGCCCAGGCCCACGGAAGCAGCTCACGCCAGCGCAGGCAGCGCTGCCTTCGTCTCCGCAGCTGCTTGCAAGGGCCCCCCGCACAAAGGGCAGCGTCCTCATTAAATTTTGCAGAGTGTTGCCATGTGGGCAGCCGAAATTTCTGTTTTGTTTTATTTCGGGAAGCAGCCCGGTAATGTATGCACCAGCCCTGGAGGTAATGGGGTGACAGATGGGAGCTGGACTCTGCCTTTCATGGGAAAGGCTCTTCCCCACGGGGAGGCAGAGAGTTTCCCACCTAATCTCCTGTAACCTTCAGGCCGCTAACAACTGTAAGAACCAAAGCAAGGGGTAGTTATTAAATTAATGACTTCATCCCCCAGCCAGTAATAAATATTTTACAGTTTTCTCTCTCCACCCTGTAGACTGCTCTAGACAGACTAGACTGTTTATTAATACAGCTCCTGGATTTATGCTATTTAATTGCTAAACAGCCCCAGCGTGGAGGGGCTGGTTTATTAAATGTTGACATCTGAGAAGGATTCCTCTGGCAAAAGGCAAAACCTGAGGAGATGATTCTTGGTCTTGGATTTGAATAAACTTTAGGCTGAGAACAGCTCCCCCGTGGCCAGTGATGTGAGATAGGGGCTCAATCCAGATTAGCCTAAATTTGAGCGCAAACTTATTTTGTGTCCCAGCTATTTAGCCATTGCCTTGAGCCCAGTTTGGGAGAATTCCAGGACTTGCGGAGAGGAGGGAAAAGGCAGGGAAAAGCTTTGGCACATCCTCACTTCAACATTCAACAGCATCACAATGTGATGCCAGAAAACCAGCCAGGATCCTCACGGTACCACCCGTCCTTGCTCCATCTCGTCCTGGCTCTTGTTTCTTCAGGTGGTCACAGGTAGCCACTGACTACCTGCACCGCAGTTGTAAAAACAAAAGCAGCCCTTAATGGCTGTTAGCTTCCTTCTTGACAGGGCTGGAAAAGTCTGTAAATCTGATATTGCCATTTTTACAACAATTGGAGATTTATGCCTCGTGCTGAAGGAAGGGGATGAAGGCATCTGGAACAGCAAGAGCGATTTGTCGGGGAACGCATTCTCCGTGCGCTTTCTTGCAGCCTCAGTCCCAGGAGCACTACTGTATAAAGCAGAAGGGCATTTAAGGATATATTTTCTCATAAAAGTGTAGGAGCAGTGAGCGCGCTAGCAAGCGCAGTCCAGAGCCTCTAATCCAGCCAAGCTGTGCTAAATGCCGGGTGTGAGAGGAGCAATTTCCAGGCAGGGGCTGCTCCGCTTCCCTTGGCGCATCACATCACTCCGGATCGGCACAGCTCCAGCGGCTCAGGACCAAAGGAGGTGCCAGGGGGCAGCTCTGGGGAGCAAAGTTGCATTCTCTCCCCAGGATGAGCAGAGGTGGCTCTTGCTGCCACCCACTCATGCACCTTCTGAGACCTCTTGGTGGGACCAAACCTACCCATTCTGCAGGTTGTCACATGCATTTGCTCCCACCGTACGCAGGGACGCGTGGGTGGGCAGGGAGGGGGATGCTCAGGACTGGACTTGCTAAGCCCAGCAGCAAGAAGCAGGTGAAGAGGAGAACATCCATCCCATAGGCACAGCATAAGATAGACCAAGCCTTAAATCTTCCTCCAGAGGAGCTCTAGGGGAAAAGAAAAAAACAGAATAAATGAATGCAACTAGGGAGGAAAATTGTTCTTTTGTTAAAGCTGAAAGCCATCACCTGGGTCAAGGTACTGGGTGCAGGATGCTCCTGCTGGGAGACGCTGGGTGGAAGGTACCGTTTTGGCAGCAGGATGGAGGGATGGGTCATTAGCAGCTTTGAACAATTAACAGCAGCATCAGTGGGGCCAAATCATGCTCTTCTAGGTCAGCAGCTTATTGACGTGTTTTGAAACAGCCACGCACTGGCGATTACCTTCTCCCACGCATACTTGAAGCCAGAGACCTGCTCTTCCATGCCGCCCAGCTCAACCTCAGTGGGTTGGAGGAGGTTTACGAGCTCTCCTAAGCACACCTATAAACTCACAGTGTACCATCGCAAACCAATTCAATTCCCTTCCCTGCCATAGCAGATGCCAGTTCCGAGAAGATAACATCTCGCAGTGATGGCTCCCAGAGCTGCAATTCCGCGCAAATCTAACCGCCCCATTATGCAGCACAGCCAATTCGTTAAGGAAGGACAAGCAAGCATGTCTATTAGCTCCATCATCATAATCAAATATTGGCACAATGAACTGCTTGGTGGTGCAAAGTCTATCTAAAAAAAAAAAAAACCTCTAAAATAATTATGTGCCCTTCAGAGTGAAGCGGCGTGCCGGCTGGTGTTGGACGCAGGATGTCACAAGGGTCTGCCTGTTCCCAATGGAAGATCTGCAGCACCTTCCCACCATCTCCTGCCTCTCACACGGGGACACTCGGCGAAATTCAGCTGACCCAGATTCCCATTTGACCCAACTTACTCGTCTCCGACCAGCCTTGCTATGATGATTTCCCCGATTTCCCTGTGGAAGCTGCAGCTCCTGCACAACCGAGTTAGGGAAGCTCAGAAGTGACACCTTCCATGCAGTGGCTTCCAATAACTCCGTGCCATTGCCATGGCTTAAATGGGAAGCCATGGCCAACTTAAATGGGAATATCACAGAGCAGAGCCTGGGATGGAGCGGGCAGAGCATCCCGAGCATCCCGCTCATCCCGCTGGTGCCGATGCCCCTTCCCAGCTCCCGCACCGGCGCATCCCACGCAAGAAAGACCAGGGGACCTCCAGGCACAAACAGAACCGGGCGTTTATTACGAAAGGACCCTGCCGGTACATGAGGAAGTTCTGTCTGCAAAATACATTTCCTGAGGAAAGTAGATCACAGTATTTGTCTTCACAGAATAACATGTAGCCCGCCACAACTTTCAATGCGCCTCTTTATTATTTAAATATGAACAGTATTCCTGCACAGAAACAAGTACTCAGTCATCACGTAACCGACACACAAACAACAAAATAAATATACAACAAGAGCACAGTTCATTTCGGACTTAAATATTAAATAAATAATAAATACAGAATTCTCATTTCCTGTTATCAGTGCCTGAAACCATACGAATGAAAAAGAAAAGAAAAACTGAAAAAAAAATCCCTCTTCCCCCCAGTACCCCTGCCCCTTCAAAAAAAGAACAAACCAAAAAATTATCAAAATGTCTCAGTTATAAAATATCTTTAAAAAAATTCCCATCGTTAAAAGAATAAATAACAAAATATATAAAAAATAACTTGGTTGCATCAAAATTACAAGTAGGAGTTGTAGATAGGGGTTTTTCTATTTTTTTTCTTTTTTTTTGGAGTATCTTTTTTATGGTCAAAAGTTTTAATTTTT
Organism: Tinamus guttatus; assembly: GCF_059628265.1. Lineage (NCBI taxonomy): Eukaryota > Metazoa > Chordata > Aves > Tinamiformes > Tinamidae > Tinamus > Tinamus guttatus. Next base: position 7,174,640 of record NW_028288561.1, read on the forward strand.
AATTTTTTTTTTGCTTCTTTTATCTTCTTTTCTATGGTGCGGTGTCCAGTTTAAAATAAGTATAAAATTAATAAATAAAAAAGTTAAATAAATAGCAAAAAGTTAACATAAGGTGTTGTAAATATAAATTACATATATCTTGCCAAAATTAAATAATTTACAGGATAGTTAAACTAACTACTTTTTTTTTCTCCTCTCTTTCTTCTGGGAAGTGCAATTTCTCTACTTTTAAATACTAACTGAATTGCAGTCACAATCAATTTGGACTCTATTTACATGTTAAGAACATTGTGTTTTTAACACCTCAAATTATTCTTATTATTATTTTCCCTTTCTTTTGTAGTTTTGCACTTGGAATGGGTTCTAAAATAAGTGAACTCATGGAGTCTGATCCTGCAAACACTTAAGCACGGGAGGAAATTCGCTTGTGGGAGCTGCCCTGGGGGCACTGCCGCACATTGAGCCGCTCACGAGCTTAACGGCAGGATGTGGTGGCCACTGGAAGTAGCATCTGGCCACTGACTTCTCCAAATTGGGGATTGTGCCCTAAATTTCTGCAGGTCGGGGCTCGCGGTGACACTGACGGCCTTGCCGTGAGCACCGTCCTGCAGCCGCTGGGGACCCGCCGCGACCGCGTCGCACAGCCGGGCATCCTGTCTCACCTCAGCCCCCCGGGCACAAACTGCTTCTTTGGAAGAATACCCAATTCCTGAATATTCCTTTTTTTTTTTCTTTCATGGAATGGCGCTATAATTTTGCACAAAATCTGAAAAACCAAACCAAGAAAACCCATTCCCATGTGGATATCTCTAGGAAACTGACTGATTTGTTGGGTAAGCACTTTGCTGGCCCTCAATTAACATCCCTCTTTTTGTTTTGTTTGCTTTTTGCTTTTCTTGTTGCTGTTGTTTGTCACAATCTCATTCTCCGGCATTGATGGATGATCTTGGACTGGCAGTACTGCGCCACTGTTGGGATGATCACAATAATGAAAAGAACCAGAACTGTCATCAAATAGACTTCCAAAAAATCATATACTCTGGACCATGACACATTTAGAATTCTTCTGTATGAAATATCTGGTATCTTGGCCTATTCATAATAGCTATTCTTATATTTAAGACAGACAAAGGAATACTGTAGTTGCAAACTCCAAAAGCTTCCCTGAGAACCTTTTTTCCATTGCGCTTTCCACTGGAGATCCAGGACTGCTCTTCAGATTTCTTTCAGAAAATAAAAATAAGCTACTTTATAATACTTAAGAGTTCCCATGCCCAGTGGATATCTGAACACCTCGGGGTTGGGAGGCCCAGCACAGGTTCAGATTTACAGGTAGCTTGCAGCTCCAGCACTTATAGCAACACAGAACAGAACTCATGTGTGAGTAGGTGATCTGGACATACGACCATAGACAACACGAGGGTTTAAGCCAGTCACACGCTAGTCTCGGATCAGACAAAACCTGTTCTTGCAGCGTTCTACCCCTTGGATCCGCTCTGCCGAAGCAGGATGCCTGCTCTCCACCAGCTACCAAGCCCCACAGCCTCCTGGAGAATCTACCCTTCCACCCCCATCTACCTCATGGTCCAGGTAGAAAAATCCCACTTCTCTCAAGAAGGTCCAAACTTTAGTAAACGAGAACACTGAGTTCAATCAGTTCCACGTCTCATAAATGGCCTCTTGATTATGTTTTGGTCCTTTTTTTTTTCTTTTCTTTTTTTTTTTCTTTTTTTTTTTCCATTCATTACACAAGTTTGCTAACTTGTAAACCTGAATACTTGGAGTGAAAGTTTCCTCTTACAGTTTTCTCACTCCGCCGCACAGCGCTAAACCTGGATGCCCTTGACGGCTTGTTTGATGCTCTCCAGCAGGTCCTTGTTCTCGGGGTTCTGGTAGCACTCCTGGTTGCTGTACATGTCCGTGAGCGTGTTCACGTACGCCTCGAAGTTCTGCTCGCTAATCGGCTCCTGGAAAAACGTGGCAAAGCACAAGTGGCGTTATCAGCCCATGCGGGAAGAGGCTGGGAGGCTGCTCTGCAATTAATCGCTCCTATGTACAGCAACACCTGTGGGTCAATGTCAGAGCCTTTTTGGGTTTGTTCCCTCCATGTTATTCCCTGAAATCTTGGTGTCCGGTCCCTAACCTGGCAAAAAATTTATGCAAGTTGCTTAGTTTTATATATTGGTTGGATGGGGCTATTAGCAGAGCGTCAGGTTAGCGCTTGCGGACAGTTGGATGGGATGGAGGATGGATTAAGCCGGGGAAATTAAAGCCTGGAGGAGGCAAAGGCATCGTGGTGAGAGTCTAAGGCAAAGCAAGGAGAGGCACCCAGTGACCCCAGTGCTGGGCTCTGCCACCCCTAGGTGCTGCAGCAGCGCAGCGGGTGCTTCATGGGGCCTGATGAAATCCCTGCGAACACAGAGTAAATGAGGAGAAAAAGAAAGGGAGAGGAAAGAGAAGAATGGGAATAAAATGAGCATACCCGTCTCGTGGGCATTGTTTAATTGGAGTTGCCTGAAACCTTGGAAAAATATTTGCTGAACAGTTTATTTGACCTTTGCGTGTCAAATGAAAAGCACTCGGGGAGCGGTGCTCTGCCAGGGCGGCAGCTGGGTGAACACCGTCCAAAAACGCGCGGCTGGAGAACGGCTCGTCCCCAGCGAGCCGGAATTTAAATGCAAGCCCCAATGAAAAGGATTCCCCAAAAATGATGGCAGGAAAATAAATCAAAAGCTCATTCCTCGGATCATCCTGACGGCCTGTATTATTTGCGAGAGGACAGCTTCCACAACACCGCGCGGACCTCCAGACACACACCTGGTTTTGACAACAGTAATTACATTCCTGGGAATAGAGAGAAGGTAATTAATAGCCTTTTGTGGCTTTACTATTTTAATGCAGCCTTTTCATTTTGTGGTAACTCTATGGTAACATGCTGTGGGCTGTTAGACCTTGTTAAATTAAACAAAATACATTCTCTTTAAGAATGCTATTCTTTGGCTGCCAGCTATTCAAAACTGAATTGAAGCTACCTGCATTATAATAGGGGCTCTAAGATCTTTCTGACGTTGAAATCCAATCCCTCCTGATCTCCGCTTGTGCTGCCTTAGCCTAAAAGGCGCTGGGTGCCCTTGATAAAGTTTCCTATTTTGTGATAGTGCTCCCCGATGCAATGAGATGGGACAATAGGTACAAAGGGAGATCAGCAGAAAATGACAACAAAAGGGAGATTCGACGCAAGCTTCAGAGATAAGGCCCAAGTACTGATCTTATAAAGGAGAACGGGTGCACAAAGAGAAATTCTCCCGCTCTTTAATTGCACAGGAGCCTTATGGCGACATTGGGATTTGCCTGGTCACCCCATCGCGCCGGCCGAGCCTTACCATGTGCGGAAGGCGGATATTGGCAAGACTTTGGATCAGAGCCTGGCTCAACCCTGAGAGCTCCAAGAACAGGGCTTCGTTCTGCTCCTCAATGATCTTGTTCTCCTCCTCGATGTTCTTCAGGTTCTTCTCCATGGTGGAGATCTGCAGAGCAAGGAGGGTTACACGGGGCAGCGGGGAGCACCCGGGGTGCAACGCGGGCGCCGAGCCGGGCTCCGCACACCCACCTGCGACTGCAGCTTCACCATGGCCGCTTCCATCTCCGAGTTGGACTCGTTGAGCTCACTGATCTCCTTGTTCAGCTGCTTGATCTCCTCGTCGTTCTCCAGCACTGCAGGGAAGGAGCAGAGCTCAGCACACGCTTCCCCTCGGGAAGGCAGGAAGGCCACCGGCCCCATGCAAGTAATGGCCAAGAGTAATAATTAATGTGCAAGGTGCATTCCCTTCATTTTTTAGGGGAAAAAAATCATTAAATGACTGAATATTTATTCAAAGCAATATTTATGATGTTGAATTCTGTAAGCAAAACTCTCTAAAACGCGAAAAACAAGGTATGTATTTTTCAAGTACATAAGAGGCGTGTCTGCAGAAAGGCACAAGAGTTGCCAGAATGGACCAAAAGACTCTGGTTTATTCTTCATTTAAAATCAAAAACAGGAATATCTGACCCATTTGGTTTCCGTGATAACACACTCTGGATGAAATACATAATAAATATTCCACTTCCTGCCACATCAGCAAGATAAAAGAAGTGAAAACCCTTACCATCGCTGGTCTTGAATTTTGTGTTGAGAATTTCATCCCCTGAGAGTTTTCCTTTCTTCCCAGCAAAAGTAGCTCTTGGGCACCCTGACAAACTGCAAGGCAAGTAAAAATGGGCTTCATAAACCCTCGGTATTTATAGGTGCTTACGTTCCCAACAAGAGTTCATACCATTTGGTGGAGTTCATGCTGTGAGACAGCTCTTCTAAAAGCTTTTTATGGTACAGAGGAAATTGCTTTATGAATAATGCCACAAAAGTCCTCATTTATAAAGCAAGAGCAATTTTCTCCGAGTGAAGATTAAGAAACGCAATGTTTCCTAAAAGAAAGGACATGACAGCCTAGGTAAGTGAAGCTAATCTGGCTGCTTTGGGTGCCAAACCCTTGCTTTGGGTGCCAAAGTCCTGTTCTGATGTGTTAATAGAAGAGCATTAAATTACCACATTTTGTGATTTAGCTCGCTTCCCATATCACCATTTCAAGAAAACCTGTGCACTTTTTTTTCCTTGCAGAAAACTCCAAGTTTACAGGAGCCCAAATGAGCACGGCATCCAAAGCAGCAAGGATGAAGCCTTCCTTGCCAATGCTGTGGTGTTAGAGCAGGTCGGTTAGCCCAAGAAGGCAACACCAAGTTCCTTGGTGTCTCCAGAGGGTTCAAACCTTGGCATTTACCTTCTGTGAGTGAGGAAGCTCCCGTTGGCGTGTCCTGAGCCGTCACAGCCTGGCGTGGGGCAGGTCGGCCCTTCGTTCTTCAGCGATTTCCAGGAAAATGAGGAGCCGTTGAGCGATCCCTCCTTTTGCCTGCGGGCTGCGAGGGGGCAGCCCGAGGCGCTCCGGTGAGACGCATATTTGCCGCTGATGTGGCCAAGCCCAACGCAGCCAGGAACCGGGCACCTGAGCGTGGAAAATTACCCAAAATGACAAAATGGGAATGAAGGAGGACGCAAGAAAGCTTAAAAAACTACATTCAGGATGAGCAGAAGCAAGGAAATGTGGAGATTTGGGGCTTTCAGCAGGACTTAGCGTTGTTTTTGCAACCCTAGGTATGGTACGCAGACTGGAAATTAAAAGCTGGGACTGGCTCTTGGAAAAAATAAAGAGAAACCAGCATTAATCTCCCCAAAAGGGAAAACACAGAGCCGAGATCACATTGCTCTTGTGCTTGCAGCAAAACAACTGAAAAACAGGTCACAAAGGTGTTTTAAAAATTTATATCTATATATACGTATATTTTTGATTGCATCACCAAAGGCAAAACTACAATTTGGGCTTGAGGAACCCTTCCAGCAACCCGCGGGGACTCAACTGTTCCCTGGGAAATGGGTCCCTGGGTGAAGAGCGGGATCGCCAGCCCCGATGCATCTATTAAACTTTCTGCTGTGGTTCGCATTTGCTTAAAGACGCTAGTCAATTATAAATACACTTAAAAGTTTATTACTCAAGGGAGGCTACCTATAAAAGGGTTATAAAAAAATAGGTAAGAAACAGAAAATATAACCCTCTTGTCCTCTGCGTGGAAGTAATTAGGAACCTGGAGTTTGCCTCGCAAAACACGCGCTGAGCTGCTCGTGCAAAGCGCCAGCCACGTTTCGATGCCGAAATGAGGGCCCGTATGGGCACGGTTTTCTATCCCATTCCGTGGGGAGCTGGCAGCTGAAGGGGGGAGCCACACGCCCGTTATTTCCCCAAGATAATTTGAAAAATGCTGATCTCGATTTTAATCAGCTGCAAATGCAGCACAATTCACTTATAATATCCCTGCCAGCAGGATCCTCAGTAAATTCATAACATCATTGCTTTTATATGATCACGAGCAAATTACTGAATCCTCAGGAGGAAAAAGAGAGGAGAAAAAAGAGAGAGAGAGAGAGAGAGAATGAGACAAACCCCAGCGTTTAGTGCGCACTGTTATGGCCCAACCGTTACATATTTTACACTGTTAATTTAACATTCATTACACTTTTATTGGTAAAAAAATAAACCAGAGCCTTATTGTGCAAAACAGCTGGCCTGGACTTCTTTACTTTTTTTTTTTTTTTTTTTAGTAGTAGCGTTTAACGGAAGCACTAAGAGTGCTTGATCAATTAGGCAACCCTGAATGTCTCCGTTTTGTGTCACATTGGCGGCAAATGACTCCAAGGATGAGCAGCAAAACAACAGGGACTAAATGACCTTTTCCTTGGAGGCAACGTGCGCATCCCGCACACCCTCCAGGTGCCTTTCTGTGTGCGGATGGAGTAATGGAATTGGAGCTAAGCTTCCTTACTGGGAACCTGCAGGGACCTGTGCCGGCACCCACCTTGTCACAGGAGGCTAATAGTGAACTTTCCAAGGGATAGGGTAGCTTGGCAATGATGGGATCATGCATCGTGTTGTGTTTTTTGCCCCATCTTTGCTCATTTTGCAAATAACGGAGGACTGGGCCTTGCTGCTTTGCTCTGCATCCCCTCCACAGCGCTTACGGTTTGGACCTCCTTTCTACACAGCTGCACTGCGACATCACAGCCATGCAAGGGCCCCTTTCTGCTTTGCATGGAAAAACAACCTCTTCGCAAAGAAATTCCACCTGGGAGAGCTGCTTGGTACCTCCCTGGTCCATCCCTGGCCAGAAATGCAGCAGCCAGGAGGACGCTGGTGGCCTCAAGGATGCTCGCGGCCCCAAGGATGCTGGTGGCCCTGAGGATGCTCGCGGCCCCGAGGCGAACAGGGCAAGCACGGGTGAGAAAACCCAGTAACGCTCCCGACGGCACCTTCGCTTTGCTGGCTAATGGAGCAGCATTGCAGCTTTCTCTTGCCCTCACAAGCCGAGCACCAGCAATTTAGGACTATGGAGTCAGAAAAGGTTTTTTTTTTTTTTTTCCCCTGCAGATTCTCGAGTAGGTTGCTTAATTTTTAATAAACTCCGCTAACTCCCGCTAATTATCGCACAGCTCATTTAACGCGGAGGCTTTGCTTCCTGTAGACCGAAGACTGAGAACAGAGCAGATGGCTCAAATATCATCGGTTTCTTAAATGTCCTTTCTACCCGCTCTTGCCTGGATGTCCCCGCAGGCCCCAGGGTGTTCGATTGCACCCCCTGGTTCCTGCACCCGCTCTGGAGGGGGAAGATAAAACAGCTAATTAACCCACCTGCGCCAAGGCCAATTTGGGTACCCAGAGGTGCGAGGTATTCACCTTTGCTGTTTTGCAAGGGCAAAATTTGCCTTGGAAAAAAAGAAGCTAAAATGGGGAAAAACAACATGCTTTTGGGCACAGCCTGCCTCAACAGAGCGGTTTGGCTCTAAGCACCAGCTCTGCTGGGCTGTTCCAGCACATCTGGAGCTCCTGGAGGCAGCTGAGAAGTTTTTCCTGCTTGCTTTTCCTCCCTCTTCCGCCTGCACTTGCTGGATTAGCTAGTCAACTGGGACTATTCTAGTTGGGATTATTCTGGATTAACAAAAAACTGCATCCAGGAGACCCTGCCCTCCAGGAAAGGCTTCATCACCCTCTAAATGCACTTGGGACGGAGACTGAGACCTTGAGATGTGCCAGGCACAGAGCTGGCCACTCTCCAACACACAAGACCTCAGGGCTGAGGATTTCACAGCAGCTGAAACCTCTTGAAGTGAAATTAGGATTTAAATCTCTGCTCCTGGCAAGACTAATCATCCTGGCTGTACTGTAAAACTTCAGCCAGAGGCAGCAGGAAGGGTTTTTGCAGTTTTCTGCTTTGATTACGCTACAAAACGCATCCTATTCTACATCTCCAGGTCCTGTTTTCCATTTCTGCCCCACTCCAGGGAGTTACAGGAACCGCCAGCACCCCTGTTGCTGCCCTGCAAAAGCTGCAGCAATTTGCACCCTTCATTTACAACATTGCTGACTTTCCTTTTTTTTTTTTTTTTTTTTGCATGAATTATATAAAGCCCAGCCAGACTTGTGCTCACGCTTCCTATCAAGAAAGCAAAGCAAAACACTTTGTCACCTTCCCCTCTCCCTGCAATTTCCCCATCGGATTTCAACAGTGCAACAACCCCGCGGGTGCCAGGGTGAGGAACGGGGCTTCATCCAGACTTACTTCATCAGCTCGGGGTCTTCTTTATCATCTTTCGTCGGGGTTATCTTGATTCCACTTTTCTTGGCACGAGGGCAGCCTGACAGACTGTGGTTAAAAAGAGAAGAAAGGGCTGTCGTGCTGGCAGAACTACCGTGTTTTATATATTCCCCCGCTCCAGTCATCTTTCCCTTGAATTTAGCGCAGTGTTTTGATCTCACTGGTTTTTGCGCCTTCACATCACGAGCAGAAGTCAGAGGAAAAAAATATTTGAGGGAGATGGACAGTAATTAATGGTGTCTAGATAAGAAGATATCTGCTAACAGCCCGCGATGTTTAATGGATTTGTTGAAACAGAAGGCTTAGATCTCCTCTATTAATGTTCTAAAGTGATAATAGAAGTCATAAATAGGTAGCATTATTAACAGGAACATTGCATCAGCGAAAATCTGACCCTTTGTCTTTTATTCTACTGAAGGGAGAGTCTAATCAGATGCTGGAAACATCAAAAAAAAAAAAAAAGTCAGATTAAAGAGATGAAAATAGGCTTCAGTTGTCAGTAACATTAATGTTTTATTCAGAACTTTACAACTCTGCCCACTGCAGAGGAAAAAAATACAGAGACTATGGAAGAAAAAATAATTTGAAGGCAGATCTTACCTTCTATGCGATGCATAATTTCCTGTTATGTGACCTGAACCATCACAACCAGGAGTAGGGCACCTGCAAAGAAAGGGAGGCTCTGATTAGCCTGGGGAAGAAGCACCGGGATAGCTCATTGCAAAGGAAAATCTAGGGACATTCAACGTGAAAGCTTCTTTTGTATCGTCTCCTCTCCCTCACCACCACAATCCGGGAGAATAACACCCGGATCACAATGTTCCCAGCCCAGAGGTGTCCGTGCTGTGGGATCCGACTTTGGGATGACATGGGGTGTCCCAGAGCATGACGCCCTAGGATCCAACAGCATCCGAGCGCTGAGGCTCCGAGCTCACTGCGTCCCCATGGCTCACGGGTGCAAAGAAAGAGGCCAGTAGAAGACCTCCCAAATAGTGCGGGTCTTCCAGCAGTTGCCATCCAGATGGACGTGAGTGTGGACAAGAAACCAGAAAAATACCCTGCATCCTTGGAGAACACATCCATGCATCCTTCTCCTGCTGGGATCACCTCGGCCCAAGGCCAAGGGAAGGTCATCAGAAGGTCTTAGCTCTGTTCTGTCTACAGTTTCTGGTGGTTAACTCATTGAGGACAGACAGGCACCCTACCCCAGCTGTTTTGGGTCCTCAAAGCCCAAATCCAGCCACCTCGTCTGCCAGCCACTGATGAGGAAGGAAAGAGAGCAAAAAGGGGTCAAAATAAAAGGTGTTGGATGGGGACAATGAGTCAGTCTCCAGGCAGCGTGGAAGGATCTCAGGAAGGATCCCAAAAAACCACTGAGTACTGCTCAAAAATACTCTGGGAAATGCAAAGCGAGCAGGGAAGTGAAGTAGGCAACACAGACGTGGCTATTGCAGCAGTGCCAGGAGGATGCACGGAGCCAAGACAAGCAGCTTAGAGCAGGTACAGAAGTGCTCCGAGCACAGCAAGTGCCTGTGAACGCAAAGAAACCGCTGCGTCTTTTTAGCAATTGCTCCTGTTTGAGGAGTCGGAAAGGTCAGAACATGCAAAGCTCTCCGCTCGCGCGGGCTGGCTCCCTACAAGGAGCAGAGAAGCCACTTGCCACAAGTCACAGAGCGGGTCGGCGCAGAGCAGGTCCCTTTGTCCCGGCTGCTTGTGCCGTGACTCCTCCCGGGGCAAAAAGGACCTTGGCCAAGCCGCGTTTCAGTTAATCTCAGTGTGCTGAGGTCTTCAATACTGTGGATAAGAGACTTGCATGTTTCTCTGGGGGGAGAAAACCACTTCCCGAGGCCCTAGGCTGGAAGTCACCAAGTCCTTTCACATGATGTACCGGGAGTTTTTTGTGTTTTGGGGAAAAATCTCCCCCTCCTTGCTCAGCCTCTGCCCGTGACAAAGGAATCTTTGAAGCTGTGGCTGTGACCATGGGTTTGAAGGCAAGACATGAATGAAATTGGAATGGAGAAGAACAGTCCTGTGATCACACAAAACAGCACAAAAGGCAGCGCAGCGCCCAGCATCGTCCAGGAAGGAGAGAGATAACGGGGCGAGTTAAGTGCCGCATCATTAAGGCCATGCAAGAAAGGTGATGGAATATGAAGTACAACAAGCACAAATGTGCTCCAAAGGCTGCAGGTGATTCGCAGGCATAAAAGTTGTCATGGGGACAAGGAAGAGAGACAAATAGTCCCGGCTAAGGGTGTTCTTTCAGCACCGCAGCATCTTTGGCCGAGATGATAGCACAGTAGCCTGTGCAAACCAGTGTTTCCAGCAGCAAAACGCAGCTGGCGCTGGGTTGCTAGTAGAGGGACTCTGGTCATTTGTCAGGATTGATCAGGAAAGTTCCTGCCAAAAGAGAGGGAAAAGACCAAGATTCCACTCGAGGACAGTGGTGCCAGAGGGAAACTGGCTGGAGAGATGGGAGGGAGTCCATAAATCAGAAAAGCAAGCACATCTGGGACTGAGGCACCCCAAACTCTTTGGAGGATTGTTTTCCATCAAGCTTTCATTAAGTTTTGAGAAGTAAGGAAGATAGGAGATAAACAGATGAGATTTTTGCAATTTTGTCTTTCTTTCTCTTTTCTGCTAGATAAAGTAAAAAGTAAACATCTTTTTTGGGGGGGATGCTCCAACACCTGTGAACCTAAGCAATCATGAGAACTGCTCAGGAATGATTGCACATTCCTGTGAGATGGGAGCTCTAAATCTGGACTTCTTGCAGCACAGGAGCTTTGGGAAGGGATGCAGGGAGCACCAGGAGACAAGGAAAAAGCTCACAGGATGGGACAACAGGGACATGGGCTGATGCCAAAAGGATGCCTAGGAGACTCAGTGAGGAATAACGCTCTGATCCAGGGAAACAGGCACACAGGTCCAGCAGAGTGAGAGAAAAACTGAAAAACAGTGATGTGATGGGCTATAGCCATCCAGGAGGATGCTTAGATGGTGAAACTCTCTGTATCACTTAGAAAATACAGGTTTAAGAGACTACTGCCTGTTTGTGACATTTGGCTGTTACACACTGTTAAATTTGAAAGCAAAACTATTGCTTTGTTGTTCTAGCTTGGGGGGTGGAATGAAACTATGAAAACACTAACGTCTAATTCCTTTTGCCTTTCAGTACTTTTTAAAAGGTGGAAGAAGTGATTTGGTTTTTATTTTTAATTATCTGGAGACAAATCATTCTGACAGAGGCCTTTTATTGGATGTTCCAGCCCGGAGCTATTTTTTTTATATCAGAGATATTAACCCTTGAAATAGAATTTATAATAGAAGTGCTGATGTAGCCTCCTCTGATCTTGTGGCAAAGATATGACTATGGTATCTGCAAGATCTCTGAATCCTATTCCCTTCCTTCCTTTCGATGTCCCCATCCTTACCAGGATATAAAGACAAAACAATATTTGGAAAATAGCGTTACAAAGTTTTGTTTTGCCTGTTATTCTGGTATTTTTATATGATTTTGATAGGTACTGTTAACAGCAGCTATCTGAAGGGTTCAGGGAAAACACCACAGGTTTGGATGCCCTGAATAGCAAATGGTCCGAGTGACTCGGCCCCAGAAACGACTCTGTTTCCTCTTCTGGCCCATGCTGGAAATGGGCACTGGGTCTGACAGCTTTTAATATCTTTAAAACTAATTGTACGATTACTTGGCCATTCTTCAGGCTGCTGGAGAAACACCGGTTCAGCAAAGCACTCTTAAGAGGTGCTTTTAAATTGTATATTGGCTATAATGCGCATTAAGCACACTTAGCACTAATCATGCATGTCCTTTCTGCCCACTGGAATATGTTATTAGTATGGGGTAATCCTGCTTCCTTCGGCACCTCCACGAGACCGAGCAGCCTTCTTGGCACCACTGGTAGCGGTTCGGAGGACAGAGCAGCGCGGGCTCCATCCCAACATTATAGTTTATCCTGAGCACAGCTCCAAGCATCACCCATTTCACCCCTATTTCCTAGAAATATTTCTCCCATGCAGAAGCAACTGGCTGTGCTTGAGCTCGTGCCTCGGCCTCATTGCTCCCACCAAGACAAGTGCAAAGGTTCAATATTCGCCCTTGAAGGAGGAGGATTTCCTATAAGATGCAGGAGTGATAGCGAGCTCAGAGGACAAACATCAGCTCCTGGAGAAACATCTCCAAAACCCACTTTTTTCCTGCATGCAGGGCCTTGATTGCCCTCACGAAGATCTTCGGGAGACGTGCGCTGGAGTCTGAGCTTCACCACGGACACACTCTGGCAAATCCCTTCATCTTCCTCTCCTCCCCTCTTCCTTTCCTCTCCTTAGGACACGCAGCGCTTTACAATAAGCCTTTGCGATGCAAAGCCTCCCTGCGAGGTTCTCCTCTCAGCAGAGGCCTCTTCAATTGTATGTATGAGCATGAATAACTTAGTGGCCAAATAATCCCCAAATTGGATTCAGCAAAGCAGGAAGCTAAGAAGAGATTCAGCCACGAAAGACAGGCTGATTCTGGGGAAGAGATGCTGCAGACATTCACAACCAGCTCTCTCCCAAAGACCTGCCTCGAGTTATAGCGGAGAAGCAGCCCCATTAATTGCCTCTCCCTATTTTAAAATGCAATTTCTCCCCAGCCTTTCCTAGGAACAGCTATATGAGAGAGCAATGGGGAAATTCTCTTAGGAGGAATAAGTTCCCTCCTGCAAACAGGGTGGCTTTGGGAAGAGGTCAAAGCTGAAAGCAGGATCCGGAGGAGCAGATTTGAAGGACGGTTTGGAGATCGGATCCCCCACTCGGTGCCAGCTCCTGCACTTGGCCTCTTCGCAGCTGCCGAGGATCCAGCCTCATGACTCTCTTGCTCTTTCTCTCCCTTTCATTTCCTCGCAAATCAAACGCCCATTGAAATGAATAGAAACCTCTGTCACAGGATCCTGAATGGCCCCTAAAATTCAGCATATAATTAGCATACCAGGTTCTCCAAAAGAGTTGGCTCCTTTCCGCTATGTCCTGGTGCTATTTTCCCAGCTGTGTCTCTATGCGAAAAGAAAAACACGTGCCTTGCTCTGGGTTTTGTGCTCTTTGATGGCTACACAAAACCAACAAAAACGCTGAATGAAAAGGGTTGTGTCGCAAACTAGGTAGCGAGAGCTCGGGGAAAGACTCCAAATGCAAAAGAAAATAGCATATTTCTGGTGCCCAAGGAAAGCCTGCCAGGGGTTGAGGTCCCTTTGACCGTTTCTGCAAGCCCTGTCCCCAAAACGAGCCATTTCTCATTGCATGTGAGCCATCGTCTCATCCAACACGGCAGAGAGGGGTTCAGGGCAAGCAAATTTTATTTGGATTTTTGAGCAGAGAAGGGAAGGGATGGAAAAGCCAAAGCAGAGCATGAGGAGAAGGGGCACGGGGAGGGGAAGAGAGAAAAAAAAGGAGGGAGAAAAGAAAAAAAGGACTTCCAAGTTGAGTGCAAACATACTTGAGGTCAGCAGAGTGGGCAGCCATGAGGTTTCTGAGGCTCTTGTCAGCAAGAGGACAACCAGAAAGGCTGAAAGAGAAGAGATGGAATATCTGGATAAGCAAAAAAAAAAAGAAAAAAAAATAGGGTGGGGGGAAGGAGAAAGAAAAGGGGCCAGGGCATGGGGAAGGGGAACAGAAGTGAGGAGGAAATGGAACCAAACCATCCACATGGTCAAAAAACACTATAAAAAGAACATCTTTTGAGTCCAAAATGAGAAGGAATGGTCAACTCACCTGCGGTGAGAGGCATAGTTTCCCGTGATGTGTCCGCTGCCGTCACAGCCTGGCGTAGGGCAACTGAGCAAGGACAACAACAACAAGGGTAAATAAATGCTGGAAAAAAAGGAATTCCCCCAAGTCTGAAGTCTGTGCAAAACCTGGAGACTGCCTGAGACCAGCTTCCAGCCCACCTCCACCTCTGTATGCTTGCATGCACATAAACCAGATGTTTCCATTCCTGCCTCCTTTCTTTCCAAAAGATCACAACAAAAATATGAAAAAGTGGAAAAAAATGTTAAAAATATTTCATTGCTTGCTTTGCTTGGTGACAACAGAAGACTCACAGCAGTCTGCTGGATGACATGAACAAAGAGGCAAATTTACTGCCTGGGTGTTGCCAGTTCAGATGCCTTTTTTTCTCTCTTTTTTTTTTTTTTTTTTTTTTTGCAATATTAAAGCTCTGGCTGCCAGAATCGGGTTATTCCCTGAAAGCCTCAGTTTTTAGCTTTCTGAAAAGATTTTTTTCAGCCCTCATAGCTGCAAAGAAAAGATTGAAAGTGCTATTCACTCCAACAGGAAATAAAAGGAACCTCTGGCTCCAGTGCCTGAGGGCTCCCAAATAGAGGACACACAAAGCCGACCGCATCCCTGACTGATGGCACAATCCGGCTGCCTTTCCTCCCCATCCCTCTCCCCTGACTTCCTAATGAATTGCATTGGAATGGGAAGAGGCATCGAAGCTCCATGGTGTGCAGGGATGACATTTTCTGACGCCCCATGAAACAGCATGTTCTGCACCCCTTGCTGTTGCTGCCTCTGGTTGATCCTCTGTATCAGGCTACAAGGGGCACATGCAAAGGTTGCTCACAGCAAGGAAAATGACCTCAAGTCCCTTTCAAGATCCACAAAAAAGCAGCAAACCCTGCAACTAGATGATGGAGGTGAGAAACACCTTCACTGGTGTTGTGTTTGGTACCCAGAAAAGACCCACAGGCTACACTTGGACATGGAAAATCAATCACTCGGAGCATATGGAAAGATACAGCCTCTCTTGAGTTGACTTCAGCTAATTTACTGTGGTCATTGGGTGAGATAGGAGCAAGGATGCTGTATGAGAAAGGGGTAAGGATGCTGAAAGGGGAAAGAAAGCTAAGGGCTGCCCGCAACACCATTTATTCCTAGAGACTTTTCCACATAGGAAATTTTTCTGCCTTCATAATACACTTAAGAGCACAAAAAAATTCAGAGCTCTACCTCAGAAATTGCTATTCACATCACTGATGGATTAATAAAAAAAGAAAAGAAAAGCCTTTAGAGCTTTGTATAGGACAGTTAATATGCATCTTGCTCACTTAGGGAAGATGCTGTTCCTGCTCTTCTTTGCCCCCATGGATCTCTCCCCTGGCTATCCACACAGCTCCCTCATTCTCCTGCTTGTGTAGCCAAAAAAAGCACCAACTAGTTTAAAGTCAAGGAAATGAAACCCAATTCTTTGTTATTTAACACTCAGAAAGGTAAGATGTACAGGAAAAAGGCCTGAGTACAACAGATAGGAAAGCAGACCTCCTACCTCTATATGTGGGAATGAATTTTGCCTTCACGATCAGAAGTTGTTGAAGGATGAAGTTTCTCTTTAAGCTTTCATCTGAAGTGCTCAGATGGAATAAGACCATCACAGTAAGAAGCATGACTAAACTAACTTTTAAAATGTGTTTATTTTCTAACAAACTCTATCTTCCACCTGCCTGACTTGTCATGAGGATTTTATGCATTTTGGAGGAAGAGACAAGAAGGCAGCACTTACGTGAGCAGCTCTTTCTTGATGTCCTTGGAGAGGAATTTAAGTTTGAAGTTGGTTAAGGTAACTTCCCCTGGGTATTTTCGTTCTTCAAAGTTTTCCTCTGACACTTCTTGCTCATCAGCTTCCGAGGAGGCAAAAGAATGGGCTGCAGGCTCTGACTGCAAGAAAACAGCCAGAAAAAAAAGTGGTTGCAGTGGTGCTTGTTGCTGCTGCAATTTCTTCTGTTTAGGGATGTGAAACATCCGTGCAGAGACCTGGATTTTGACCTGGTCTTCCAAAGGTCTTGCAGGGATAGGATTATCCCATCTTCAAGGACTAGTGTTAATAGCACAAGGGACCATATTAGCTAATGGCAGATACATCTTCCTGGGGAACCACATCAGAAGAACCACTAATACAAAGGATATATAGTGAAAGAAGTAATGCAGACCCAGAATTATGGGAGTGGGGGATTTTTCCCTGGCAGGGGCATCCCGGTGAGGCTAAGAGTGCCCACTGACCAAGACAGGCTGTGTTTGGATGGCTCTCATCCTGGCTGGTTGTGTGCAGCTGAGGTCTGCTAGCACTAAGTTGAAGCTAACAGTACCTCAAGGCTCAAAGGGTAAAGCAGGGTGTTCGGGTAAAACAAGACAACTGTGCAAGCAAGCACAGCATCAGTACCCCACGAAGCATCTATTAAACATCTATATTCACTCTCAAACATCACCACTCACCTCTTCTGGCTCCTCTTCCCGCTGACGATTTGGTTTAGTGTAGTCGATGGGTCCATCCCATTCATCCTGGCGGGAGGTCTGGCTGGACTGGGGGGAGGTCATGGTGCTGCTCGTGGCACTGGTGCTGTTTTGGCGCTGCGACACGTCTGGGGACTTCATGCTGGGACTACTGCTGCAACTGCTGCTGCTGGGGAAGGCGCTCTCCCGCTTGCGGTGCTTGTTCATACTCAAGTCCAAAGTCCCATTTTCATCCACCTCAATGTCCATGGACTGCAAGTTTGGAAACAGGCCCAAAGTTAGCTGCTGCTAGTGATTCCCTAAAGGGATTTTGCCCCCGTCTGTCTTCTGTGGTGCAGGGGACAGTCCATTCATGTCCCTTCCTCTCTGCAGTCAATTAGAGGGAACTAAATGGTAAGAGATGCTCCTTCATAAACATTTTCAGAGACATGTCATGCAAATGTATGTCTCTGTTAAAAGCACCCCAGGGTTTTGACTCAATTGACTGCACACAGGCACCTCAGAACATTTATGATGCCCCAGGGCATCCAAGACATCTGCACAAGGCTGGGGGTGCAGCACAGGAGCTCTGCAAAACTGGCGCTCTGCTGAAAAATTGCTGAAGGTCAACCTGGACACGAGGCAGTCTCATCGGATACCTACCCGTGAGCAACTGCACCCAGCCCTGAGGATGAGCTCGGAAACTGTGCTTGTCTCAGATGGGTAATTTGAGCCCTGTTGTGTCTCCATAACACACTCACAGCCAAGAGAACCTTCCTCAAGCAGCATCACCCCAGGCCTCTCTGGAGTGAAAGGCTTCGCTCCCTGCTCCTCACTCTGAAAAGTCTCCACATTTCCTCTCTATTTGCAAGATCAGAATGAGAGGCATGAAAAAAAACTGGTTGCATCCAAAACTGCAAGTCTTAACCCGCTACTTTCTACACCAAAATGACCCATTGGCTCTGCCACCAATGCAGAGAGCCCTGTCCCAACTGGCTCTGTCTTGGCCTCAGCGGCAGGTCCCCCTGAGCACGGACGCGCTCGGCTCACCTTGCTGGGAGCCTCTTGCTGCTTCGTGCTGAGGTTTTCGGGCATTTCCCAGCAGCGGGTGGAGAGGTTGAGGATGGCAGTGGCAGCCATGTGCGCAGCCTCGGCGTCATGGGAGTAGTCGAAGCCTGTGGAGGAAGATGAAGTGCTCTTCACGTAACTGCTGGAGGGGCTGTGGCTGGGGGAAGAGGCCTTTGGAAAAGTTTTGGCTGGAATAAAAAATAAAAAAGGAACAACACAAGGCGAATGTAGAACTGGCACAAGCAGTGAGACGCTAAGTCAGACGCTGCTAACACGTTAGTGGTTTCAGAGGCAACTTGTATTTACTATAAACCCCCAGGTTGTTTTATTGCTGGGGATGTGCAATGGTAGCAGGGCTGGCTGCAGCCAGGAGCTCATGCAAAGGTCTCTTGATTGGGAAAGTTAATTAACTCGATCATTGCGTCCCCAAAACACAGCTCTTCATTAAAGCTACCCCTCAGTGGAAGACTTCAAAGGAGAAAGCTTAGGGAAGCTTCCCGGCACTTTCCTTGCTCTCCCTGCGTTCGTAACTTCTGCAGAGCTGACATACGGGGAGTCTTTTGTCACGTATGAAAACTTGCAATTTAAAAAAATTACATTAATAGCAAAATGTGGCCCTGAAACATGAGCTTCTGATGACGGCGCTGGTGAAATATGGATGTGCTGACAGCTGCCATATCATTTAAATATATCTGAATAATAGGATTTATTGCACAGCTGTGTGCGATCCTTGCACTGTGCTGTTCGTTATCATGGATCGCAGAGTCCAATGCTGCAAACGTGATGCTCCCTCCACTGCGATGAGATAAAGGGCAGGCACTGAGATCAGTATTTCTCAGGGCTAATTCCCAATAAACTTGGCCTAATCTTGAACCTGGAGCCATTTAGAAGGACCTTGGGGCTCATGGAGTCCCTCTGAAATCGGCAGCTTCATTGGGTGCAAGCGGGATCATCACATCTCACGCACATCCCAGAGCTGGGGGCTATATTCTGGATCGATCAACAAAATCCTCAAAGTCTTAATTCCTTCCACTACGTTCTCATTTGGGGAAAACCTCCACCCCTTCAGCAGGCGTCTTGCCCAAAGAAGACACCTAAGATCGGGCCTGATGTTTGCAAAGCAGCTAGACAACCTCGGTTGCTGCTCCTACAGAGTAAAGTGATTTTATTATTACCATTATGAACTGGAAATATAAGACACTATAAAATGCTAATCTTTGGGAGGAGTGCTTTCTTCCTCATTGTGTGCGTATATAATGCATATTGACATTAATGGGAGTTATGCACACACATGCAGGGGAATATAAATCCCTCTGGATGAAGATCTCTTTAAAATAAGTTCTCAGTGAAAGGAACAGATTTCCCTGCTATGATTGGCAATCATATTCATCTTGTCGCTTTGATTAATTCATTGGAGGCTTGCCCACATGGTTATTCTTGTGTATTACTGCTTGTTTTCAAGTCTGGTTTAATCCATGTCTTTTCAGTGGGGTGCGGGTGTTTGCGAGCACAACCTGACAATATCCAGGATCATGAGATGCCAATTCCAATTTCACACTGTAGACTCAGCGATGCTTTTCCATTTCACAAGTATTTCTACCACTAATAGACTCGCAATCAGCAAATTAGTAAAATAAGTGATGAGAAAAAATAGAAAGGATTATCCTAGTGGGTCTGCTGGAATTATTTTTGTCAGTACAATTACCCTGAAAATTCTTTGCTAATATTGCAAATAACACAATCTATTCAGCAAGAGAATCACTTGCGCTGAGAAACAAATTACTTTTCCATCAGCCCTAACCCAGGATGACAGTGGCAGTTGTGCTCTTTGGCCTCCATCCAATTTCATTGTCTGATCCTTTACAGATTTAGTACTGTAATAAAGGGAGCTCCCATTGTAGTGCAACAACCGGGATGCTTTCAAGTACGAGCACTTTTTACAGAGCAGCTGCATCAGGATTAAGCAGGATTCTGGAAGTGGGATTAGCCAGACAGAAAGCCCTCTTGAGGCTGCTGACTTCTGCAAACCGGTTTCCTAAGTCTTTTTTTTTTTTTTTTTAGAAAAAGATTTAGAAGATGCTGGGAGTCTAAGGGAGTGAGGACAGAAGCACAGTCCTCTCAGCGCAGCGGGTAGCTGGCTGTCCCCCCAAGCATCTCTTTGCTTGCTCCCAATAGCCCATCTCTGTGGGTGTATTTAGCCATTTCATTTCATTTTCACCCTCTGCACACAGCGCGGGATCCTCGGGAAGGAGCAGAGGTGGGCAGCTCGGCTATGGAAGAGCCAGTAGCTGGAAGGGGAATGATGGATAGGCAGTGGAGCTGGAGAACAGGGTACAGCAGGGGAGACAAATGGCTCGAGTGGGTCATATATAAGATAGAGGAGAGGAAAACTATAATCCATTTAGCTAGATGAGAAAAGACAGATCAATAGATATGAACTGCAAAGCAGTGGGGACCAACTGAGGACAACTGCGTAACTTACCCACCTAGAGACATCGCTCAGATTAATGTTCCCACTGCGCCAAGCAATTCTTCCCCAAACTGAAGCCAAAGAGGCTTGTGAAGTAGTCCCAGCACAAGGCTCAAAATCTGAGCTCTTGGCTCCGTGGCTCTGTTTCGCTCCCCCGATAAGCCAGCCCTACGCGCCCGAGCACCTCGCGGTACGCGACATGGGATGAGGAAGTCAGAGAGGATTTAAAACCCAGCCCATCCCAGCTCCCAACTTACATTTAAAGGCTTTAGGTGAGGTTTCGCTAGTCTGAATCTTTGGGGCAAGCATGCGTTTGCCAAAAACCTGAGCATCAAAACTTGCATAATCGAAGGTGACCTTGGAGTACTTCTCCAGCTCCTTGGCCAGGTTGGCCCGGGGGGTTGCTGGGACCATGTTGGGCCGGTAGCTTCCATACTGAGGGATCTCCAGCTGCTTCACGAAGCACATAGGCCTGTGGACAAGACAAGCAACAACAGTAATTTCTGCTTTCCCTTCCCCACAAGCCATTCCTGGGAAGGACCCACGCTAGCCCCTGCTCAAGGTGATGGGCACAGTTCATTGTGCCTTGTCCCCAAGAGCAGAAGAGGACAGTGCTTCTGCTCACCCTCCTAGCTCTGCACCTGGGCTCAGCTCTCTGATTCCCCCATTCATTTTTCCCCCATCATCTTTTTTCCTTTTTGCACCAGACACAGGGTTGCCAATTTGATGCAAAGCAATTTCATTTCAGGCTGCAATGGGCAGAAGGACTCAGGTCACTCTCCTACAGGGATCCCGCTGCCAAATGCCACCCAGAAGCACAAGGAGCCCAGCTGAGCTCAAACCCCCCCTGCAAGGGCAAGCTGGAGGCCCTGACAAGCACAGAGGGCCCTGCCTGAGCTGCAAAGCTGCTCTTGCAGCCTATCATGGATCCATTTGTCTTGCATATAAATTGTATATAAGCACCCTATTGTTATTCTCCTTCCTGTGACCTCTTTCCACCAGCTTTTCCTCGAAGCAGAGGCTCCTTGGAGCATGGACCATCCTTGTGATGTGCTCGGCACACACTGCGCCCGTCATGGGCTCTGCTGCAAATAAATAAGTAATTGCCCTAAATGGCCTTCTTTTTGGTGCACTGGGGTGCTCAGCACTCCCGAGGAGCAAATAAATAAACCAAACAGCCTTTGATGCCTTTGGGGGGTGCTTTCCACTGCATTTTGAAGGGTCCATAGTGGGGATTTTCTCCCTCTGCTCTCCCTGTGGGACAACTACCCATATCACAGCCCATCTGCAGCCTCGCACACCATCACAGCTACGGAGCCAGGATCTACCAGGTCCATTTCCAGCACTAGGGAGCCCTTTTTTGCAGGAAGATGCACCCGAGCAGAACAACAAAATAAACACACGCGCTGCAAAAAATTGAGTGGCAGGTTTCTCTCCTCCAAAACACGAGGAAAGTAAAGTGGGTGTACTTGAATAAAACAGCAATCAAGTGATTTATGCACAGCCTAAATCTCCTCCCCGCCTCGCTGAGCCCACCCTACTTATAATGCTAATATCATAGCCATAATTCTCCAGCAGTTTGTATTGCAGCGCGAGTCGCACGGATGCCTTCTGCTGCACGGGTAAAACCCTTTGGCCTGTAGCCTCGGCATTAATTGATGCTCCAGAAGCAATTCATTGTCCTCAATGCCCTCCCCGGGATCATCAATTAAACACCTCCCCACCTTGGCCAGGCCTATGATGATAATAACAGGACTCAGCAGTATCGGGATACAGCCGGGCCGAGACGCGCCGGCTTCTCTCGGCAGCCCCAGCGGCTCCTGCCCGCTCACCTGAGGATCCGGTCAGAATTGGAGCTGCTCTTGGAAGGATCTCCAGCCTGGGTTTGTTGCTTTTCATGTGATTTGGCTAATTTTTCAGCAGCAGCAATTGGGCACCCAGATAAACTGAGTTAAAAAAAAAAAAAAGGGGGTGGGGGGGAAAGACAGATGGAAAATGAGTGTGAGGGACATGCATGAAAACCTGCACTCATTGCAGGGATCAAATCTGCCTCAGATTTGAGGCCCATTAGGAAACCCTTTGCCTCCTCTTGTTTCGTTTTGAATTCTTTTAATTTTCCTGTTAGTTTTGGCAAGCAACAAAACAGCGAAACCTCCAGTGCCAAACCTGGCAGGGACAAGAGTCCCAAGCATCCCCTCGGCTCAGGGACAGACCAAAGGGGTAGATCCCCTGGGGCTGAGATCAGCAAGGGCCACAGGGGGACGAGCTAGTTTCTCCAAGTGCTTTTAGCCATAAATAGCGTGGGTGATTCCTATTTATCCAGCTCTTTTGCTGAGCCAGTTTGCAGGAAGCCGCCCAATAGGCGCTTGCCCTTTGGATGTGCACAGCCTCCAATATCCTCGGGAAGGAGGCAATGGGAGACCAGCACCCACCTGCAGGGTCTGCAACCTTTGAAATTACTGACAAGAAATCAGTGGGTGGGTTTTGGGGGGTCGATTATACATTATCATAAACACCTCCACCCCCACAGCAGGGCTTGGGTCTGAGCATAAGGTGCAATTATGGCTCTCAAAGCACAAAACTGCATCTGAGCTAAGATCCTGCAACGGGGAGACATAAAATCATGGGCATCACAGAGTCCTTTCAGGCTAAACATCAAGGAAATCCCTAAAAAAAAAACCCTGAAGGGCCAATAAATGCCACCAGCCACAATTCTCAGCCACTTTCATCGTACTTTCCCATATTTTCAGTTATCCCTGCTTTGCCCATCCAAGCTGCACCATTCCCCAATGCCAGGGCCTCTTTTTTGGGGTAAAAACCGCTGGGTTTGGGGCTCCCGGTACCTGCGGTGCGTGTTGCGGTTGCTGTTCACGTGGCCCTGTCCTGTGCAGCCGGGCGTGGGGCATTTCAGCACGTTCTCGTGCATGGCCAAGACTGTGGAGACAGAGCAGAGAAAAAAAAAAAAAATATATATATATATATATATAAAGAAGAAGTTTTGCACATTGCATTCCTAGAAATTAGGGAATGCAAAATGCTGTAATTAGAATTTGCTGCCTGGAGGAGGGGAAAGAAAGATTTACAAGCAGCACCGCACGGGTCAGCGCTGGATCAGCATCTCACAGGCTGCATCTGCTCCCTGTTTGCTGATTGCAGTTGGCTCCCCCCATGCAGTCCCTCCCTTGCGCTGCCGTTTTGGAGCCAGGCCTACCAATTTCAGGTGGTTTTAAGTGATTGAAGTTGTATCTCAGCTTTTATCCTTAGGACTAGTCTTTGTTTGATTTTTTTTTTTAATTTTAATCTTTGGGATTATTGCTTTCTGCAGCGCTGACCTTAAAAGTAAAGAAAATAATTTGATTTGCAAGCCTTTCTAAAGCACGCAGCTTGTGTTATTTATTTATTAATATCTTTTTCCCGCCTCGCATTCAAGCTTGTATGAAGATAACTCTACTTTCTCCTTGTTTTCTGCTGTTCTGTGTTTATGGCAGGTCTGCAACCTCTGAAATTACTGATAAGGAAGGATTGGGTTTTTTTGGTCTATTATGCCATTATCATAAACATACAACATTGATTTTTATGTATACATGGAGAGAAAGCTATTTAGGATGCTGGTAGAGAGGTAAAAGTGAAATCTCTCTCACTATGTATAAATATATTTAGATACGTTATATATAAAATCTGTTATGATGATGATTAATATTTTTCCATGGAATTGATGAATGTCAGTATAATATTTTGAGAGTTTTGCAGGAGCTTAGAGGGAAAACCAGTGACCGTGGGCATACTGAGCAGCTCCTTTCATTTGTTCTATGGCAACACCAGCATATTTGGACACGAGGGAATGATTTCCTCTTCTTCCCAGCTTTCTACCTCAAAAATATAGGGGAAAACGTAAGAAATCCAGTGTAAAACAGGAACTGCTTAAAACAGTGCAGGGGGTGGGCAGTAAATTTTAAAGCACCTCTTTGAATTTCGGAGAAGAGACCTTGCTCTCCACAGGATGGTGCTAAAAATCTTTAGGCAAGGTGGGACTTTTGGTTCATCTCCATAGCGTTTCCCTGGAAGTTCACCACTGCTTGGGGGATTTCCCCCCTGGAATTACAGACGCCAAGGAACGGGAGCAAGCCCGGCCGCGCACTCACTCTCCGGAGGGATCCTGTCCTTGTGCGGGCAGCCCGAGAGGCTGCGGTGATGAGGGTAGAGCCCCGTGACGTGGCCGGTCCCGTCGCAGCCGGGAGTCGGGCACTTGATTTCCCGTTTCTCGGGTCTCGAGGGATCTATTGGGTTGCAGGGAAAGGGAAAGGAAGCAGAGAGGGAGGGGAAGGAAGCAGAAAGGGTTAGGGGTGCCTCAGATGAATATTTTGGGGACATTTCCCACTGATTCTCCCTGCAGACAAGCAGGGCAAAAGGATTAACCTTGGGCTCTGCAGCCGGTTTGCTGAAGGGGGAATTATTGTCATGGGAAATCTCAAAAAAACTAATGGGGAAGGCAATTTTTCAACGAGGCTCTAAGCAGCCTGCCTGCATGCGCTGCTCAGGCCGGGCCACGGAGCTGCTCCCTGCTCAGCCCTTGGGAGCCCGTGGGCACGGGTTGATGTTTCCAAGGCAAATCTAGCCAGCAATCCCTGTGTAGAGGCAGTCAGGACATTATCCCTATCTGCATTCATGGCTGATCCACAGAATGTCCCCATCTCTGCAGGCATTGAGGCCACAGGGCTAAATGCCCTCCTCCATGGGTGGTGAAAACAACCAGTCTCCCAGTTTTCTTTGGATGCTAGCAGAGAATTCCATCTCTTTCCCTGGGACAGGAAGGCAGGAACCCCATGGAAGCCCATCCCCGTGCCCACCTTTGCCATAGTAGCTCTTGCGGATGCTGTCCAGCGGCTTGTTCTGCTTCTCGTCCACCTGGAAGTGCTTCACGTGCTCCCCGGGCAGGCGGCCAGGCTCCCGCACGACCTTCACCTGCTCGGCCTTGAGCGCGATGGCTTGTTCCAGCAGCCCCAGGTTGCCCCGCGTCATCATGTCGTACATCTCCGACTCGTCGGTCACCGCCGACTTCTGGGAGCGCGCGTCGTCGTCCTTGTCGTCGTCCGAGCGCACCTCCACGATGACCGAGTACTCGGGCTTCGGGCTGAACTGCCCTTCGCAGTGGCTTTTCTGGGCGTCCTGAGAAGCGTGAGGAGCCTCATCGCAGATCACTTCGGGAGCCATCTCCTCCTCTTCGTCGTCCTCCTCTTCCTCTTCGTCGTCATCCTCCTCCTCCTCTTCTTCCTCATCCTCCTCATCTTCATCCTCCTCCTCCTCGTCCTCCTCTTCTTCCTCCTCCTCCTCCACTTCAGCCCCCATGTCCTTCTGCAGCTTGCAGGCCTCCTCGCAGCTCGTGTCGTCCCGGTGCTCCGCGCACGGCTCGCTGCTGCGTTCGCTGGTCACCTCGATGACCTCCTCCGCATCCTCCGTCTGGATGATGATGTCCTTGTCCCCCTCCTCCGTTAGCTCCTCGGCCGTGTCCTCGTGGACCAGATGCACAACGGCGGACGGCGGCTTGGAGGCCTGCAGCTCCGCGTCGGGCAGCTGCCCCTCGATGGCCAGGGTCTCCTCCGCGATTTGGCCTAGGTTTAGGAGGGAGTTGGCGATGATTTCCTGGTAGCTGCTGTAGTTGGCCTTACTGGGCCCAGACGCACTCGTTCCCGCATTTTGTCCATAATGGGCTGGTTTTCCTGGGCTTCTCTCTGGGGTGGGAGGAAGGAAAGAAGGAAAATTAAAATCAAATAAATAAAGAAATAAGGGTAGGGAAGGAAAAGAAATTATATGAGCTCATAAATATCTCTGTTCCTGCATCTGGAGGATCCAGCTAGGTTCCACCTTGGGCACCAGTGCAGGACCTTCCTATCTTGCTTCCTGCACCCAAGGTGCATCACTGATGGATTTTTTCTCATTTTTAAGCCATTGGAGGTGATCTGGGAACATCCCACTTTAGAGCTGCTCCGTTGTGCTCCCGCTGAACACCATAACCAAAGCACCTACCCAACATGTAATTCCGAGGAGCACCAACTCCTGGTTGTTACCACCCCCTGCCCTTTGCCCGTCTGCAGGATACGGCGCTGCAATCAATGGCAATTAAGCACCTTCTGCCGGCTCAGGGCTCCGGGTCTCCTCCTGCTCCACCGCCTCTGCCTCTTCCTCCTCCAGGATCCCCTCCGACTCATCCGAGCCGGACTCCTCCTTGGCCTCCGTCTCCTCGCTGCCGTCGCTGTCAACGTTGTAGCCTTCGTCCAAGGCCAGCTTGAGCGGATGGGATTTGCGCTTCGACACCAGATGTTCAGCCTCTGCATCCTGGAGCTTCCTCTTCTTTGCTAGCGGGCAGCTTTGCAAGCTGTAGATGGGAGCACGGAGCAGAGAGGAGACATTGCCTGGTGAAAACACCTGTCTCAAGCATCTCAAGCAGTTTGGAAAAGGCAAGTGGGACCAATAATGCAAATATTAAGAAAAGTGCGCAGTGGCCCTGATTTCTAGCTGCTTTAGCTCATCACAGCCAGAAAACTTGATGCAAGACCTTAACTTTGCACAGATGCTGATGCTGATTTTTCTCAGAAATTACAGTGTGTCTGACAAACTTGCTCTAGCAGTTTGGTCCAACAGGACTTAGAAGAGTAGGAGAAGCAGCTTCCAGCACTGCAGCATCGATGGACACCAGTGCTACCCCCTAGACCAGTCAGGGGATGCAGAACCAGTCAGACACATTTATCCATTGGCACCAGCTGCTTAGATTGCACCATTATGGGATGCGATTAAAAAAATATATTGGTTAGTGCTGGCCTGAAGTTTGAGGCTTGGCTAATGCTTTTTCCATCCCCACACCTTGGAGCCCATATCCAGACCCATTCTTACCTCCTGTGCCTCGCATACTTCCCACGGATGTGTCCGGAGCCATTGCACCCTGGAGTTGGACAGCTGGAGAGAGAGAAGAGCAACCATCAAGAGCAAATAATATTTGGAGACTTCATTTATAATTAAAAGTGCATAAACTACAGTCAGTTAAACATGTCCTGTGCAGGAGGAGCAGAAATAACTGCAAAAGGGAAATAATTTCCCCGAAATGGTTCAGTTTGTCCCTTTGAATTCCAAGTGAGGAGGGCAGGAGAGCAGCTTTGCAGTTTGCTAAAAATTAATGAAATGGCTCACCCCATTTAATTAGATGAATGGTTCATTATAGTTTTATGAGTATGTTTAATTAAAGATTTGCATGTGTAAGA
Source organism: Tinamus guttatus (assembly GCF_059628265.1). Classification (NCBI taxonomy): domain Eukaryota; kingdom Metazoa; phylum Chordata; class Aves; order Tinamiformes; family Tinamidae; genus Tinamus; species Tinamus guttatus. The sequence goes on from NW_028288561.1 coordinate 7,201,931, forward strand.
GCAAGCTTTTAAAAACCAGACAACTACTGCACTCTTCCTCCCTGCTGCCACTCTCCAGCCTTCTTTTCTCTTTTTTTTTTTGTTGTTGGTGTAGGAAGAAAACCTGGGCTTTTCATTCTTTTGATGGCTTGTTAGGAAAAGGGATTTCTGGAACTAGAAACCGGGTGGCTTGTTGAAAGGAATGGTTTGGGAATGGATTGCCAAGGGTGAAGCTCACCGGGATGCAAACCCTTTTGGGAGCCTCGCTTCTGGGGAAATGGATGGGATGGAGACAACCAGGGTTCCCAAATCCCCGCGTTTCCTAGGGGCTCTGCTCCATCCCTCAACACGGCACTGCGGATCCTGCAGGGATAACCCACCCCAGCTCGGGGGCTCCCAAGAAACCCTAAAGCAACCTCTTTCTGGCAAAACAAAGAGCAGTTGGAGCAGGGGATGCCCAAGTGACTTGGGTGTCCTCAGAGAAATTCAGGAGTCGCATGGGAAGGGATCCCACATCTCCAGCAGTACCAGAGGGTTATTAATGACTTGATAGCCCAAAACACCATCAAGGGAGATAATTCAACCCGAAACTAGGACAAAAAGGGTCTATGGACCTGCCAGTGGAGCAAGGGGGGCTCTCACCATGGAAAAGGGGCTCCCCCCTTCCCCATTCCCTCTGTTGATCATCTTTAAGTTTATTTAACTTTAATCATCTGCAACCGAGGCTGCTCTGTCCTGAGCAGCCTCAGACACACGGTAAGTGACTGTGGGCAGGAGGACAGAGACGCATTTGTGCTACCAGCGACTTGTCCCCAGAAAGGCCTTATTCAGTGGGAAACAAGAGCAGCTCTGATGGAAACGTTACAGGCTTTTATAAACTCTGCTGAATCAATTAAAACTGACATCCCTCCCAGCCCTCACATTTTTAATGTGCTAAAATCAAGCCTGCAGTAAAAAAATAAATAAATAGGAGCCAAGGTGGTTCAATATCCAGATTTTCAGGAGGGATTTGGGATATTTGGTTCCAGAACCTCAATTTAGGGCCTGTGAAAAAACACCAGCTGCAGAAATTGGGATGCTCCATCACTGCCCCCTGTCACCAGCTCCCCTTTGGGGACATTTCCAGCATGTAGGCAGGAATTCCAAAAGGGGAGAGGGGCTTCCCAGTGATCCAGCCGCCCTCCCTGCCCGTGGCCAGGCGCTAACCTGCTCCGGCACGCCACAATGCCTCCTCTTATTGGCATGCAGAGCGTGCCCCGCTTCCAATTAGTCGATTAATCGTCCAGTTAATCAGGCAATTAGGTGACAGCTGCGGCGGTGGCTTTGTGGCGCGCTCCGTCCTGCCCCTTCTATATGTCACCTGCTCCAATTACCACCTCTGCGCGCGTGCTCCGCAATAAAAGTCGGAGAAGCGGCACCGTTGGAGGGAGCCCTCCAAAACAGGGATCCCGATGCTGCCCGTTCCGCGTTCCCTGCATCTCGCCCTTCCCCGGGGCCCTTCCTTACCTCACCTCCTGGCCGATGAGCTCGGTGGGCACTGAGCCGAGGGACAGAAACAAGCACAAGGTCAAAATCCCGGCAGAGACGCCCCTGTCCTGCCCACCCCATGCACACGATGGGAATGTCCCCCCCTCCTCATCGGCTATTGCCTTTTGAGCATCCCTTTGGGGGAAGAAAAGGCAAATCTGCCCTGCCAGCTCCTCTGAGCAATGGGTCTGCAGATTTTTAGGGATTGCTCCCCTCCTGCGAATATGGCAGTATCCCACTCCATATAGGAATGGCACATGGCACAGAAGCTTATGTCCAAGCCAGGAATCCAAACAGCTATAAGGAGAAAAGCAGCAGCACAATCTACATTTGCCCAGGCTAAAAACCACACCACGTTGCTCAGTTTGCTGGAGCTAATTGGGTTTCCCAGGATGTGGCTCCCTGGGGGTGACTCACAAGCTCCAGCAACCTGGAAACGGCGGCAAGGCCAGGATGGGTTCAATAAATTACTTTTTTACATCAAGAGCTCCACATTTAAGCATGGCAAAGGCAGGGTGCAGGAAAAGAGATATGATCAGAATGTTCCCATTGGCAACCGTAGTGAGCGTTTTCTATACGTGCTACAAACCAACAAACCCTCCAGAATCCCTCTTGGTTCAGCACAATTGCCTGCATCTGCATTTTGTTTTTAATGTGCATATGCAGAAAAGAGCAAGGACAAGGGTGGCTCAAGACAGAGCAAGGCAGCGCGGTGCAGCTGCATGGATAAAGTTGCAGAATACCTGCAAACATTGCTTTTTTTGTTAAGCTAGAAAAGAAATAGCAATAAAGCTTTGGATTAACAAGTCATTTGGCCTCATGTCCCTGCCGTGCCCAGGCCCTGTTCACATCTCCAATGTGCGCTCCTTCTAATGGGTGCGTTATGTGCTAGGAGGAGCTGTAAAGGGATTGGGATTTTTTTCCAGGCTTGTGGACAAGTGTCGGTGGGGTTGGAGAGGAAGGGGTCTAACTTGGGAATGTGCCACCCCGGGGTCTAACTTGGGAACGTGCCACCCCGGGGCCTGACAACACAGCCCGTTTGGAAGCAGCAAAGCCCGTGGCTCCCACATCCCGCTGTCCGGCTGCTCACCTCGGATGGACTTGGATCGCGTGCGTGCTCGCTTATCGTCATTTTCTAAACTCATCTGCAGTAGGAAGAAAAGGTAATTACTAAAAGATCACAGGGAACTTGCTGTTAAAGGAAAACCCCATGCGTGGTGAGCAAAGTAGCCCTGTGCAAACAGGGCTGCAGGGGAACTTCCTTCTGCTCGGGATGGAGTTTCTAGGGTTGCTTTGATTGCTCAGACCAAAGATACTCGTTTTGGAGGCACAAGCCCTGATTTGCTTTCAAATGCCCATATTTAGGGACTTTAAGTTCCTCTCCACTTCCCATGCCCCAAGAGGTGGCTGGCGGTGACTGGTGAGAGCCACCTCATGCCACGATGTCTCTTGCAAACGAGAACCCATTTCTCTGAGTTCATCCCGATGGACGTGGGCCTCCCTGCTGGCAGGAACTCAGCTCCATGGGCGCTTTGCAGCTGCCTGCTGGGAAGAAACCCACAGCCCTGCTCCATTTGGGCTTCTCCCGGTGGGCTTTTGGGAACGACATCCAGGAGGAAGCAATTTTGCAGGAAGCAACACGGAGAGAAGGTCCCAGTGGAAAACACGGAAACGCACCAAAGCAGGGAGTGAAATCTCCTCAAAACACTGCTATCCCACTCTGGAACCACCGTACGGACCCTCAGTGACTTATGCAATTAGTGAGGAGGGAGCTCTGTGCACATCCCAGGGGCTCCGTGCCGCACGCTCCGCGTTTATTGCCGCCTTCCCGCGAGCTCACACACAATTACTATAATTTCTATTTTTAAAGCCCCAGCTCCCTGCAGGCCAATGGCTAAAGCGCAGCAAGGAGCAGGTGCCAAAGGGACTTCATTACATTGAGGCGCCTTCCCAAGCCGGCGCGCGCTCGGTGCGAGCTACCGCCTTTCACCACGCTTCGCTGTGAGGAGCACGCGTGCAAGCAAAACGAATCCAGAGGTTTTCCTTGTTTTCCTGACAGTTTTCCCAGGGAATTGGCCCGCCGCTGCCTTGGTGGGTCAGAGTTCCTGCAAGTGCCTCATTCAGAGCAGGCATCACCGCAGGCGCCTTCCCCTTCTGTGGGGCAGAAACGGGGCATCCTTAAGCCCGACCTTCGCTCGCAGGTGGTGGGGAAGGGACCCGGCTGCTCGCTGGTGGCACTGACAGCTAAATGCCCTGGGGAGAGATCCCATTTCATGTAACATTTGCCTTCAAAACCTCAGTGCTGCATCTACAGTTCAGGCTCTCCTGGATCCCTCCTTTTTCCTCCGATGCCTCATTCCAGCCAGGATGAGCCTCCCTTGCCAAGCACCGGCTCCTCTGGAGTCTTTTCCTCCCTTCCTCCTTTAGGGTCTTTTCTGATGCTTGATTTAAATCCTCCTGACATTCCACCTATTGCGAGCCCCCTTTCGCAGCTGAATAAACCTGCATCTGCCTTTTGCTCTTGCCCGACTTCCAAGGGAGGACGTCCTGTGTGGCATTCGCCCGCTTGGCATTTGTGGAGGATTTTGCCTTGACATCCTTATGTTCAAAAGCACAGCTTGTACCAGCCCTCAAACCCAGAATTACAGCTGTGTCAGAAACATCCTAACGAAGCTGCACTGTCAGTTCGCATTTGCAAATGCAAAAAAGTATCCAACTCCCACCCCCTCAAAGGAAAAAAAGAAAAAAACAAAAAACCACAGTTGCAAATGAAACATTTCCCACACGTTGATGCTCTGCGGCAGGAACGGAGGGATCCTCCGCACCGGTGAAGCGGACCAGAAAAGATGCTCCTGAGCATCCTGACACAGCTGCAGCTCCCGCCTTGGCACCGACATCCAGCCATTAGGCAGGGCTGATTCCAGCTGCCGTAGTTGAAGCTGACACGGACTTTCCTCTTGCCTCTTTGCAAGCGCAACCGCACGCAACCCCAACACCCTTCCAGGCGCCAGGAGACCGGAGCGGCTCAGTTCATGCAAACAGCTCGCCCGTTCCCAGAGAGGAGGATAAAAACCTGTAGCTTTTCCCCCAAACCCGTTATTTGGAGCTCTGGAATAAACTGCCATTTTCATTTTTTCCGGGCACAAATACACAGATGTCCCACAGATGTCCCGCATCCAAGCGCCTGCATCCGAGTGCCCTTTGCTGCTGTGCGTCCAGCGGATGCTCAGCCGGGCCACTCGTGACGGGCTCAGCCTGGAGGCTGGAGATGTGCAGGATGGGACCCCTGTGTCCCCTGAGCACCCCGGCTTCCCAAGCACCCCCAGGCTCCGGGAAAAGGCCCAGCGCCAGCTGAGCGCCAGGGAAGAGGGACATTACCTTTCATATGCATTGCTTTTTGTTAACACACACCAGTCTTATTAAAGCTAATCCAAGTGCTTATTTGGCAGGTTCAATAGAAAACTCTTAATTGAGCTCGTGTTAAATATAGCGGCAAGCGCTTACTCTGCTTTCTGCGGAGGTGCGAGCTATCCCAGCGACACCTGCTCAGCAAAGGCGGTGGATTTTTGCCAAGGTTTGCTTTTCCCAGGGCTCAGTCTATCTGAGGACATAGGAAGGTATCATGGGTCACTCACACACGGCTCTGCACAGCGCAGCTGGACCCATCGGGTCCTAGGTTGGCACCTCATTCCCGAGAGGCCAAAATGGGGCAAGAAAGCATCATTTGTGCAACGAGACACCCAGTTCTCTGCTTAACTAAAGCTTCCTCGCTGCTGACAGTGGGGCTGGAGCCTTTCCCAGAGCCCAGCTGCAGCGGGGACTGAGCGGCTCTGTTGGGACCGGGAGCTGCCGCCTCTCCCTGCGAGGATGAATGACTCGCTTGTCCCCTCCGGAGCCATTAACGCTTCACCTGGCGGACGAGGGTCTTCTTCCGATCAGCCGGCGCTGGAGAGAAAGGCTCCTTTTTTCCCCCTATTTAAGAGGCCTCAGATTGACCTAAATACCCAACTCCGAGCAATCCTTGAAGGATGGGACCTGAGAGGAAGGGGAGGATTTAAAAAACTGGCCCCAAAGCCAAGTCGGGGCAGCTGAAAGCCCAGCTCTGATTTATGCATCAACAAGGGGCCAGCGACTCCCCGTTCTTGGTTGGGGGCCAACTGCTCTGGGGAGCGGAAAGGCTCCCTGGGGACCACCTTGTCCCCAAGGGCCAGAGCCCTGGTCCAGCGGCCGATGGGAGCAGGGGGGACCCGTGTCGGCGACGGGAGCTCCTGGGTCCCGCGCTCACCTTGCCGCGTGCGCCGCGTAGGCTGGGGGCTCCCGCGCAGCTGCTGATCTTGTCCCCGCACGTCCAGCGCTGGCTCAGCAGCTCGCCCCGAAACTCATTTTCTGTTGAGGGGAAAAGAAAAACAGGGTCAGTCGGTGAAATGCAGCCAGCACCCGTCGTGCCACCTCTGCTGAAGGGGAAAATCCAAGTTTATTCCCTGTTTGCTCTCCCTAGGCAAAGGACCTGGCATAGCAGGACCTCCTGGTGTCATGTGGGGACCTCGATGAGTTTGCAGCCTGGACAAACGAAGGCTCAAAGCCAACGAGCACTCACGCACAGGAATTAATTCATCTTGAGGCCACAAGAAGCGCTCAGGGTCTCATTCCTACTGCCCCAACAGGCTCCTGCATTTCCTTGCCTTGATCTTCCCATCACTGGGCTAGTTTCAAGGATGCTCAAGGCAGGAGACACCCTGTAAAGGGCAGGTGCTCTCAGCACTCAGTAAGTGGATGAGCTTGGAGGACCCCAGCCTTGACTTGGGATTTGCTTGGGACAAAGCACTTTCAGGAAAACACATGGCAAATAAGGAGGGAGTTTATTCCTTCGCTGCCTGGGTCTATTCTTTACATACAACATGTTAAGAGACAACCAGTATAGCCCACACTGCTCGCGTGGAAATACCAGGATAATTAGATCCTACAGCGACGCAGAGTCCAAGTTAATATCCAAGACAGATGACCATGAAAGTCACCTTCATGGTACTTGTCCTAAAATAGAGCTATTCTGAAGTCAGGAGAGCAGTTTAGAGACTTTTTTTAGGTTTCCCTTCAGAAATACCCATGCCGGGGACTGCAATCCAAAGATGACTGCCTGAAGGGTTGCGTTGTCCTGGTTGGGACGCATGGGAAAGGCACAGAGCTTGGGAATTAAACTTAAAAGCTGCTGAAAAATTAGCCTGCTTTGGAGAAGCTACAAGGAATGGAACAGGGAAACACAGATGGCCAGGCAGATGATGGAAAATGAGGCAAAGCACACGAAAGAAGCTGGAGAGGGACAGAGGAAAGAACAGGAAAAACATCAAATAACAAGAAAAAAAAAAAAAAAAGATGTTTCTATAGTGCATAAGTAGGACATTGTGGCCTGCCTGCTCAGCTAAGGGGATGCATTTCCTTGAATAGCCTTTTCCCAAGCAGCAGAAAACACGTTTTGGAAGTAGCAGCATCTTCCATGGGAGACATGGGGGACAGAGAAGGGCTTAAATCACAGAAACAAGGGTTTGCAGATGCAAAATAACTGCAGACCATAAAGATATCTTGAAAGATTTGTGCAAAATTGAGAAGTCATGAGACTAGATACAGAGGAGGAAAAAAAAAACGCCCGCGATGGAGATGGGGATGTGTTGCACGCAGGAGGCTCACGCCAGCTCATCGCTCATCCTTTCCTTGCCCAAATGGGCATGGGGGGCCCAGCCGGTGCCATCAACACCCGTCCCAGGTTCCCTGCACCCGTCCTGCTGGGATGCGCCCGCTCCCCAGGGAGGATCCGCAGGCACACGCTGCCTGGCCCTGCCTGCAGCAGCCCAGCTCATCCAGGGATGTGCAGGACCCTTCTTGTAACCCCTGCCTAGCCCGCTCAGGAGGAGGTGCCCAATTTCATCTAAAAACACAAGTTTTCTTTCATGGGAACCAGGCCCCCAAGGGGCATTTTGTGTTGTGCAAAATCCTGGCATGGAAAAGCAAGTTCTGCACAATGTGGGGGTCTCCTTATTAACTCCAAACAAGATCAGGAGAGAACCCACATGCAATTCAGATGGCAATTGAGCACCAAAGGCAGTCTGCAGGCATGTGCTTTGCTTTCCATTTTCAAGAAGAAAGGAAAGCATTCCTTTGCCAGGAAAAAACCTTAAAACCCTCCAAATAGCCACAGAAAGGTCCTCAAATGATAACTCCCTACTACCTCATACAAAACATTGAGTGAAGGAGGTGAAAAAGAAAATAAAGCTCCAGCTTTGTGTGTGGAAGGCAAAACGAAGCCCTCTGTAGCCAGGAAAAGTTCCCCTCGAGCCAGGAATTCACTACCTGGGAATCACCAATGACTGGACTTTCACAGATGGCCTCAGACCCACGGTTCAGCAAGAGCTTTTCCTTCCCACAGGGACATCAGCAGGTCTTTCATCTTTGATTTAAGGCTTTGGTCTCCCAGATCCCAGCTGAACCCCATCAAAGAACCACCAGGACTTGTAACAGTGAAATCCGGCCCAAAATGCAATCAATTGCCCCATTCCATAAGTGTTGGTTTAATCCCCTCTCATTGCCCCACCATGCCACAGCATATCCAGTGCAATTACCACTGTTTGCTGCAGCACAGCTACGTTCAGCGCTTCAAATTTAGCTTCCCAAACATGCATTTAATTTAAGATTTAATACCGGATGTTAATTGTATATTGCACAGTAAACGACTGATCATTAAAACATATTAATTGAGGTTTAACAGCTGTGTAATAGATATTACATCTCATACTTATCAGCAAATATGATTTAATAATCAATTAGAAGGGGATGTATGGATGGGAAACGCAGCAGGGCTAGCTAGCTTGCTGCTTGGTCCTCGTTTTTTATTTGTTCATCTACAGATGCATTTCCTTAGCAGATTTGGAAGGTAGAGTCACTGCTTGTTGGGGAGATGCTGAATTTCGATGCTCTTGTGTGGAAACTGGACCTAGACAAGCCCCAAAGAGCTTAAAATCTCTGTGAAGGGACGGGATGTGGGAGTCACAACCATTCCCATCCTGCAGTGTTGGGGCCAAGCCTCAGCAAACTCATTCCATGGCTACACCCAGGCTGCCCCGTCCTGGCACGACCCAACAATTCGGCACATTTGTGAGCTGCATTTTGGCTGCTCCTACTCACCTCCAGCTCCCCCTTCTCATCTCTCCCTGGTAGTTCTTACTGCAGAGTTCCTTAGGACAGGATTTTGTCCCATTTCCATGTCTGTTTCGACACACTGATCCCACCCGCAATGCCAAGAGGGCATGGGAGACCACGGCTGCCAAAAGCAGCATTCATGTGGCGCTGTTCACAGACGATTAATAACCTTTTTTTTGAATCTTTTTTGCTTCTTCTGCAGAATGACTGAAGTGCATTAAAAACAGGACTTAAAATAAAGCACTTTTCACCTTCCACCCTCATGGGTTTATCACCTGCATGCTCTTCAAGAGAGGCGAAGGGCTGCCTGTGCAGGAGCGCGGCTGCCTCTCCGTGTTGGTCCTCAGCTGCACCCCGAGGAGCCAAGCGCAGGTGCCTCTAGTTCCCCAGGATGTGGTATCAGGATGCAGAGCTGCTCCAAACACAGGGACAGGGAAGCGAGGAGTTCCCCAGGAAAGCCCAGTCACCCCTGCTAGCATCAGGAGAACAAGCAAACGGGGCCGTAGATAAGAAACAGGGATGGAACAGGGGTTCCATCAAAGGAACAGGGATGCTGTGCACCCATCACTGAGCCCATCCAAGAATTGACCAGGCCCAAGCTGCAGGCATCTCTGCCTGCTGCTTTTCCTTTGAAAAAATATATTTTCTTATTCTGATTCTTGGCCAAGAATTGCCCAAACATCTTTCTTCCTATTGCAACAGCAGGAACTTCCTTCCAGCCCAAAGATAAATCCCCTCTCCAAACACATTCGAACCTGAACAGCACAAACATCAGGCAAGCACCAGCTTTTTGCCTCCCAGTGGTGACCGCCGGGTCCCCACAGCCAGCTTTGTCCCCAGCATCCTTTTGTGCACGCCAAGAGCGCCATGCTCAGCGCGCCTTGCACACCAGGGAACAGGCGCAGACACCAGGCGTGCAGAAGAGCAGCTCCAAGAAGCAAGAAACAGGACATCATTGCTTTATCCTTGGACATTTTCTTCATTATTTTGCCCTAATTTGGCTTTCCCAGTACCTTCTCTATTCAATAAAAGCCAAATGCAAAGCGCGTCCCTTAATCTCCGCAACAGCAGCTCACTGCTGAGAAAATAATATAGATGTAACTTCCAGCATCACACACTTTCTTTTCCATTTATATGCAAATGCCGACCTTTCACCCAAGCTGTCTCAAAGAAGTATTTCCTTAAAAATGCAAATAGCATGTTGCAAGCAGTTACTCCGGCTGAGTCTTTCTTATATTATTATTATTATTTCTTTTAACCTTACCAGCACTGTAAAAAACAACTGCTAAACTGCACCCCGGTAATAATTACTTTTCATACCAAATCGAAAGCCTCCGTGGAGCCAATGTGTCGAAACACCAGCAGGAGAAATCGTTGCAGATGGATTTTTAGAGACAATTTTGGGTAAGCGCATCTTAAGCAAGCAGGGAAGGAAGCAGCTCCAAGAGGTTTTGCTGCCGAGAAGAGCAATCCAATGGCTCAGGGTAAAGTTAGAAACATGCCTTTGTCTTGTAAAACCTTTTGCACGTGCAGTGGATAGGCTTAAACCCTTGGGAAACAGCTTTCGATGGGACATGACCCTGTGCCCAAGCTGTTCCATCGTCAGGGTGGATGGAAACAAGGAGAGAAGAGGAAGAGCGAGTCTAAGGGCTGCGCTTGCAAGTTAGACACAGGGACAGGTGCTAAGAGCAAGGCAAACACACAACGCAAAGATGGCAGAGGAGTTCTCTGCATGCAGAATAGCACGGAGGGGATCCAACTCCAGACAGCCTTCCTGGGCCAGGGGATAGGCCATTAGCTCAGGAGATTTCTCCAAGTGGCAGACACTAGTTTCCCCAGTCTGACAGAACAGAGTGGAAGGAATAGGCTAGGTACGGACTGATCCTTCCTCTCCATCTTTCTGTGCCATCATGGATCTGAAAACAACTGTTAAGTTTCTCCTGACCTCCAAAGGAGATGCCCTGATTCCAAATGTCAAGGACCAAGCTATTGATAATCTGCTTTGGGACTTCACCCTTGGTCAGCTTGGCCAACAAAAGGTCTCAGAAAATCTAAAAAAAATAAAAATAAAAAGCTCTTTGCTGTTGCTATCTGAATTTGGCCCTTTGCTCATGTCCCAGGACGGAGCATAGGTATCCAAGTGATGCCAAGGCAGCTGAACCGCATGGTCCAAAGTCTCTCCAGACACGGTAGACTGCGTAAGTCTTACCTGGGTCTGGGTAAGTCCCCGGGCAGCCCTAGGCTGGAGCCACAAAGTGCAGTTGCTCGAGCAGGTGATTCCCTGCATCACACAAGACATCAGAGCAGGTGTGGAGCAGAGGGAGCCTGGAAGGACCTGGCAAGCCAGGGAAGAGGCCACCCAGGCTGCTTCCCCACCACTGTCTTGTCTCTGCGATATTCAGCTTTTCCTCTCCTCTGACATATGAGAAGTGAAAACTTGACACTTAAGCCTGTGTCACATGGCGGCAAACAGACAGGAGCAATAAGGCAGAAAAGGAGGTGAGATCATTGTGGAAGAAGAAGTCCCGTGGGGTAACACGCTTGCTGTTGGGCACCGAGCGGGATAACAGGCCACGGGAGCTGGGACAGCAGCATCAGCGCTCTCGGAGCAGCTTCCAGCCTTCATCCCGTGGTTGCATCTGGAGGCGCTCGCACGGGTTGCGCTCCAAGCCCCAACATCAATTTTGTCCCCATGTCCAACTCCAGCCCAGCCCGGAGCTGGGAAGGCCCAAGGGCTGGGAGAGCAGTGCATTTCATGGGTATCCAAAGAGATGCGGGCTGGAGATCTGCACATGCAAACTGCTTTCTCAGCCCTTCTCCTACAAGGTCTCCCCATCATCCCAGCAAAGACACCATGCAAGAGTCACGGGGACACCGGGGACCTGCCAGCACCACTTTGCCACTGTGGCAACAACCTGCCTGCCCAGCAGCCCGAACGACATCCCCGTGACACGAGGGAGCCCAAAGTTTCCAGGGGGGAGCAGGAGAGGAGATGACAAGTCCCCGAGACACTGCGGGCAAAGTTAACTGTTTAGGCTGTTATTTTTTTTTAAAGAAACAACATTGCTCCCAGGCACTCCTTACCCGAGCAGCTCTCTCCAGGAGGTTATTAATCCTTCCCTGTCACTTATGTTCTTGGAGAGAGCATTTCTCTGGGCAAAAGCAGCTAGTTGCTCACTGACTAATTACATCAAAGTATCAAGGGCAACAAACAAACCTTTAACTCCACTTGCCAGGAGCTTGGGGGATGCAAAGTGGCAAGTGCGTGGAGGAGCACAGGGTGCACTGAAGCTGGGACTCCTGGCTTGCTCCCATTTGCAAAGAGGAGCCATCCTGGCCTATTTTGAGCCTTTTCCCCCGCAATTTCCACAGCACTACTCCAGCCGAATGGATTTTTGCCCAAGATAACTTTGAATTTTGCCCTGACTGCTCCTGCTGAAGCCAGGAGGCTTCTCCCACCCCCAGCACTGGTTTCAAGGGCATTTTCTGCAGCTCGCAACACAAAGCCTCATCTCAGCTGTCTAAGCAAAACAGCTGAGAAGAGGGGGGCTACCTAGAGTCACAGACTTGCTTGCATGAAAACTCAAGCTTGAAGGTCAGTGGCAAAGGAGAGGCTCCGGTGACACTGCAGCGAATGCAAGGGACAACGCATGGGGCCAGGTGGCAAAGCCTGCAGCTTCATCCACAGCCTCCTACCCACTTATTCACATATTTTGGCATCTTGGTTTATTCCAGCCATGCACAGCAGCAGGCATCATGTTGCAAACTAAATCCTTGCCTTCCCCCCAAACCTTCACCTGACTTCCAGCCAAAGTTTCAGTTTTTACTCCATTTCCACTCCGTGGCCCCCTTTTATCCGTACGACCTTCCTCATCTTAACTACTTCCTTTAGTTTAGCTCAAAACACACCTTTATACACTCTTTATAAAGCAATATCCCAGTCCCAGCATTTTTGCTGCTCTTTTCAAGTTCGCAGTCTCTTAACCTATTTCCTGCAACACACACGAGTCAGTAACAGTACACTGGCAAGTTTCTCATGACACAACCGCCTGGCCAGAGTTTTCCTCAGATCTGGACACATTTCCAGAGATGTTCATAGAAATCATTGATATCAGATGTTCATCCCAGGGGATGTGGATGCCCGAGCACTGAAGCAAGGGGCTCAGGGACTCAAACAGCAGCAGTGGCCCCAGGCTCCCCATCTCTGGGCTGCAGAGGGCCAGGGGCAGCAAGCTCTGGTTCTGGGGCACGTGGGCTTATCAGAGCCATTGGATGGGGAGGTTTCTGGGCACTCTGGAGGTGTTTCTGCACACAGGTAATTTGGAAGCCAGCACAAGACTTAAGCTGCACACAGGGATCCCCTGGCTCAAGCAGAAGGCAACGTTATTCAATCGCAAATGGTTGGGTTGGAGGCGTTGTTTTAAAAAGCGCTCTGAGCATCACCTACAGATTCAGCAGGCAGTCCTGGCAGAATCTTGGTTTCTAAATACTGTATGCATAGAAACTCCCCTGGGGGCATCGCTGGTACCTTATAATAATATTCACCCTGAGATCCTCCTAATGCAGGGTTTGAGTTCCCTTGTGTTAAATACACGCACCTCGCTTGCTGGAGCATGCAAGGTGAGCACACCAGCGAGCTGCCACGTGCAGGTCACTGCAGCTCCCCGCTTTGCTTCCAGCCTTGCTCCAAAGGCTTCAACCCACAATTTCCATAAGGGAACCCGGGCCCAGCTTGCACATGCTGCCCTAGGAAAAGCCGCTTGGTTGCCAAATGGTCTCAAGCAAAGGAACGAAACAGAGGAAACCTGAGTCTCTACTGCAGTTTATATTTAATTAGAGCACAGGCAGCTTATGCAGCAGTTTTGGAAACATATTGTCTTACAGCATATTGGATATTTGTATCTTAACAGCTCGGCATTGATTTCTTTTATGTAAAGGAAGAGGGGGAAGAGAACTGCATGCCCTAAGTTGCGTTAGCTCCAAAGAGACGCCTGCACCGCTTGGGCTAATGTTTAGAGTAATCAAAGGCGTGAACTCATGTATTATGTATGGCAATGAGAGTTCTCAGTCTTCTGCAAAAAGGAATCTCCAACGTTTGGTATTTTGTTAGCATGCTGGCACCATATGGCTCTCCCCTGCTGATATTCTTTCACACCAGAACTTTATGTTCAGATGCTTTAGTTAATATTTTACCCAGCAAGCATAAACAAGATGCAAAGATTGCAGTCGACAGCAACCTTCTCTTAAACCGCACACCCATGTTAATAATGAAGGATGCTTTCAGCAAGTAGTTTCCTGAACACGTGCCTGGCTCCCCCTTTACACCCCTCTCAGGGGTCAAACTCAGACCATTTACTTTTTCTGCATTAGCACCAAACCCGGAGTGACATTTTCGCTCAGAAAACAGCAGCATGGGATGCATTCAGGCACTCCATATGCATAGTTTATAGTAACATCTAACTCAAGGTTGGGTCTCCCCTTGTTTTGCAGTCCAAGCTGTGGCAGCACGTGGATGCCAAGGCAAATTTGGGATGAAGTCCCTAGGACACATCCTTGAGCCCAGCAAAGCTCACAGTCTGATGGGCAGCTTCCCCTCAAGGGTTAATGCTAAATTGCCCAAGAGTTTTATGCCAAACTAATGGTTTTGAGCATCCAGCTCGATTGACTTCACCGCAGTCATGTTCCCTCCCTGTCCTGTTTTGGGCACACAGAAGCACTTTGGAAAAGTGCAGCTTAGAGATTTGCCTCTAAATGTTGCATTTAGATGCTTCCTTCTCTCCTCCCCCTCCTACCCCCATGCCATAATATTCTTTTTATTCTCTAATATTCTTAAAACAAATAGGAGCCAACAGATGTCTTTCAGGCTGCACTCTTATTAATGAGAATATTGGAAGAATGGAAATCAGGTCACAAATGTTTAATACTTTGTTTAAAAAGTCTTCAGCTTCTTTAAAGAGTTCCACTAATCCCAACATGACAGATGTACAAGGCAGTTTTGCTTGGGGCAGATTAAAATTCTCGCTCTGATTTGCTCTTTCATTTGGTCTGATTAAAATAACATTGCAATTTTTATAATGTGCTGACTTCAAAATAAAATAATAATAATAATAATAAAAGGAAAGAATAAAGAGTGACCAGTAAAGGCCAGTGTGATCACAATAAAACCAAATTTATAGCTGTTGATGGAAAAACATCACACAAAGAAATGAGGGACAGAGCCCCTACCCAGGTTAGCATTAAAGCTTTCTGCTAAAGATAAAAGGGGAGCCTTTTCAAACTATGTTTTTCCATTTGAAAGTGTTTATTAATCTATTCTCTCTGAAGCAAAAAAGCTCAAATGAAAGACAAAGATCAAAAGTATTTTAATTCAGGTGAAAATATTTTTTTCCAATCTTAAAAAAAAATTATAAATAAATAAAGCAGAAGTGAGAAGTGGAGGGTTAGAGCTGTGTCCCTTCCCTATTCTGTTGTAAAGTCCTGGCCCTTGTTGGAAGGCGTCCAGCCGCCGAATGAGGCGATCTTGGCCCCTTCGGCTGCACCTTTCCTCAACCAGCCCATAACGTGCCTGGCAAAGTGCCCTTGGCTTTCCTGGCATCCCCTCGTGCAGAGCAGATCTTGCCACAGGCCCATTTCTAGACGAGCCTTTGCAGATAACTTCGTTTACACACTGCTACCGAACGCGCAGGGCATCTGAGTCACGTACGGCAGCGCAGAGCGTAAATCAATGAGCCGGGATGCTCTAATCGGATCAGCGGAGAGCAGGAACCCAGGCCAGGGCCTGGCCTTGCTCATGGCTCATCCCCTTCCCGTGGCCACTCACAAATGAACCAGCTCTCCCCTTAACTCTGCCCAAAAGCAGCCACAGTTCCCATGTTGGATGCCTAAGGGCCACTTTCATAGAGGGGTTTCCTCCTCATACACAGGGGTGCAAAATCCTCATTTTGGGTTAGGTATATAGCCACATTCCTCTCAAACTCCAGTTCTTGCCTGTTACAAGAATGCAGAGAAAACACAAAATACCTCCGTTTCCAAGAAGTCAGCCCACCCAGGTAATTTTTGGAGTTCTACACATGTTGTTTTTGATTATTATTTTGATTATTTTGATTTGCACAGGCCAAAAAACAACCTTGTCCCAGCCCAAGAGGATACTCAAGAAAAGAGCTACTTGAGAACTTCACAGTCTCCCTCTCCGCGCGACATCCTGAGGCGCTGCTGCTGTCACATGCTTGGAAAACTGGAGAAAACTGCAGTAGGAAGAAAAACCTGTGTACACAGAGCAATTTTCCTCTCAACACTAAGCTCTTTTTCTTTTCTTCTTCTTTCTGCATCTATGAAATTATATATATATATATATATATATATATATATAACCCTTTGTGGCTCTTGCTTTTTGGCATTAGTGACAACCTGTCTCCCAGAGTCCGCGAGCAGAAAACCCATATAGAGTCACTTCATCTGGGAAGAATGTGCTTTGGGGGTTTTCTCCTGCCCCAGGAACTTCTCATCCCACTTCTTTACTCGCACCATGATCTCCTTTTTTAAGGGCTAGGTGGCAGCTCAAGTTTCTACTTTGCATAGGTAAAGATAAACAGCCTCCAAAGTGATACAGAGTGTTTTAAGACACAATCAGCTTTAAGGATGTCAAAGTGAGGCCAGCAGGTATTGGGGACTCTGTGTGACATGGCCATGGGACACCAGTGTACACAAAGGAGCTGTTCTCTGCAGCACCCACCAAAACCCACAAGGAAAGTGAAACTGCAGGGTGGGAAGGAAGAGGTTCCCGACAGGGAACTGAAAGGATGGGCAGGAGTTGCTCCCAGCCCCTTTCAGGCAGCACCTATAGGTCCCTCTCACACAGATACAGATAAACGTGGGCCCTGAAGCCCGTCTTAGCCACCCTCCTAGGGCTCAGCATCCCACCCTACACGGCCACAGGGTAAACAGCATTTGCACAACAAATAACTGCCCAGGGGATTTTGCAGGGGAGGAAGAGCAAGGTTACTACTTCCCAGCTCCTTAAGTTTCCTACGTGGATCAGCTGCACCAAGCAGAAAGGGAGACAGCTACAAAGTGATGGAGGAAGACGTCCTTTGTGAGCGTGCTGCACTCGAGTTGCACAGTTCATAGTCATAAAAAATAAGTCCTTCCCATTTACAAGCTACGACACACACACGAAGGGAAGGGGAGAGCAGGGCCCACCCCCACGTTGCCATTAAACTCCATCGCATCTGACTTCCCAGTGGTAACGCGATACCTCCCCCGTTCTCCCTCCCCTTTCCACGGCTGAGTTCATGTCTTCTGGGAAGCCCAGCCCAGCCGTGGCGATTTCCCCGCGTGCTCTCAGCTTTCCTGTAAAGCTGCCGCTTCCCCCTTCTCGCTCTGCCAGGGGTAGGCTGCCCCCCAAACTTTCCTATGGGCAGATGCAAGCGCAGCTTTGCAAAAGAAGTCCCCTCTGGACGCAAAAGGACGAGGTGCTCCTCGCTCCCTATCCAGCAAAGGGCATTTTGCATCGTATCTTTTTTTTTTTTTTTTTTTTTTTGGGGGGGGGGGGGCGGGGGGGAGTGATATGGAGAGATAAGGACTATAATCTCTCCTCCCTCCCCTAAACCCCCGTTTGAGGGAGGGAGGAAAGTCTGTATTCCCGAGCCGCAGAAGCTGGGAAAATCAGTCCGTTTGGGATACGTTATTGCTCCCCTCCTCTCCCCATCAAAAAGATGACGATACTCCCATTTCCACCCAGGAGCCAAGCTGGGAAGCGGCACCTCGAAACAGAGTTTTACAGAGGAGAGGGAGCGGCGGCGGGGGAGAAGTGTTTAAAAAAATGTCTACTAAAATGGCAGCTGCTCTGACGCCGAGCTACGTCTTGCAAACTCAGCCCTGCCCTCATCCTCTGACTGCCAGGAAACGGGGCCGATCCGCCCGCAGCGCCGGGTCCCGAGCCGTGATTCCTGCCCCTTTACCGGAACTTTTGCTCCGGGATACCCGGCGCGCCCGGGAAAGGGACAGTCCGCAAGGAAACCGGGCTGGCTCTGCGTCTCGGGAGCCTCAAAGCCCCGAGGGGTCGAAACTTGGGAGGGTTTTTCTTGCAAACGTCTCGCTCTTGGAGGTCCTGCGCTTTCTGGGGCAGAGCCCCGGCCCCGCACAGCTCCCTTCCCTCCCCGCAGCCTGGCCCTCACTTTGCGTCTTTGCTGAAGTTCCGAGCTCACAGGGGCTCGGCCCAGCTGCTTTATGTGCATTGACCCCCCCAGCCTCCGTCTGCGAGGCACCTGGGTCCGCTCCGCTTCCCCCAGACACCCTAGCCTGGGGCTAGGCTTAGCCCACACAGCTTCAGTAAATAAAAGTGAGGAGGAGGGGGGAAACGGAGTGGGGGGACCCGCCGCCCCAGCCCCCAGGCTGGTCCCCCTGCTCGGTGGAAGCCGTCTGGGACGAGGAGGAACTCGACGGGCAGAGGGGTGGGAAGGGGGAGCACAGAGAGGCTGCCCCACTGCGAGAGTGGCACCGACCAGAGGAGAAGGAAAGGGAAGGTCTGGGGGTTCGTCCCGCTGGGTGGGGATGGGGGGGAGGTTATCCGTCCCAAAGTCACCAGTGCCACCTTTATCACCGTGCCACCTTGACCCTGGGCACCGTCTCCTCCCCCCGCACTGGGCTGCCCTCCAGGGACCTGCGAGGGTGAGGAGTGATTTTGGTCCCCACCCCGTCGAGGTGAAGGGAACAGGAGGGCTCTGCCGGTGCAGACACCTCCGCAAAGGGCTTCTCCGCGACGGGACCCCCAAACATCTGCTGCCCCGCTCAGTGCCAGCACCCTGACCCCTCCGCCACGCGACCCTGAGCCCCTCCGGGCCCGGGGGACAGCGACGAGCTATTACCGAACCGCCCCAGGACCAAGAGGCGCCTCCCGCCCGCTTTCAGCAAAGGCATGAGCCAACTTCCTACACTTTTCCCACTCTTCTCGCCTTTGTTCCCTAGGATCTCTACAAACTTTCAAATAATAATAATAATAAATAATAAAAAAGAATCAAACAAAAAATAAGTTATCCTCGGCAGCGGAAAGAGGCGAAGGAAGGGGAGAAGGCAGGCAGCTTTGCGAGAGAAAGAGGTCAAGGGAACAAGTTCCTGCGAGCGAGGCGGTTTCTCGGGCAGCAGGCGATGGTTTGTGCCTTGCAACACGCGCCTGCTCCAATCTGCGCCGCTCGGGAACAATAAACAGGATCATACAAAGAAGTGGAAAGGCGGCATCTTTGCTTCTGGTTTCTATGACAGCATCTGAGACAAACCAACTATAAACTCTAATTCCTGGATTCCACCCCCCCCGCAACCCCCTTTTGTCTGCCATTAATTAAAGTGGCCATATGGAAAAGGCTGATAATAACAGCAGATGAGCCAACAAGAGAGAGCGAAAGGGAGGAAGAAAATAACTAAAAGTAGCGGTAGGGCCATGGCGAGGATTTTGCTGGGGCTTTTTGCGCTTTGCACGAAGCGGCTGCTCGGGAAGAGGGGGCTCAATCACAGCCGGGAGGGGAGGGGCGCACAGCGGCTGCCCCCCGGGGGCTGAGGTCCCGGGGAGCATCGCCCCTTCCCCCCGGAAAACTGTGCCCCAAACTCCAGCCGAACTCGTGGGGGTCAACGGCATTTCCTCGAGCATCACCCCACCTTTCTCTTTCCTTCCCCAAACAAAACTTTGCCGATATCGATAAAGAGATTAACGCAGCAAAGCCTCTTTTCCGAGCTAGCTAAAAATAAGAAGCCGCAGATTTCTGCCACGGTCAATGTAGAGAGTGAGCCACAAACATGGCACACTTCCCTTGCTCCTCGCTGCTATAAATAGAGGAGTCTAAAGTAGTCAATAATGGGAGAGAGAAAGGAAAAAAAAAAAAAGAAAAAAAGAAAGAAAAAGAGAAAAAAAAAGAGAAAAAAGAAAAAGCAACTCTGCTAGTTGCAAAAGCGAGCAGCCGGCGAGCAACTTGCCCGTGCAAACGTGCCTGCCGCAGCCGTGCCCCTTCCGAGACCGCCGCTCCGACGAAATATTTACAGGAAGAAAAAAAAATATAAATAAAACTGCCTTCACTTCGCAGCAAGGAAATGCAGAGCGCGATAAGAGCCGCACGAGTCCGCAAAGCGCCGGCTTGAGATACCTGGCCTGGAGTTGGTTCGCGAGGCGCGAAGCGGCCGCGGGATCAGCACCTCCGAGAGCTCCGCGCCCGCGGAGGCGCCGGGCTCTTCCGCGGCTCCCGGGATCGTCTTCCGCGAGCAGCGCGCACTTTCCTCGTGAGCAACATCCACCGATCTCTAGGTGCACAAACCCAGCAAAACCATCCTCTTCCAGAAATATTCAGAAAGTTTCCCGGCTGAATGCGATGTTGAGCTTGCCTCTTTTTTTTTTTTTTTTTCCTCCTCTCCTCCTTCCTCGTCTTATTCAACCTCTTTTCAGTTAGAAGCATAACATGTCCACTAGCATCTCGCGGCGAGCGAGCAAAGATGGACCTAGAAACATGATGATCATCATAAAATCCCCTCGGTTCTCCGGTGCGATTTTCAAAACAACAACCCCAGCCTTCATGCTCTAAAGGCGAAAAGCCTGCGTCTGTTTACATTAACCGTGTGATCCGATCGCCTTTTCCCTCTCTCTCCATCCAAGGAAAGAAAGAAAAAAAAATTTAAAAAAAAGGAAAAAAAAAGGAGAAAAAAAAAAGAAAGAAAAAAAAAGCCAGCGTTATCTGCCTTTGTCAGCGAAAGAACATAATATTGACTTACCTTTCCCCACAGCTATTGTCTGCCCCTTTGCAAAATGACATCACGGAAACCAATCATGAAATTTGCATGGGGGAGGCTGTGGGGGGAGAGTTCTTGGAGGGCAGCCCACTTCCCTACACCAGTAACACGCGTGTAAGATGGGTTGTTGGTTTCAATTAAATATCTGATACTCCTTAGTGTGTGAACTCTTAAGCCTGCTAAAGGCAATGTCTCATTTACTTAATGACCGCTCTCATTAATGGAAATGGCACAGAGGGGGCTTGCTGCGCCTTCCCTTTGTAAATACACTACCCATGAACCCTTGGGGTTGCAATATATCTGTTTACTCTCTGAGGTGAAATAAATTTACAGTATAGCATCAAAAAGAGAGAGAGGGAGAGAGAGATGGAGCCGCTGACTTGAGTGCGCAGAGAGTTGGGGCTCTCGCAGCCCCGTCTGCCCCTCTCGCCTCGCACTCCCCCTCCCCAAGCGCCAGCAGAAGGTGAGTGATTTTTGCCGGAGCTGATTCATAATTAATATGCACAAGGCTCGGGGCTCCTTTGATGGCAGGAGCACAAAAGGACGGAGAGCGCTACAAGCGCCGTGCCATCCCCCCCGCGCATCCCAGCGCGTGGTACAGCCCAATAATTCCTAATAGCAGCAAGCAGCGAGTGACAGATGCCCTGGGTTAGCACAGCTCCAGCGAAAGTACTTTACAATATTTATTGGTGGTTAGGAAGATGACCTATCACCATAAAGAACAGACTGGGAAATTTATCGCCTCTATGAACCTGGAAGTATTGCATATTAGCTGATATGCATATTCAAAAGCGAGTGGTTAAAAGGTGTATAAATATTTTTTTCCGCTCCCCTTAAAAATAAATGACACAACATATTCCTAGCAGACATCGCCTCACCCCAGCAAGGATGGATCACGTCTCAGACGGTCACGTTTTTGGCTTTTGCGAGGGGCAAGACGATAAGTCTTTAAAGAACACGATGACTAAAATAGTTTGAGGAGTGTTTCTAAGTGGAGGAGAGAAAAAAAAAAAAGTGCATCTTCTTCCATTACACGTATTTCTCTCCCGGAGAGAGCTGTACTTCCCGGGAGTTCGCATCATCCTTCCACGAAATAGAAGCGTTTTGAGGAAATCTGGCCACCCTGGGAAGAGGAAGACCTCGACAAGCTGGAGGAAGACTCTGGGGAGCCCCCCCCCCCGGCATCGCATTAGCACATCCTCCCGGGCCGACGGGCGCATTAGCACTTTGCCTGCAACTTTTCGGAAATGGAGGAAAAAACGGGGCCGTGCTGCAACTGCGGGAGGGTCTGTGTGTGCGTTGTGGGGGGAAAAAAAAAAAAAATCTCCTTTCTGTCGAGCAACTCCTCTGCACCCACATGCAGTCCCCGGCGCTCCCGGGAAGATTAAGACTCCGTTGTCCTCAGTGACGATTTTCGGAGCTCATGAATGGGCTGAAGCTCCACAAGCCTTCAGAGATGACGGAGGCAACACCCGGCAGGGGAAGTTGAGATCTGCTGATTTCAGGTTTGCAGAACTTCACCCCGGACCTGCCCAGTTCTTGGACCCAGCAGAGTCACGGGCGACAAACTGCCAGTCTTCAAGCTGTGTCACCTTAAGTACATTGTGCACGGGCAGGAAGGGGTGAAATCCCGCACACAGAGCAAGATTTCAGGCCACACAAGAGCAGGACATTGTCACATACTTTCCTGACAGTGCGAAGAGACTTCAGCAAGTGCAAAGTGCAGCCCCATCCCACTTACAAATCTTTGCAGGAGAGGCCGATTTTATTCCCACTTTGGGTTATGTTCAATGACACGAATACTAATTTTGAATTGTTAGAGTTGCTTTGGAAATCCTTACCATGCCCATTTCCATGGTTTGCAAGCCTACTGTGCTCCCAAGCCATTAGCATAAAGGAGGCATTCAGTGGAGAGCTCTCCTGAAAAGCCGTTTTCTATCTCCTTTGGACACACCACGAAGATGGGGATATTTTACATCCTAAACCTTTGGCACTGAGGAATTCTATTAAACTCTTATCTGCCGGCAGCAGGCCCGGTTTACGCAGCATCACTATTGTCTGCGCCAGTGATAGAATCAAAGGGAGAGACAGAGGTTCAGCTCCTCTCCGCCAACAAGGCGGCTGCCTGCTCCCCTCTCCTATTTAGATATGTAATACCAAAACTTGAGAAACAAAAAGCACAATGAATAGGATAGAAAGCAGGAGGGAAGCCTGTTTACTTGCTTGTGTGCAAGTACAAGTGTGCACACACGCTCTGCATATATAGGCATATGCACATGGGAGTGTACTCATATCTAAGTATTAGCACAGATTGCTTTTACTGTTGTATTTATTAAACCACACCATGCGCCTAGGAGCCCCTCAGGCGCATCAGGCTGACAGCTTTGATACCAAGTTCAGGGCAGGAAAAGCACCTGGCTCCCCTTTGTTTCCAAACTCGTCGGATTTCACCTCCTCCCCTCCAAGCTTCTGAAAACCGGGAAGCAAACGGTATGTTCCTCAGAGTGTCTGCTCATCACCAAGAAGTTTGGAAGAGAACAGGAATCACTCTCACAGCCACGAGCTCCCTCCCTCCCTCTAGAACCTCCCCACGCCTAAGCACTGAAGAGGCAGTTTTGGGCAAAACACTCGGTTTCTGAGCGGGGCCCCAGGCGCAGCCGGCGGGTCAGCACCAGCGGGGCGGACAGCTCCGGCCGCCGGGCCCGGGACACGCGGGGTTAACGCCGCTTTTCGGGGTGTTTCCCCCTTCTTTGGGGAGGAAAAAATAAAAACAAAAGCTCTTAGAGGCACTTTGCAACTGTTTTAAGGGAGGAAATAATTATTGCATCGTTCCCTGAAAGAGCCGCGTGGAAAAAAAAAAAAAAAAAAAAAGAATATTTAGGTCTTTGGAGTATGCAGGTTGAAACGGGTATTTTGAAGGTCACCGACTGCATAGCCTGCAGGAATGGGTGTCAAAAAGAGGACTTGAAAAAAGTACAGAAGGTAAAAAAAAGAAAGAAAGAAAAACTACATTTATGTTTTCACATCATTTTAAACGTTCCGACTTTAAGATTATCTCAAAATCATCACTATTGTGTAAACACACACATAGAGATACTAAGCTGCATTTTATTTGCTTCTTTGAGACTTTCAAAGTAATTTAGATTTCAAACTTTATGCATTTGTAATTGGCACGAACTTCTCCGGTTACCAGCTGGGAGTGAAAGATTTTTTCCTTGTTTCCTTCTGAAAGCTTCTATGCAGATGGGCTGGCTGCCTTAATGCCTCAGACTACAATTAGTGCTGTTGTATGCCGAATAGAAATGGCCAGCATTAATATTGTATATGGAACAGCTGAAGGGTTGCGAAGAAACCTGCCCACTACAGGCCCCTGGCAGATGGAACAACATGCACAGGCACAAAAAACTTTTAATAACCCTTTGCTCGCTCCCCAGCTCGCCTCTTCTCACCGAGCCGGGCGGTTCCTACCGAAACGGCGATGTCTTTGTCTAACCCAAATCTAGAGCCTTTTTTCTCCCCCCCCACCCGGAGGGCAACATTTGAAACCGGCACAATCTTTTGCAACAGGCACCTTGCGTTATCCCAAACCTCTTTGTGCCTCGGTTAACGCATGCACTGGAGCGCATGCAGCTTAAGAGCCACTAACCAACTTTAGATTTGCTCCCCTAGCCCCCCGCTCTACCCCAATTATTCGACAATGTGCAAGAGCAAAAGCATCCCGAACAAAACGCACCAGAAAACAGGATTTTCTCCTCATTCTGCTGCCCCCCCCCCCCCCCCGCCCCTTTCCCTCCTCGTTCTTTGTAATTAGCTGTAAATAGCGGCAGCGGTGACAAAGCCTCTCGGAGCAGCAGCGCTGGGACCCGCGCCCTTCGCGCACCCAACACTTTGCAGCTGAGCCCAGAGCAGAACGTGCGGTGGGGGGGCTGGAAACTCGCTAATTACAAAACTTCAGAAAGCCGCGCTCTCAAACCCACGCGGGAAACCGCTTTTGCCCACAAAACGAGGGCAGGAAACCGCCCCAGAACAGTTGGATAACGGAAGAGTTTGGGGGTCCGCGGGGTAGTTCGGGGTCCCCCTCCACAACCGAGCCCTTTTATTCCCCCAAGGCGTGGCTTGAGGGGAGTTCGTTCTTTGGAGGAGGGACAGGAGAGGACTGGAGGAGAGGGGCACCCAACAACAGCTCCCCCTCTTCCCCCTCCGACCCAAAGCGAGCGGTTACGAACCGAGGAAGGTCCCGCAGAGCTTCATCGTTGCCGGCGAGCGGTGCGTGTCTTGGCCGGGCTGCGAGGGAGGAGGAGGGCAGCGGGATCGCTCCGGGCTCACTCCATCCCTGGAAAAAGTTGTCGTCCGGAGCAAAAACTTATGCGTCGCGGCGGCCAATGGGACCTCGCCGCAAATTCCCCGCGGCTCCTTCGGCGGCCAATCCGCGGGGGCGGGCGCAGCCCAGGCCCCCGCCGTGTCCTCCCCGCCCCGGGCCCGGCGGGGCAGAGGGCAAAGGGGGACGCGGCTGTGGAAGGGGGGGCACCGCTGGGGTTGGTTAATAGGGGGCTGAGGTGGTGACATGGACATCCCGGTGTGTGTGTGTGGGTGGAGGGGTGTCATTTTACCCCCCAAGCATCCCCAGGGAGCCCCATCCGCCGCCTCCATGTCAGGGAAATCCTGGGACACCATCTCCGCTTGCGGAGTCCTCCCACCCTGCATGTCCCCCCAGGTCATGCCCTGCAGGCAGCCCAAGGGCTGGAGGTACCCCCACCTCAGCCTTGCATTTGGATACTGGAGTCCTCACAAGCTGGGGGCTGTTTGGAAACACATCAGTCCCACGATGGCCACACGCTGCTCACTGCGTGTTTTGGTCAAGCCTCAGGCACATGGGGCAGTGGGAAGGGGAGCTGCTTTTCTGGGAGAGACCCGCAATGGAAAAGGACATGTCTCTGCCTCCAAGGACAGATGGCAACATTGGACTGAATTGATCCCAGCTGGAGAAAACTGGCTATGGGCCAGCGAGGAACACTTTCACTGGCCTCCCAGATGGAAAAGCAGGGAACCAAGCTACCAGGAAATAATAAAAATAATAAAAAAAGAAAATTAACCAGGATTGTGTTTAATATGTATAGTAGCAATGAACTTTGTTACTTCTTTGGCCTGGATGGCAAAGTGCTTTCTGGTGAGCACCCAGCTCGTCACCCATAGTAAAAACAGGGCTGATTCCTTCTGTGGGTCAGTCCTGGGGAAAGTGCCATTTGTGAAAGTGGGAAGAGAGGAAGGGTTTCCTAATAAAAAGCCCAGTTGTCAATATGAAAATGCTACAGCCTGACCTGGGCGGGTAAATAAGTGTGATGGCAGGGGGAGGACAGGCCCACCCAAGCCTTAGCTTGAGCAATTTGGGAAATGGAAAGGGGAAACGCTGGCACTCGGAGAGACAGGTGGCAACAGTAATAAGGAGCTCTGGACAAAGCTGATATTAACTGAAAGGGGGTTGAATGCAATTTATCTCAGCGGGGCATGTCTGTGCATTTGGGTTATTTTTTATTTTATAAATATAAGGGGGAATGCAGTTAGAATAAAGGTCAGCAAAGAACGTAGAACAAGAGGCTAATTCACTCTTTGGTGCAAGACCCCAGGCTGAAGCCTTTGTTGAAAGCATCTAACTCCTTAATCCAGATTTCTTTGAAGAGGGAGGGCTGGAAGCAGGGGGAGGGGAGGAGCAGCTTTGCTGGGGTCTAGGAGAGAGGCAAGCAGCTAATGCACTTTTTTTTTTTTTTTTTCCATCAGGAGTTTGAGTCAAATGAAAAATGTGGCACTTAAACGGGGTGGGCTTGTGTCGACATCTTTTCCCCTAGAAGAATCTGAAAAAAAAAAAAAAAAAAGGATCATTCTGCCATGTTAGAAATGACTAAGGAGCTGGAACTGGGCCCCCCGTACATTTACATCTCAGCTGTGCAGATCCCTCAGAAGAAGGGGGTGTGAGACCGCCTGTTTAGGGAATGGCAACTCTGCTGTCTTTGAATTAGCAGCTCTGTCTTGCAGAATATTCTGCGCTTTATAGTTCCTTCAATCCCCACCTTGGAAGATGAGAGGTGACATTGTGGAGAGCTCTGCGCTTGGAAAATGACTTTCAGAATTACATTCTGGCAATTTGAAACTTTCACTCTCTCATCTTCAGCCTCTTGGGGCTTTAATGGGAGACAGCAAAGCGCCTCTTCCTCCTCCCCTCTTTTCTTTTCCTTCCCTGTTCTCTTGCAGTTGCAGTGGCCAGAGATTCAGCAAGGTCACTTAACTCCATTGCTTCATGCATGCAGGAGATCTCAAATTAAAGTGTGTTGAGAGCAGCCTGTTGAGATGAAACAGCCCCGGCGAGCAAGGAAACAAAACCAATTCCCGGAGGCTCCAGAAAACCTTCCCTTCCTCACACATTATCTGGGGGAAAAGGTGAAGTTGTGGGGGAGAGCAAAGCTGGGTCATCTTTGGGGTGAAAGCTCCTGCCTTTTGCCTAAGCAGAGAGAGCCCCAAAATGTCAGGGAAAGGCTGCTGCCTTTTGCATCCCTTCTTACTGTTTTCCTCAGCTCCCTCATTCTGCTTCTTGGCTTTCCTCACATACCTTTACTGCCCTTTGCCAGAGAGGCAGAGCTTGGTCCTGCCTTCCTCCATCCTTTGGCCTTGGAGCACAGTGCAAAGACATGGGGACTTGTTTGTCTGGGCTATGGGCTAAGCAACTATGTGATCTAGCTCCTCTTCACGGTGCCACCAGCCTTGTCTTGTGCAGAGGAGAGCAGGATTCGGCCCTGGAGCTCCAGAGGGAACTGAAAAAAGGGAAGGAGAAAAGTCATAGAGACTCCAGTGGCATCCAAATCACCTCCTGCCATGGACTCTGGGAAGCCACAAGGCTCTCATGGAAAAGGGCCCAAGGATTTCTGTCCCTTTGTTGTCTCTGATTTCTGCTGACGTGGTGCCAGGCAGGGAGCTGCAGGAGGGGGGAGTGATGTTGATTGGTCCATGTGTGCATTTTTGCATCTTAAAAAACACATACATATCCCCACAATGTTTCTCTGTACACCCCATCACCACATCACGCCCAGACTGTGTTACACCCTCCTCACCCCCTGTCCACAACAGCCCTGGCTCCTTCACAGAGAAGGAAATATTTCCAATTATCTGTTGACTGTTTGCTTCTGCCTTAAATCACTCACTCCACCACCTCTCGCATCCCTTTCGCATGGAAACGATGGAGAAACCGTATGCAGATACTGTCAAGCTCAACTTGATAGGTACTGTCAAAACTGCCAGAGTGTGGCGACAATAAACATTTTAGCTGGCTAACAATTTGCTGCAAAAAGGGTTGACCCTGAAATCAAGTTCTGCTGTAATGAACACTTTGTCTCCAAATATTTGCATTTTCGCTGACAAGGTTCACTCTCCAGGAGATTTCCTCCGCCCAGGAACAATCTGCCTTCCGATGAGAGGGAGGATGGATGCGGCTTCCCGAGATAGGACACTATCCCGCCACGATGCACAAGGGGCTTGCACAGGCCCAAAATAAGTGGACTCACCACGAATGGGGGATGCCAGAGCTGCGATGTTCCTTACCTGCAGTGAGAGGCACATTTCTACATGGTTCTGCACCCAGAGCACCTTGAAGAGGCAATGATGCCAACATATAACTGAAGGCGATGGATATCCTCCTTTAACAGATGGGGAAAATGAGGCATGTGGTGTTTGGGACCATATTGATATGGTCCAGCCCCCTGCGCTCCATGCTGGCACAGGGGACAACAGCAAAGTCGAACCCCAAAACTGGAGCTGCAAAGATGCCACGGGGAGGAGTTTCCATGGCAGACAGCACGAGGGTTGGAGCAGCCTCCTCTCTGCAACACGGAGGCCAGGAGGCTGGTGCCAGGTCAAGACCTAAGCATTGCCATCCCAGATTTACTCCTCAATAATGAGAAAAAAATCCCCAGGCGGGCAGTTTTTCACAAGGCTCTAGGAGCCAAGAGATCTGGATTTCATTCCTGCTCCTGCCACTGCATTTTTCAGGTAGCCACGGGCAAGTGTCATTTTCCCTTTGACACTTGACCCCTCTAAAGTAAAAGGTGCTTGGAGTAGGTCCTATGTCTTGCTACTTCTCTCAGAAGTGCTTAACAACCTGGGCTGTCATTTGCTTGAGATCCCTAAATTCCTAGTCAAATAAAAATAATAAATAAATAAAGGAAGGAAGAATTTTCACTGCTGAAGGTAATTGAAGAAAACAAAAAAAAAAAAGAGAAGAAAATCCTTACAGGTCTGAGGGCATAAAGAGAAGAAAAGGAAAGCCTATTCCATTTTTTCCGCTCCCTGCTGCAATGAAGGACAATTTTCACTAGCAGAATGTTGTCATTTTGCTGAAGAAAATTCACAGTTTTGGCCAGAGTGGATTTTTTCCCCTATTCACAGGGGAAAGCTGTTGTGTTTCTGGCAGCAGCGCTAGCGCTCTGCCTTGGACGGGCTCCACAGGGGCTTGGGCTTGCACCATGTTGAGCCTGCGCGCGCTCGGCCTCCTCGCTGGGTTTGCAGGGGAAGAGGCAGGAGCCGAAGGTGGCAAATGTGTCACCTGGAGGGGCCACAACGGCGGGTCCCGGCTGCCCAGCTCAGGGGTCGGAGCCCAGCGCGGGCACAGAGGGTTTCATTGAAAGTACTCGGTGAAACGCAGCACGCTAAGGGAGTGCAAATTGCTTCAGACGGATCCTGCAAATGGGGGAAATAACATGGTAGGAAATATCAGTGCGATGATGGGAACGGGCGCTGCTCTGCTGGGCCTCATGG
Source organism: Tinamus guttatus (assembly GCF_059628265.1). Taxonomy (NCBI): domain Eukaryota; kingdom Metazoa; phylum Chordata; class Aves; order Tinamiformes; family Tinamidae; genus Tinamus; species Tinamus guttatus. The sequence continues at coordinate 7,231,193 of NW_028288561.1, forward strand.
AGGACGGATGTGGGAAATGTTAACGATGCCCATGTCAGAGCAACGCTGCTCCCTCCGCAGCGTCCCATGCCCGCGTGCACAGAGGAACCGCAGCTCTGCCCACAACCCTGAAATCGCCTCCAGACAACCACCCTGCGGCTTCCTGGTGGGATTTGCCTCATGCATCTTGCTATGGTGGAGTGTCATAACAGTGACAGTCGTGATCATGATCATGAGGGTGATCCTCATCATCCTCTCAGCCCTCATAGGCGTCTCCGTATCTCACGGGCATCTAAGGCTACTTCCAGTCCTCCCACATGAGCTCTGGCCCAGGTCCTGTTGTCAGAGCCACCACTCTGTCCTGCCTGGCAGGTTTTGTGGTTTTGGCCCCATTTACTTAGCATAAGGAGGGATGGAGGCCATGGCCTCCTGAGCCTCCAGACGTTCTCCTTGCTTAATGCTGCCTGTACCAGCCCTGCATCCTCAGCGGGGCTCAGGCTGCAAGAGAGGGTGCTCAGCCAACATGGGAGGCTCTGTTGGGCGGCCTCTGCAACCCAACCTGCAGCTCTGCCCATCGGTGCAGCTCCGAATAGAGCAAAATTATCCATTACCCCCTGCACCAGGCCTGGTTCTGCCACCCCCATGAAGATCTGCAGGCACAGTGAGAAGCAGACACACCGGTTAGAGGTTACCAGGTGGGTTCTCCAAGTCACTAAGGTATTCCAAAAACATGTTTTCCTTTTTCTTCTTTTTTACCCCCCTCCTCATCCCATTCTCCCTGGCACAGGACAATTACCCCAGTGTTGAGCAAAACCAAACAAACCGTTTGCCAGCTGAGCCGTCTCACCCTGTCCTCGTTGTGAGCTGTGCTGGAAGCCCATAAAGCACTAGGGAGGGATAATTACCAGTCCCAGCACTGAGATGATAATTAATACTCTGCTAAAAGGAGTGCTTGTCAGGTCAGAGAGCAGAGGGAAGGATGGGAAAGCAAATAGGCACCAGTAAACCTGAGCAAAGGGTGAAAGGGGCTGCAGCACAGGGAGCAGAAGACCAATGGGATGCAGATGCCCAGGCCATGAGTCCAGGGACCCTGGTTATCCTGGGACTCTCAGGAAGCGCTACAAGAAGCTTTACCGTGCATCATGTCACAGGAGCCCATCCCATCTTCCCTTCTTTAGGAATGGGCTAGGAAAACCCTGCAACCAGCCCTGTTTGAAGCTGATGAGCCAGAGCACATTTTCCACCTTCTTGAGAGTGGAATTTACTTTCCTCAGGAAAAAAGGTCTTGCTTTCCTTCTAAAGAAAAGTCTTTTATTAGCCAACTGTTTGGATTTCCAGGCCAAACAAGCTTAATCTTGGAGTGAGCTTCATGCAGAGCCCACATCAGAAGAGCAGCATGTTCACACCAGTGAGAGCGTCTGCTCATCCCCACGTGTACGCAGGGAGCTCCTTGTCTCCCAAGTTACAGCTCTCCCCTCTGCACAGACCTTCTGAATTTAAGACTAACTTCACCGTCTTCAGGGTCAGAAGAGTCTAACTTTTAACTGAGTTTGCAGGGGAAATGTGAATAATTTAGTGGTAGTGCTCCAGGCCTTGAAATCTGAACTTCGGGAACTGAAGATCCATCAGCCTGGGCCAGGTCAGACACATGATGAAGATGGGATGTTAGACAGGAAGACACGGGCTGAAAACCTTCTCCAGCAGAGACATGGGATAACTTTGGGCAGACGGCTGCACTCTTCCCTAAAAGCCACCTCTAAAAGGCAGCAAAAGCCCTTTGCCACCTCCGCAGTCTGCAGGGCTGACAATTCCCTTTGGAGTCACGGATCTAGCTGTGGGAACCACCAACAGGGACTCTCTTATCTCCAAAGTCGAGCTATGGAGCTCACTTTTCACCTCACTCCCTGGGTGCTCCCTAATTTCTCCAGGTGGTTGCCTCTAGACCACCAGCCCCTCCAAATCCAGAGCATCCTCGGATCTGTGTTTCAGATCCTGCTACACTATGACAGCAGAAAGGGTTGATTCCTTAGCAGGGACCACATTGCACAAACTGACCTTGGAGGTCTGAGTGGGAGTGAAAGCACCCAAACAAATGAGCAGCAAAATGCCTTCATATCTGCTGCATATCAAACCGCTCGCAACAACGGAGTTAAATTAAAAAAGACAACAACCCAGAACCATGGTAAAGGGTGAGAGAAACAGAAGAGTGCTGGCAAGGGAGAATAATATGTTTTCAGACAAGATTTAAAAAGAAATGCTATGTTAATACTAGTTTGGCGTCATACTGTCATAACACCATCAAAATGACATGCTGTCACCACTAATACGACTGTTTAGGGAATATGCAACATGAACAAAAAAGCAATTCACTTAGAAACAAATGGAGATTACTTTATATTGTAAGAAAACAGAAATATGCCACAATCCAAGCGAGGACCAGAGAAAAGCACTGTGGTTTCTGAAACTACCAGCATGGATGGGGACAAGAAGTACTGAACAGAACTTGTGCTTTGTTTTATGAGGCCACCAACCTTTGTTCAGACAATCTGCTCATAAAAGAGAAACAGCTTAAGGAGAGCTGTTCTGGTATTAGTTAAAGAAAGAAAGGAAAAAAAAAAAGACTTTAGTTCCTTTCTAATAAAAGCTCTCTCTTTTTAGATTTTCCTCCTTGATTTGTTTTAATACTTATCCCTAATCAGTTAAAAATGGATGTTCTCAAGGCATCTGCCTCTGAAGAAATGTAGTTTTGAAGTCCGTGAATTAGAGGAACTGATGGCTGCCTTTTAATTAGCACAAACGAACTGCGTTTAAACCCACAGCACTTGTTACTTGGGTGAATTGGGAGAGGGCTAGGCTGCCAGGGTGGTAAATAGCCACAGGGAGGAATACCCACTGGAAAGTGGGCTCAGACCAAGGCCTGAAAATGGGGATTCAGCATCGTTTCACCTGAATGTGCCCCTCGTCGTGGGAAACATGCTGCCCAACAGCGTGGACAGGGGCTTGTTGACCAACAAAATTCTGGCACAAACCCTGCGTGTGAACCATGGCAACAAGGCTGACAGCACGGCACTGGCATCTGCTACACACAGAGCAAGGCACACTTAAAAATATCACTGCTGAAACCCATTAAAGAAAATAAAAATAGAGAAGATGCAAGAAAACAAGCTGCAGGGGAAAAAAAAAGTGCAGAGGACTATGTTACTCCATTACGTCCGTTTATAACGATGGCCTGTCCCAAATTCCCTAAACTGGGATCCAACACTTCCCCACCACAAGCAATCCACTCATTATTATTTGTCAAATAATGCCTAATTTCCTTTTTCTTCCTCTCTCTCTCTTTTTCTCACTAATATGATCAGAATTGAGAGCTGAGCTCTCTCTGACCATAGCTGAAATAAGGCTATGTGCCCAGTCCTTGATCCCTCGGCTGACTTTTCTTCAGCCCCCGTCAGCTCCATCAGCTTCAGGATTAGACCCAGGGATGTGAAGGGAGCTGCCAGTTGCCCCACTCCTCCTAGTGCAGTATAAATCTGATCAGAAATTGGCTCCGAGCAGTTCTGAGGGGCATCTTTAATGACAATTTCATACCTCCTGTCAAGGTCCGCAGAGAAGATGATCCATCAGTGATGGGTGATGCAGCGGAACAGGCTCCCGAAAGCCACCCATTTCCAGCTGAGCCGAGGGTGAGCTAAATTCATTCCTGGTGTCAGGCCAGTGAAGCAAACGATTACATGGAAAAGATTTCGGTCTGTGCTGTCTACTTACGTTAGGCCACCTCATCAGGAGCTGCAGAGATTGTGGCCAAGAATTTGCTGGGGGAAGAATGAAAAAACACCCCGTTTCAGTCTCTTCCTTCTCTGGGCTTTATCCCTTAAAAACCTACTACGCTTTCCTAGAAAAGCTCCACTCACCTGGCACTATTAATTTGGAGCAATGGAGAAGGGACAAAATGCAGGCTTAAAAGCAGCCACCAGGCAGAGAGCAATATATAGCTTTCCTAACCCGGAGGTCTCACCTGTATTGGCACTGCTTTAAAGATGTTAAAATGGGAAAAGGGCTGAATCGGATATTTTATTAGTCATGGGAGCATCTTTTCCTTGCTAAATTATTGAATGCATGAGCTCAGGGCAAGGGTTGAGGCTGGCTGGTGAAAGGGAGGCCAGAGCCTGCCAGGATGAGGTTTTGTAGTGTCCAGTTTTAGTTTGCAGCATCAGTAAGTCCAGCAAAGACACCTGGATTTCCTTTCACACGAAGTGGACGCAGCATACTGCTAGGAATATCAATTCCCGAGACGTTTCTGACAAGAGACAGGTCCAAAATTACTATCTCAGATAGTCCAGAAATAGAATAGAAGCCCTCTTTCTTGTAATGAAGAAAGTGGCAGCTGAACTTGTGTCTCAATAGTTTATTTATTTAAATTATTTATTCTGGTAAATAAAAGAACCGAGAGGCTTACTAAGACATAGCTCTCGAAGTGTTTTTAGCCAGTCCGGAAAGAGAGAGCTGAGACACTTGCAAGGAAAGAGTTCACATGAAATTTCTTAACTATTTTGCAGATGTAGTAGATTAGGATACTTCTGCAAATACTTTGAAGTCTATTCATCACTGATAACACTTGGTACCTTATCATTCCTAGCAGAGCTGCAGAAAAAAAAATATATTATTATGGATTTTTTTTTGGTAGAACCTCCAATTAATCAACTGAAAAAAAAAAGATTTCAAAGCAATAGAGGTTTTCTCTATAAATTAATGTCATCCACCATCCATCACCAGGGTTTCGCTGAGTCTGCATCCATGATCAATGGCTTGGCAACCTCAGTTAGCGAACGCTTGAAGATTGTATCTATATCACGCAAGGGATGTGTCCAACGCAGTCTCAGACTCCAGTGGGACAGGGGGAGGAACTGGGCATCCCAGTGATCTTTTGTGTATGGGTGGCTGGGCCACTCGTAACCACAATGTCCTCCTGCAAGCACGTGCTGCTTGTGCAAAAAAACGCTGCAGGAGCAGCCTCTAAAATATTCCAAGATGCAGTACAAGGTGGAAAACTTCCAGTTTTCAAGATACATAATTCCATTTTGGCTCAGGCACTGAGAGGCTCAACATCACCAAACAAATATAATGAATACATATGATTTCATTTCACCCCAGCCGCATTTCTGCGCTTCCACTGGATCTCATCAGCGCGCTGCATATAATCCATGCAAACTCTGCATGCCGTGGAGTGAAGCTGGGAATTGTGGCAGGCAGGAGCTTCAGGCTAGAGAGAGCCCAGCGCCGCATGGGCACGAACTGGGAGCAAAGTCATGCAAGATGTTGCACGCCTGCCCAGAAAGTGAAGAGCACTGATGCTTCCCATCATGTACAAGTGCACACGCAGCAGCTCCAGGATCCACCTCCGCATCCAGAGTGAGCCCTCCTCAACGCACAGGGACCGGGATGCTCGGGGACAGGCTGCTGCTTCCACCCCCATCTGCCACCCCATGACGGATTTACTCCCACAACCCAGCGAGCAGAGGTCAGAAAACCCTAGCCAAGAGCAAATGAGAGATGACATCCCGCAAACATCCCAGCAGGAATTTCTTCCCCCTGTTTCCAGCATGCTGGCTCACAGGAGAGTCCCTACAGGGCACACGCGCACGGGGACACGCTCGCTGCCTGCACGGGCTCTTGATGAGGCAGGTGCATCGCAAGCCAGCACGCAGGCAGGGAAATGAATTAGCCGGCTGAGTTTTCCTCACCACTTAATTGTTCCGGCAAGGCTGAGTTCTTGGGAGGGTGATGAATCACTGTTTGCCAGAGATTTCTTCCAAGAAGACACACTGAAAAATACATTTATAATTTATTGCAACCGCTCTGCTTTCACTGGGGACAGCAGCCAGAGGAGGAAAGTTCCTCCCTCCTCTCTCTCCTTCCTCTCCACCATTCCTTATCACCGTCATCTTCCCTCTCCCACCTGCTCCTTACCCTTTGGATATCACATCTTGTCCGGTTCACTCGTGGAGCTGCACCCGGGTGCAGGGTGAAAGCCCCACATCCTGCAGGCTGGCCCTATTTAAATGAGTTTGGGATAGTGCTTGGCGGGAGCAGATGGCCCTGGAGATAGGGATGCGGGAGCAGCGGCGGCTGGAGCCCCCTCTCCCGTTGCCATGGCAGGCGCGGCGCTGGAACCGAGGCCGCTTATTAAATTTGCGAGCTCTTGTGTCCCCAGGATGAATGGCACCAATGGCATCAAGAGGCCCAACCTCCTCGTGTCGCTGATGGTTTTATCGGAGCGAGCCAGGCGCTCGCACTCAGCAAGACGAGGGGCTCGTTAGCTCACGAGCAGCAGCCCCGGCGGGGCTCAGACCCGGGGGGCTCCTCTTGACGGGTATTAGGTGCTTTCTGGAACGAGCCCAGGGCCGGCAGGGCTCATGGCACTGAAAAAGCAAAAAATGATAAGAGAGTCGGGATATTTGAGATGGAGAGGACACACTTCCAAAGGGGAAAAGAAAAAAAAAAAAACAGGAAAAAAAACGTAAGGAAAAAGAAAGAAAAAGAAAGGAGAAGGAAAAGATGGGTGCTCCTTGCTTTTAGGACCAGCCTAGGCTTTTGGCTAACACTCCCTGAGTGACTAAACCTGCCTCTCACACACTGCAAACATTAGTCATTAACCAGGGCAGGTTGGAAATGTTTATGTGAAAGTGCTTTTCCTTACTAAAGGAATCAGGGGTTTGGTTCAATAAAAAAATAATTTCTCTGTTCTAGACTTGACAGAATTTTTTTTTCTTCTCTCTGCCCCCGCAAAACTAGAAAGCAGCTATTTCTGAAGTGAGCCTTTCCATCTAGGCTGGTTTCAAAAGACTTGGCAAAAATTAAAAAATAGGATGAAAAGATGGTTGTTGAAGTGAAGACAAGTGTAGGGTCTTCTGCAGTGAGGTTTAGCGTGTCTGGGATTTTGTTTTGCCAGAGAATTTTCTGCAGAGCTGCATTTTAGAGACATGCCACCAGTTTGGAATAACAGGAATTTGATATGCAGTGAGATAATGCAAGGTACCTTATACAGCAGATAACCTGGGTTAACCAGAGGTTGGTAAAATAGCCCTGCAGTATATTTAGCTTTGCCTCACCTTTTTTTTTTTTCACATGTTATTATTCAAGTTTTTGACCCAGCCTTATTTTAAAAGCAACTCAAATATATTTTCTTCTCCACCTGTCACAGAGATCTCCTGAAGGACCCGACGTTATCCAAAGTTGCAAAAAATGTTTTTTTTTTTCCTTTTTCCCCAAGGAAAAGAAAGTGAAGGAATGCTGGGAATCATTACTCAAATCTTGCTGAATTTCTCGGTATTCAGTTTTCCCACTTTCAGTGGGAAAGTTAATATTCCTAATGATATAGTGGTAAAGAGGATGCTCATAAGACTCTTGTTTTCTCAATAGGCAAGGCCAGCTGAATATTTAGATTTAATACTCCATTTCGGTGAGTGCTGGGTATCTACACGCTGCAGTTGGCTTTGAAATGAGCAGCCTCATCCAGGGACTCTCTGAACATCTCCCGTGTCAGCTGCTGGACTCAGAGCAACTCCTACACTTTGTCCATCTTCAAGCCAAGATGACCTGAGGTCTAACCCTCGCTTCATAGCAGCTATTTAGAAGGCTATGAGGACACTGAAGGAGCAGGAACTTGTACCCAGGTTTTCAGAGCTCTCAAAATACAGCCCCAGAAATATTAATTGGTTGCAATTCCTGCTTTGAAAAGCTGGTTGAAAACTTTGGTAAGATGATCATCCCTTTGCTCGTTTTCAGAGTATCTGAGCTCTAATGTGTACATCTTCACAGTGGAGCAAAGAGAGCAGAACTTGCCCGTGTGGGACGAGGGAGGTGTTGGAAGGAGACGTGGATGTGTCCCCTTGAGCCTTACATGCCACGGTAGGCAATGCCTGTGGGCTTCTGGATGCCCGTGTTGGCCAGGGAGGAGCAGACTAAACCGTGCCACAAGCAGGTCCCCGGTGACATCCCTGACCTGGGCTTTTCTCATCCCAGGGGGGACATCAGCGCTGGAGTCAGCATCATGGCTAGAAAGTGCCAGGGTTGGATGTTAGCACGTGTAAACCCGCTCTTGCACCACGTAACACAGTCCCCAAGGTGTATCCAGGGTCATATTGAGAGGGTTCTTGAGAGCAGAGTGTTGAACCCAGGGCTTCTGAGTGCCAGATCTGCAGTCCCACTGGGAACATCCCTCCCTCTTTGTTCCGAAATCCCCATCGGTGGAGAGGTGGGAGGAGAGGACAGGCAAAACGCTCCTGGGGCAGCTGCCTACGAGTGCGGACCGTAGAGAGAGATTAGCTCTGTCTTCAAAATGCAAATCCCTTCGACACACGCCGAGCTCGCCGGCGCTCCTGGAGCTGTTTGCCCAGGCCTAACTCATAGCTTTTACACAGGCACGAGCTTGCCAACTTAATGTCGGAGGTAGGAACACCAGTGAGTTAGAAAGGAGCCGACAAACGAAAATCCGATTAGCAGATATTAGAGGGACATTTTGATGAAAAGGCCACAGTGATGGAGAAAACCTCTGGGCTCCCACCTTGCTTCATATTGAAGGAAGCCGTGACTTCCACCCTGGTCTGTGCAGTGCCTTTGCCACGTCCTAATCCCTGTACGTAGGAAGAAATGGAAGAGGGGCTTCTGCAGGACTCTGCACATCAAAATCCAGTCCTGGAATTTTGCAGAAGTGCAAAGGGAAAAGAGGAAGAGAGCAGGCACCTGGGTCCCCAGACTGGCTCTGGGCAAGGTGCCTGGGGACAACAGCACGGTTCTTCATTGAGACTGGGGACATTTTCAGAGAGTTATGGACAAATATGTCTGAGAGGCTTTTGCATACGCTGGAAGCTGCTGAAAAAGCTGGAAAACTTGCTCGAGCAGCAGATGAAGCATGGAAGCCCCTCATGAGTGCTATAGCACCAGCATCACCCTTACAACCCAAGCTTGCACATTCCGACCCTGAGTGGCTCCGACACAGCCGGACAAGAGTGGAAAATCCCTTCCCCGCATCCCCCCGAACATCCAATGAGCCAAAAGGGCAACGGCAGTCTACGTGAAGGGAAGCACTGGGTGACTTCACATCCACATTATTTATTCCGTTTCTTTATTCCTCGTCTTTTGTCCTCTGCAAAGGCAGAGCAGAAGCGCCGGAGAGTGGCACACAGACACGGGCTGGCGTCAGCACCGGCAGCTCGAGAGCAAGCAGAGCGTAGCGAGTGTCCTGGCGAGCACAGACTGCTCTCTGTTGCCCAAAACGGTTCGTTTTATACCTCGTGATTTAGAGAGCAAACAGGGAAAAGACACTTCAGAAACACGGGCAAAGGCAAACTTAAAGCACAGGATAAATATCCATCTTTTCCCTCCCTTTGTTGCCAAACAGCCAATTTGCAACCTGAGTTTTCCCGTTGCAAAAGCCTTTTGAGCCTTCCCAAAGCGGGACATAGCCACAAGCAATTTTGTACATTGAAGAGAAACACTCAAGTCATGAAGCCAGCTTAACTTCATGGGGAAAATAAAAGCAGCATTAACCTGGCACTCTCAAAGTAAAATTTTAATTTTTCTGTTTAAAAAATAATAAAAAGCTGTCTATGAAAGAAGGAAAGGAGTCATTTTGCTGTGATAATTGCAAAGCACACAAAAAAAAATGTAATTTTTTGCCTGACTTACATTTATAGAAAGTCGCAGCTTTCACCAAACAGCCTTGGTTCCCGGCAGGGAGAAAGCACAGAAATATGCAAATATTTTTTAAAAAGGAGCAAGCGAACCCCTAGAGGAAGAGGAACAAAAAGAAGAGGGGGAAGAGGAGAAAGCAGAATCTTGGGTTGGGTGCTGCTTTTCTGAAGCCTCTTGGAACCTGTAGCCCGGGAAAGCAGGAGCAAGAGGGTCTTCTAAGTTGGTCTGTCAAGGAGGCCTCTGCCCACTCATTCGGATGCTCAGTCTGTGTTTAAGGTTATATTGAACGTCATGAGACCCGGAGATTTCTGCTTATTCTTTAAGACAAAACTTATCCTCCAAAGCTTTTATCCTAATAACTCTGCTGATGGGGCCAATGGCAAGTGACCAAATGCTGCCAGGCTAGAGAAAGACCATATGTAAGGGAGGTTCAGAGCAGGCAGGAGGAAAAACACCTTGGCGAGGGGTTTTCAGAGCTGGGAAACTCCTGGCCACAACAGGATGTGGCAAAATAAGATGGAGATAGGTCCAAAACCCAACTAGAGAAGGTTGGAGCAGGGGGGATCAGATTTAATGCAAGAATTGCAAGGATTGGTGGAGTTTCAAATCTTTACAGTATGGGATTTGGGCGCAGCACTCTTCTTCCTGGGATGGACTTGCCCCATCCCTATGGATGTCCTATGGATCAGGTGAGGTGGCGTATGTGTACAAGCAAGCGTGTGCATGCATACAAGCGCATGCAAGCATGTGTGTGCAAGCGTGTGCATGCATGCATGTGCGCGCATGCATGCAAATCCCGGGAGCCGGGTGCATTTTCCTTGCTGCACGCCAACACGGTCCTGCTTTTGTTCCCTGAGTAAATAGAAAAGCGGCGGTGGCAGGAAGGAGAAAGGCCGGGCAGGCTCGGCAAACAGTGCCTGTTTACAATGACAAAAGGCCCGGCCACACTTCGGGGAGGAAATTTTCCTTGCAGACTTCAGGGCTCATTAAGCGAGTGGGCACAGCTAATAGGCTTTGTGCGCCGCCGGCCCGGCCTCGCTGCGTCCAGCTGTCACCGGGGCGAATGTCAAAAATAACAGCGGGCCCAGGCGTCCTGCACCCCGCTCGGGTTCCGAAATTTAGCTTTAAAAGGGGGAGGAGCAGGCGGTGAAAAGGAGCAAGCAATTAACGGGAGACAAAAGCAAAGCAACCCGCCGCCAGTGGCAGTGCAAGGATGCCCGGAGCTGGGCAAAAATGGAAAAGCTGAAAAAGTCTGTCCAGGTCCCCCCTCATCGGGTGGCAGCAGCAGGAGGAATGGGAATGTGCAGGAATGGAGGGGGTGAGCGGTCCCTCTCCAGGCTGGACTGACGTGGCCCCTCTGTGCTGGGCTTCTTTCCTGCCTGCAATTCCCTGCACAGATGGCGATTCCGAAACGACCAGTGTGGCTTCCCTGGATAATCCCAGGCTTGGGCGCCTCCAAAGTTTGGTGCCTTGCCACTAGCAGAAAAAACAAAATATGCAGAAATAAATACACTTCTATGTTTAATGTTTTTTTCTTTCATTCCTTCTTTCCTTCTGTCTTTCTTTCCTTCACCCCATCCAATCTCCGCCTGCCCTGGAATAATGTTTGTGTGAGTTTGGTTTATTTCCCTGTCAGCCCCGTCTGGAGGGAGATGCACAAATGGTCATTTGATGCTGTTTGTGATTCATGTGTGAATGGGAAAATGGGAAAAATGGGAAAAAATAAAAGGGATTTTAAATTTCCAGAACTTTTAAAGGCTTGGTGGGACTCGACACCCACAGGCACCCCGAATGGGCTGGTCGTGTTTTAGCATCATGCACTTGCGAGCCGCAGGTAGAGGCTGACATGGACTGAGGGCCTCTTCCTGGGCCCATATACTGCAATAAAACATAAAGTTTTGGATTAGGTTCAAAATGAAAAAGTGTTAAATCCCACCTGGAAACCTTCTGGGTCCCTGCAAATGGTGCAGAAATGGGTGAAGCCAGGACCAGGTCAGTGTATGCCTGATACACGCCACGCGAGCACCTCTTGAGCAGTCCCGCTTTGGGGCAAATTGTGGCCTTTTGGCAGTTTGCACGTGCCTGGTGGCTGTGTCTGTTTCTCCTCAATTAGACCCCAGGAGGAGCTGAGCAGCTCCAACGTTGGTGGCTCTGGTGTTCTACCTTTCCGAGCACATTGTGAAGCTTGCAGGATGCGCGCGTGCCGTGCAGCATCCCTGCCTCGCTTGTACCGTGGGATCGAAATTGCAGTAAAACTAATTGAAAGGCACGAGGGAGATGCACACAAAAAGATGCTGTTTTGCATCTGTGCAAAACTGCAAAAAATGTGGAGCCTTCAGGCACGGGGAGCATCGGTGCAGGCAGGCGAAGGAGACAAAGTGGGAAATTGGGAGACAGAGAAGGTGGAAAAGGAAGCGGGCGGCCCCATGGCCTTCCCGGCATGCCGGCCCCTTCCCCCTGGACAGCAGCGAGGGGTTTGGGAGCATCTGTATGGAAATCCCAGGCGAGAAGCACTTTGTTCAGGAGCAGAGCCCGGTCCAGCTGCTGCGGTTCCCTCGGCCGCACGGGGACCAGCAGCCTGCAAGGAGCCACTCTGGTCCGACACATCCTGCTGCATCCCAATGCATCCTGCCGCATCCCAGCAGATCAAGCCACGGAGAAATGCACATTGTGGCACATCCGAATGTGCACCAAATCTCTCACATCATGCAAAAAAAGAAAAGCCTGTTGTCTCAAAAAGCCACCTATTTCCACTCAATGCTTCCAGCACCCCAGGCATTTCCCCAGCTGTCCCCATAGCCACCCTGTCCCAGGTCCCACACGAGGATTCGCTCTGCAGCTCCAACTGCCCCAGCTCCTGGGATCTGTTTATTTTCTTCTTGCTGTTGGATGAGATTCTCTGGCTCAACACTTTATAAAAGCAGATTTTATTTTTCCCCTTCATCCCATGTGACACAGATGCAAATGGGGAACAGTAGGATGCCAGCTTATCTTTTATTTGTGCTTTTAGGTTATAATTGCAGTCTGAATCACTGACTTTTAAGTTATTCCGGCGTTCTGCCTCAGCAGAGAAAGGGAGAGGAGCGGAAACAGGGAGCGATCCCTTGACGTTCAGGAGCACCAGGCAGCTCTGCCACGAGACAAAAAGGCATTTGCAAAACGTTCCTCCCATTTGTTAAAGGCACAAATTTCCGTGATGAAATAGTGAAGCGAGTTAATTGAGATGTGAGGAAAAGTAAAGGAAATCAAGCAAGGGAGGCTGCTTGGGTTTGTGAGGGACCTTGTGCTCTCAGTCTGGTGGAATCACTTATAGGTGGTGGTTCAGAGCCTTTCACTTCACTTCCCCCAGGATGTTTTCTGGGGTGAAAAGCAAATATTTCCTCTCCCCCACGGTCAGGCAGCTCTTCCTATGCCGTTGGCACTCATATCCAACTGCTCCGTGACCTGCCCTCCCACATTCTTCATCCTGCATCCTGTATCCTGCATCCTTCAACCCGCATCTTGCATCCCGCAAGCCACAATGTTGCCTCGACAAGCCTCGATGTTGCCACAAGCCCCTCAAAGATGGTTTTGGCCGTGTGAAGCACATTTTCACCCAGCAGCAAGCTCTGCCTTCCCGCGGAAAATTACCCATGTGTGACCCCCCAACATCAGCACCCAGCACATGAGGAGAGAGGAATTAGAGACCTCGTGCTAACTAGTAAATGAAGGCTCCGAAATCCTCATTGACTCTTCTAAGTCCAGGACCAAGAGCTGTCCCCCTCTGGAGCTAATCCAGGCTAGAGCCATCACATGAGTGAAGTTTTCCCAGTTGTAGGAGGAAATTTCCATGCAAGAAAAATCCCATGGAAGAGGCTTGCCCGGAGCACACAGCACCGGCATGTTCTGCCCTGTGCTGCCCCAGGGACTGTGCGGGACCACCCCGGCGGAGGTGAAAGGCAGGGAGACCACCCGCTCCATCGGCCCTCTCCATCTTCCCGAGACAAAGCCTGTCCCGTGGGAGCACTGGGAAGCGACAGGGCCGGGATAGCTCATCCCGCCAGGATACCGGCCGAAGCAGAGGTGAAAGGCCGGACCTCCCTTCCCGCCCGGGCTCCGGCTCTCCCGACAGGGCTTTTGTATGATCCCGGACATGGCCCCAGGAAAACAAACACCTCCGAGCAGTTAATGAAATATTTCACTCCCGGACAATTTATGAACACTGCATCTGCCGGGTAAATACCCAGCGCACTTAACCTCCGCTTTCTTGTCCCTTTGCCTCTTGCCACAATGAATTTGGGGACTTTTTGGCCCAAGAGCCCCCAGGAGGCAGTAAGAGTGCTGTTGTTTTGTCCACTCCTCAGCATCTAATGGATTTTAGGGCCTTAAGAAGCTGGAAGGGACGAAGAAGCTGAGCACCAAGCTGGGGGCAAGAGGCAGCAGCCAAAGCTACCAAACACCTCAGGCTGTTTCCCTCTCCAGCCCTATGGATTTGGCTCCATGCAAAGCTCTAGCAGGAGACAGAGGTGGGGAAGTGGCACTGGCAAAAGGGACAAGAACCCCTCGGCAGCAGGACGGTCCCCAGGCGATGCCCTTCGCACCTCCGAGCCGCGCTCGCCCGCGCCAGATGCTGACGTCCATGCGAGCCTCGCTAATGGCCTTTCAGGTACAATATTATTATTTTCCTCTAATGGCGTGCTGTTCTAGCTTTCTTCCTCGGTCTCTCATAAAAGGCACATCTACAGAGGAAAAAAAAAGAAAAGGAAAAAAAAAAGGAAAAAGCTTTGCAAATTACAGCAATCAGAGAGCCCGAACCATTAGGAGCATCTGGGACTGCATTTTACATAACAGTGGACACTTTCTTTGAAACAATTACAGCTAATAATGAATTAGGATTGACTGGGATGTAAACGTTTCAAATTGCAATTCAGAAACTGTCACTCCGGCCATCCTCATCCCCTGCTCTCTGGAAAAAGCCTCCTGATCCTCCACAGAAGTTGAGCTGCAGGGTCCTTCCAAGGAGACAAGCTCCCTTTGCAGCCGTGGGGACTATCCGGGACTCGAGCCTGCTGTGCCGGGTCCCACTCCAGAAGTGCCCAGTGGCAGATGCTCCAGTGAGGAGTTTGCAGCCTAAGTGCATGTGGTAGACTGCTTCATCCCTGCCTGCTTCTGCTCACCCCTCTTTTGGGATAGATCCAAGGGGCTAGTGCATTTTGAAAGGGCTTTCTCAAAGCCACACTGGAGAAACAAAATGTTGTCCTCAGGAAGTTCCATTTCCTGCTGCACTAACTCCTATGGGCTTGATGCCATCCCAAAATACCCACCCTGCATGGATAGACCTGTCTCAGTGCTGAGACCCTTCATAGACCTTGGAGCTCCTCTCCTCCCCTTCCGCTTGGCCACAGCCCCAGGCTGCTCCAGCAACAGGAGCTGCAGATCTTGCAGGCTCCCAAGGCATGTCCCAAACCCATCTGTCCCCCAAAGCCATGCCCAGCCTGGGAAAACACCCCTCGGAGCAAGACTGGGATTGCAATGCCAGAGGCATGAAGTCCCCACGCAGAGTCAGACCACGTCGCAGCTCCCAATTCCCACCATCACCGAACAAAAGCCCCAAGAAAATCTCCCGCTGCAGCTGCCCCAACCACACAGGTAGCTAATTTAAGTCATGGATCCCATCGCTTTCACTGGAATACCAAAAAAAAAATCCTTCTTTCAGAGTGAACTCCTATAGAGAGGGAGACTGAGGAGCATTTGCGTCTCCTCTGCCAGCAGTGCAGATGTGCTGGTATCAATGGGGAAATCTCTCCCTGTTCAAAACCCCCTTCTCCCTCTGCTGGCACATCCTCAAAAGGCCACTTGTTTCATGCTCTGGCTGGTTCTTGCCCATCTTCTCTTGGAGAGGCACCTCGGCTTCCAAATCTCACCCATGACCGCCCATATTTGTGCTCATCCCTGTCTAGTTTTTGCCTTTTGCTCTGCCAGGAAGGTTAACGAATGCATGGGGACACAAAGGGACAGGGAGAACCCAAATCTGCACAGTGCTGGCGCTTCCCAGGGAAGAAGCTGCATATTAAATGGAGATGAAGGGTACAAACCAAGAAGAAAGTCCATGTTCAGGTTGCGAACAGAGCAGACACCTGAGGAGCTCAAATACCTGCTCAAGCCAGAGGCAAGATGCCATTCTAAGGCTGACACCTCCCCGTGACACTCAAGAGCATCAAGGGTGCAGACTGGTGGATGCTACCACGTGGTCCCAAAATGTCCTGACTCTACCACTGCACAGACGGATTGCCCTGGGATTCCAGGACATCCATGGAAAAGGGCCGAAAACCTGCAGGCACAGGACAAGAAATAGGGCCTTAGCACATGCATTCAGCACCCCAGATTGTTCTTGGCCTGGGCCTGCCCCCTGACATCAGGACATGCCATTTTCTTGCTGCTTTTCTCCTTTTTTTGCAGTGTTTAGTTTTGTAAGAAGAACTTCTCAGGTCTATTCCCTGGTTACAGATATGTGAGTTTTTAAGATGCTCAGTAATAAATCCCACTAGCATCGGTCCTCAGAGCATCTCTCATTCCTTACATCTGGACATATAAAAACATTAAAAAAAAATCCCATATCTGGGAAATCTGCAGCCTGGCTATAAGCATGCTTCAGAAACGGCTGCACGGATCACAGAACTGGCCTCGCACCAGCCTTAAAGCCCTAATTATGGAAGAACAACCAGGCTGCGAAGCTCGGGAGCACTTAGATATTATTTCAAGGCAGCCAACAAGGAAGTTGCAGCTGCTGTAATTAAACCTGACACGGAGAAGTCAAGCATTAAAGGCAGGTTCATTAAGAAAACACAGAGGCTCCGTGATCCATAAAGACAGGACCTTGTCGCCCTGGACCAGCCGGAGAGGAGACCGGAGGGAGGAAGTTTTTCTCGTCTACCTGGAGAAGCTCCTAATTGCATCAGCGCTGCTGATAATGAGCCTGCTGCCCTTGCCTACGGTGGGATTTTCAGGTGCTGGTTGCTCCCGCTGCCCGCATCCTTCCCAAGGACTTCCCATCTCCGGCCAGCTCCTTCCCTCCTGCCATTCCTATTCCACGTAGGAAAATTAATAACGCGGCACAAGGAAGCGGCCTGGCTGTTTTGGTCCCGCTCCAGCGGCTGCTAAATGCTCAGCACCCAAACTGCGCAGAACCAAACTTTTTTTCCCTTCTTTTTTTTTTAAAGGAAAAAAACCCACAATTGCAGCAGCTGCCTGGACCCGGGCCGGCTGCCGCACGCAGAGGCCATGGGGGCAGAGGGTAATTTATTTCCTCCTTACAATGCCCTGTTTGAACGGGCTCCCAAAGAAAACGGAGGAGGAAGCGATGCGCTGCCAGCCACGGGGTGGGGGCCGCAATGAGCCAAGGGGGGGCCAGGACAGTCCTAAACGGATTAGGAATTTACCCTGCAACTGTGGGCCTTTAATTGATACACGGCGAGGGCGGGGGAGCGGGAAAATTTCCCTCTAATTGTATTAAAGATACACTAATTAGGTTGATTAAAAACAGAGAGGCTGTTTCTTTCTTTCCCCAGAAGGCCTAAGGGGTAGCAGGGCTGGGGGGGATAAGTGCAAACAGATTGGAGGGGGTTTTCTTTTTGGAAAAAAAAACAGAAGGAAGGGAAGTGTTTGGAAGGATGCGTGGAGCCCCTTGGTGTTCCCCAGCTCTGCGCTGCAGTGACTTTAAGAGAGATTAACAGTCTTGTGCTTTTCTAACCCCCTTCTTCCTCTTCCAAATGACCATTTTCGCCTTCACACAAAACCATGGGATGAAGGACACGCTCCAGCCAGGGACGGAAGCTGCGGGATTTTGATGCTTCCATCGCTGCGCAATCAGGGTCTGAAAACTGCAATTAGCTGCACAGCGCTGCAGCCCGGCAGCTCTCAGGAAAACTCCGGTGAAAGGCGGCTGATTTTCTTCGTGAAACTTTCTGTTCCTGTAGATGCCACCTCCCTTCTGCCCTTTTCTTGGTGGTGTTTTGGGGGAAAGGAAAAGCAGCAGCAGGACCAGCAGAGGAGCACAGTGCTGCTGGTACATGTCCCCAGTGCACCCAAGGGACGGGGGGACCCCAGGCTGTGGTCCAAAAATCCACCCACCCAAAGGATGAGGAGACCAGAGGCAGTTTTTTCCCTTTTTCCCTTAAACAGCCACTTCTGAGCCAACTTCCTGCTTGTCCAGCCTCACCTCTGTCCCCACCACCCAATCTGTCCCTATAAAAGTTGCCAGTGTTTCACCACCGCTGTGGTTTTGGATGGAGGCTGCTCGTGCAAGTGGGCAAAAATGTGTCCTCACTCACTCAGAAAACCCAGCCCCAAGCAGGACCACGTCACCTCAAAGCGGGTTTAGAGATTCTTGCAGGGAATCCATTCCCACCGCGCAGGAATTAAATGTGCAGCTGTAGCACAGAACGTGGAA
This sequence comes from Tinamus guttatus, assembly GCF_059628265.1. Lineage (NCBI taxonomy): Eukaryota > Metazoa > Chordata > Aves > Tinamiformes > Tinamidae > Tinamus > Tinamus guttatus. The sequence continues at coordinate 7,249,293 of NW_028288561.1, forward strand.
AAAAGGGTATTCTTGGCTCAGCCACTGGCATGAGGAGGTGCCGTGGCACAAGGCAGCGCTCCAGGGAGATATTCCCATGTGCCTGCATCCAGCTGCAAGGAGCCAGCATGAAACGGGCTCCTCAGCCCAATAGAACAGGCCTGGTACACAGGACCTCATCCCGAAGTCCCCCTGCAAGAACGAGCATGGGGTTTTATTTTGCACCAAGACAAATATCTTATCTGGATTAAAAACAACTGGATCTTTCTTGGACAGATTAGGATTACTGTCAATATTTCATACTGCTGAGGCAGCTTCTGGGACTTCTTGGAGTGCCAGCACCAAATAGCCCTTTAGAAAGATGAGCGATGCTCCTGCAGGAAAAGGGTGCTCACAAACCTAATCCATATGCAGTGTATCCAAATCTCCCAAAGTGCAGCAAACCAAGCTGGGTCCGGCAAAGATCCAGCCCCGATTTGGGCAGCATTTCTTGGTATAAAACCCCAGCAATCCGGCACCATCGGAGCGTGCGCTCACTCGCTGCACTGCTGGGAGCATCCCTTGACTCCGGAGCTGTCGCCGGGCTCTCGTGGCTCCGCAGGGATGGCCCCGCTGCTCCCAGAGCTGATCCCATTAGCAGAGCAGTCCAGATTAGCCCCGCACCATATGGCCGAGTAGCAGGACGGGGCCCCGCAGCTCCGCTCGTCTACGTGGCCGCTCATCCTTTGCCCCAAGTGCTGCAAACCAACAGTTTTGTGCATAATCCAGCTTCATATTCCCCATCAATCCCTGGCAAATTCCCATCACCTGCGGGAATGGCGAGGCTAGCGATACCATGGAGCATCTCTGCACAGAGCAGGAGATGTTTTGAACACGGCAAACACAGGACTAGGCTCACAGCCTATGGGGTTTTGATCCCAAAACTGATCTGGCCTCATGCAAAAAGTGACTGTTTTTACATTTAGGACTTCCTTAGATATATGTCTCCAATATTTTCAAAAGTGAATAAAGCTCTTTGTGTGAAACTACCTCATGCCACTTTCTCTTTGCACCCCAGCAAAGACAATTAAGGCTGTAAGACGGCGGCAGCCTCAACAGTCCCATCTCTCATTGCTCATTGCTTTCAAAATGTGCAGGGTAACTTTTATATTTTTTTCTGGAAAATTAAGTTTCAGAGAGACTAAAAACATTAACAAATTTAGGTTGAAAAAAAACGGGAGGAGGAGGAGGAGAGCGGATTTAAAAAATGTCAAAACACTCAGATGCAGCATTTTTAATGAAATGTTTCACTTCAGAAATGCCAAAACATTTTGTTTTGACATTTTCAAAATGAAACTTAATGATATTTTTTCTTAGAAACAGCATGGACTGCTTTGTAATAACCCCCGTTAAAGAAAAAAGAGGAAAAGGGAGAAAAATCTGAAGGTCTGGTGGCCATCAAAACACCCACAAAGTTTTCGCCCTCCTTTCAGCGAAGTGTTGACACAGGGGCAGAATTTCCTTCCTTCCTCCATATTTTGCCAAAAAAATAAAAAAGAGCTTTCTGTTTTGCTTCACACTTTGCTAATCATTTCCCTTGCTATGCTGAAGCAAAACCCAGCGGGAGCATCTTCCTCTGGAGCTGCTCCCATCCAGGATGACTTTTCCTGGGTATAAGGATCTATAAAGGCTGGGAAAACCCATCCAGTCCCGATACCTCTTGCAGCTCCTTAGCAGGATCCTAGGGATGCTGGAGGAGCACGTGCTTCAGCATCACACCTGGACTTCTGGCAAGAGAGTGGAAGGAGCACCAGGCACCCATATCCTGGTGGCATCCCAGTGGCATCCAGGCGACATTCCGCAGCATCCCAAGCTCTCCTTCCCTGCACATGTTGTTGAAATGCGCCATGAAAGTTTATCAGCCATGAACTGCCAGGCTCTTTACATGTGTTTATTAGGCAGCTATCTGAGATCTCATCATATTTAATATCCCATGTTGAGCTCTGGAAACCCAGCATGGATCAGCTATGGCTTGGGAGCATTTCGGGAAGCGGGTCTCACCTATGCTTTAATTTGGGGGCACAGAAGCTGGAGGCAGAGCCAGGATAAGGCTCCATGTACCTGGGGACAGGGCAGGACGTGTGGCTCAGTCAGCCCAGCACCACCGGCTCATGCCAATCTGGGAATTTCTGCGGAGAAGAGGAAATTGGGTTGCTCCTGTTCCAGACGGTGAGCAAGTTTGTTGAACCAAAGTGAAATAGGCCCAGAAAAGGCAAATCGGTGTAGGATTCAGCTCCCACTGAGCTCCTGAACCTGGTCCCCGAGTGACGTTTCATCTCCCGGGCTCAGAAGCACCCATCTCGCCGTGGGATATTTCATTTTGTTCTGTGCAGGAGAGATCAAAATAATTAATTGCTTGCACACCCCCTGCACATGCAGCCCACTATTTACATATGGAAATTAAATCCTCCAGTATGCAAAGCCAAGCACATCCAATGGATTTAGACCAGGCTTCTTAGGGAGGCTCGCTTGGAAGTGGCTCTGGAAAGCCAAGACTCTGGGACTCAGCCACTACGTGTCCCCGCAGGGTTTATAGCTCTGCATTGAGGGTGCACCATGAAGACAACCTCACCTATCTCATTTAAGGGAATTTACACTTTTCTAGTTGAAATTACTCAACATTCTGGGGTTGGGGCTTGCAGCTCCCCACCAGTCCCCAGCACATCACAGGGAAGAGGCTGCATTGGAGGTCCCTGCTGCAGTGAGCGGCTCACAGAATGGAAGCGAATTACAAAAAATACAAAGACTACCCCCAAAATGGGAACTGTCCCTTTAATTTCTGTCAAGGCTAAAGCCCACGGACTACAAAAACAACATTTTAATTTAAATTCCGATTCCACATTCATTCATGGGAGCTGGCTCTGAGCGGGGATTTCATTAAAGGCTTTAATAGATTTTATAGGACTTGTCAGATCCGGAAAGGTTATGGAGCAAATGCATTTTCTCTGCTTCCAGAATTTCAACAACGGCTCAGTAAACAAATTTACCATGAAAATGCAAAGAGTCCAGCCTTGTACAGACAAGGAGAAATGAACTTCATGTGAGCGACTTAGAGGCATCAAGATGCAGTGCCTGTCCCCTTTCCAACTCACTTCCCTCCTCTCCCTTTGCATGCAAGGTAGCTCTGAGGACATTTCTCTCTCTCTCTTTTTTTTTTTTTTTTTTTTTTTTTTTTTTTTGGTGGAAAACCAGTAAAGGAGAAGTCTCTTTGGCTGTTTATCAGACTGGGGGTGGCAGGTCCTGGTGGTGATGGGGTCTCTGCTGGGGTCTGCTCTCATGCCACCCAGGACAGTGGGATTTGCAAGTGGAAATGGTGCTGTTGGAAGGGTCCAAGCGCAGCTGTGCCTCAACTGGGGATGAGGGAAGGCAGAGTGAGAAGACAGGAGAGCTCAAAGCAACCTCAGATGTCCTCCGAGCCCATCAAAGGACCTCGTCATCCTCCGTTTCAGCATCCCCTGCACCAAAACCCTCAATGCACCAGGGTGATGTTGGTTGAACAGACAATTGGGCATCAGCCTTATTAACATATTATATTTCCAGAGTCTTTCCCAGCTGCTTTTTAGGGTCTGACAAGCCCAGGCTCATGGCAATGTCCCACATGCAACGTCCCCTCTGTGCTCCACCGCTCGGAGGTGCCGGCAATCCCCAGCAAGAGCCAAACTGCAGGAATCAGATGCCAATTCCTTGGCAAATGAGGTCAGGTAATGATAAATAAAGCAAAGAGGCCTCTTGTGCTAGGACAAGCTCCGTAAACAGAGCTGAATGTCAGAGGAGACATTGCCCACTATCATTTACAGGCTGTAGAGCCGCATCGTGGGGAGAAATCAGCTCAGAGAAAATTATAACCAATGCAAACCTCCAACCAAAGCCTTTTTCTGCACTTGACGGTAAGACAAGCTGATGACTTTATTATTATTATTAGAATGACAATTATTTTCCCTCCTTATGACTTTGCAGTTTGAGATTGGCAGGTCCGAACACAGCTGCTTTGGAGCCCTTCCCAGACCAACAAAGAAAGACCCAGTGGGAAAAGCAGCTCCCGTGTCGCCCCAGCAGCTCCCGATGAGGACTCAGAGGTGCTGGATACCTGCAGCTCCCTTTGAGCTTGGATGGGGCTGGGAGCTACACCATGATCATAGAAAGCCGGGGCAGGAGAGAGAGGCAGATTTAATCCAAATCACTGCTGATTTAAAACATAAGAATTCACCATGATGTCATTTATGATGCTTTAAATTGCCTGAACAGTAGGGATTTTGTCCCCACAGGTTATTTTAGAAGCTAAGAGTGCTTGCTTAAGGAAACTTCTTTTTTTTTTTTTTTTTTTAATTGATCCCTCTTAAACTTATATTTCCTTCCTATCGCATTGGAATTTCCTCCTCTATTGCCTGCTATGGGCTTGGAATGAGACCCAGGCCTTAGGACATTGGCTTCTTCAACTCTGGCTACCTCGGCCAAGAGGGAAGTATTAAACGGAATCACGCTTCTAAAAATTCCTTGCGAGTCCCAGCATAGCCATTCACATGTGGATGTGGCCTCACAGACTGGGCAGTTGTTTAAAAGGTGGCAACAGCTTGGACGGTAGCTCTGAGATGTCATCCATCCCAGCAGGAAAAGCCGGAAAAATCACAGGAAACCTCTGGAGGTCCCTGGTCCAACCTGCTGCTCTGAGCAAGGTTAAGCTCGAGTTAAACCAGAGTGTCAGGGAGTTTGGGACCTCTCCCAGGATGGGGTGCCACAACCCGCCTGCAATGTGATCGCTGCCGAATCCTCAGATCTTCCCTACTCCTCAGGACGGGCAGGAGTCGTGTTTCTCTTCCAGCCATTAGCAGAAAACCACTATTCAGAGCAGGAATCACGAAGAAATAAGAAAGACTTTTTCCTGCTGCCATCTACAGTCTGGGTTAAGCCAGGAGGGAAAGAAGGAAATGCAAGAAACCCTCAAATGCTCAACTCGGCTTGCAGTTCTTCCAAGGAGGAATTTCCTCGCCAGCGCCTGGGAAGTTGCTGCCATCTATTGATCTAATGGACACAGGGCACCCGAGTGGCAGTAGAGGAGAAGCCACTTGACGATTCAGTTATATTGGTGTTTAAAGTGTCGATATCTGTTAGTGAACATATGTGCCCAAGAAGAATCGCTAATTAATGAATTTCTGCAGCCTTGCTGGCTTATTCATCCTCAAGTCAGCTTTTTTTTTTTTTTTTTTTAATAAGAAAAGAAAAGAAAAAAAAAAGAAACACACACACCTCACACCTGAACGTTACTGCTAATTAATGCTTTTGTTGCATAGAAGGTCCAAGGCCAAAAATGCAGATGTTTAGAGCCAAACCCATGCCCATCTCCTGCTGGCTGGTGCTCAGGGAGGGAGGACGCAGCTGGCCTGGGCAGTGTCACTTCATCACATGTTTCTTACCCTCTTTTTCTTCTTTCAGACACAAATTTAGCAAATTTTCCCCACAGAGTACTCAGCTGAGAACAACCTTATTAAGCAGCCTCATCCGCAGCTCCGTGTCCCAAGGCTGGACAGGAGACACAGCAGTGCAAACCCCTGCACATCACAAAGTGACATCAGAGCCACATGGTGGCAGAGCAACCCTGCAGAAACCTCGTGCCCCGGCCAAGATCGCTGCAAACAACAACAACAACAAAAATCAGGACACAGCCCCGATGTAGAGAAAAACATCACATTTCTTCCAAGAAGCTACATTGCAATTGTGGTGTGAGTGAAACTGAAAATCAACTCTGCTTCCCTATGTCTTAGGGCCATCAACAGCTTTTATCAACATTTTCCACCGTGCAGCATTTTTAAGATTTCTTTCTCTAGTTTTTCCCAGTAGTCAGAAAAGCAAAACTTTGGGGACTTTGCCTACCTGTAAGGGCACGGAGCAAGTGGCAGGATGGTCCCTGGGCAGGGAGCACAAGGCTGCGGTCCCACAAGGTGGCAGGGCTCCACCACTCATCGCCCGCACGATTGCTGGGAATTTAGGCAGAGAAGGAAAAGAAGGGAGAAAAAAAAATAAAGTGAGCCACACTTCTTGTCTTTGCAGAGGTTTCTAGGAACGTTTTCCTGGGAAAGGATTAAAAAATTCAACCCATCCAGGTGGATTCTAAAGGGAAAAAGAAAATGCAAACTCCCAAGCAGATAAGAACAGCTGTAATAAATTATAGCACTGCTTCAGAGCTGAGCAGGTAATTTTACCGGTGTTACTGGAGCTCTGAGGTGGACACAATGCAGAACCAGAGTGGAGTTATTCATTTTCAGCTCTGCTGCCCCATATATAAAAGTGCAAATTTCCTCTTGTTGGGCTTATATTGCCAGCACTTTTCCTCTAAACATTTGTCCTTGATAGAGCAGGAGAGCTGGGCAGGTCCCTGGGAACCACCCCAGCTGCCATGGGATGAGAGCAAGGAAGGGTATGCGCCTAGGAGAGACCAATGAGTTAAATATTACCTTTTCACCCTAATATTAGGTTTTCTTTCTAAGCTATTTGCAATGCTGGAAATAGGGAGTTTCCTCCTGCTGGTCCTCTCTGCTGATGCCCCATTCCAATTCAGTTAAACAAATGGAGATAAAATGGGCACAAATACATTTCAGCTGGAGAATAACAGCAAGCTTAAGCATCAGCACAATTTAGTTCTAAATAAAAGTCTGAAAGGAAGTAGCAGAAGCAAGAACTAAAAGGCTAATTTTGCTGTGGTTCTGGAGCAGTTTGGGGACAGATGTCCTAGCATGGCCATTGCAACTGCAGGTTCTTCACTGGAGCCAGTTTTGTATCGCAGCCAGGCAAATGAAGGGACAGATAAGAGGTTTTGCACTGAGCCCAAATCAAAGGCAGAAAGGCAATTTTCATCGAGGATGTTCACAGGGATCAAGGGAAGCTACAGCAGGAATTTTCCACTGGAGGAAACAGCACTCAAAGGAACTAACTAACTAGCTGAGGCAGAATTAAACCTTCCCTCTCGTGCACATCAGAGCTTGCATCCTGATAAAGCAGTTTCCGTAGCAACTAGGGGGGAAAAAAGTCACAGGAAACTCAGATTTTTTTAAAAAAATCTGTTGGATCAAGGAAGTCAAATTCTCTTCCAATGCTCTATTTGGACACCTGGAGCTGTCTTTATTTTTCTATCTTAATGATAGAAAAAGGCAATTGCTCAGAGGATCCCAAACTTGCCTTCCTGCTCCAGTACTCAGCCACGTATCCCTGAAGCGCGCCAGGAACAGCCTCTCCCAGAGGACTTGCAGCTCCTCTCCGTGCACTTCTCTTAACCAAGTGGCTTTTAATCCCGATGCAGTGCTCCCAGTTCTGAGAAACAGCACGGAAAGGACATTATAGTCCTCTCGGCTTGATGGAAACACGTCCTGTTTATTAGCCCTTGCAGTCACCGCCTGAGTCAAAATACACATTTAGCAAAAAGCAGTGGAAATTGAATCTTCTTTTCACTGCACTCACACAGGACTGCAGCCTACCAGCCTGTGTCTGGGGCAGTTGTTTTAAGGAAGCTGATAAGGCCCTTATTAAGGGAGGAATTTTTTAATGGCTGCAGCTGTGCATCTTTGAGGACTTCACCAATCCATCGAGCTTTTTGCAAAACAAGAAAAGCTCATTTCCAGCCTGCGATTCCAGCTAGTTTATAACAGAGCCCGAGCCAGCAGCTCCAGATTGTGGGCAGGTTGGACACCATTCATATGCAGAGGTATAAATGGGAGCAGACAGTTAAATATGATTATTCTCACTCATGCCTCCTTTCCTTAGGGTGCCTATCACCAGAGCACGAGTGCCATGTGCATTCATTAATTGAAACAACACATTTACATGATTAGGGATTAACTCCTGCACTTCTCCTTTAGCTAATTAGTGTATCTATAGATCTATTTAGAAAGAAAATACCTTGGGGAAAGCAGGAGCCTTCAGAGCCCATCTCATATAAACTAGCTGTCAAATTCCGGCATTAGAAAAATGCTCACTTCTTCCTGCCCTCCCATGGCACTTTATATTTGCTTGTTTTATTTCTCTTGACTACTCTACAGCATCTCTGGTGATTTCATGCAAGAAAACACTTCTGGGTTTTTCTTCCTTTTATCATGATCCCTAACTTCTTGTTGCTCAGCAGCCTGGGGCTGCTCAGGGTCTCAGTGTCAATGTGTCCGGGTGGAATAGAGAATTTTACAGATCTAGGTGCATGTGGGTGTTACAGCTCAGCTCCGAACTCCTGTCCACTCAGACATGAAGTCTCCTGTACCTCTCCTGGCTTTCCCACTGTGATCCCAAACAAGGGTATTTGGAGCACTGAACCATCCCTATTTTCCAGACTGTGTTCTTGGTTGAGCAGTGGGGGACCTAAGCAAAAACGTGACATTCCAGCTTCCTATTTTGGGCTGAGGTGACAAGGGAACATCTCCTGTTGCCAGAAATCCCCAGGACAGAGCTGTAAAACCCCTCAAGCTGCTTTCAGGAGAAGCCTCCCTGGCTGAACCAGCTACACAAATCCTCCCGTGGCAAATTCCTCCTCCGGGACCAAGGAAACAGTGTCTCAGGAAGCAGCATAAAAAAGCTACAAATCTCGGGAACCTGTTGATTGCGGAGCAGATTTAAGAGGCTCTTTCCTGTCCTCATTGCTCCAGCAGCCGACACAAAAAGCAATAAACCTGGAGCCTATTAGGTCTGTTTTGAAGCAGGCATTGAGGGAAAACATTGCTGCGAAGTTTCCATGCATCTCACAGGCTGTGAGCGAGCACTACGATGGAGACTCAGCAGCAAATATTAGATTTTTGCCATTCACACTTTCTCTTATTGCAGACTCATGAGTTCATTTTAGAAACCAAGAAGTGTGAGACTCACTGCTGTGAGAAATGCTATTTCTTCCAGCTGCAAAGAGATTCAGCAACTAATATAGAATGAAATCCCCAAAGTTCTTCCTTGTTCACTCCTGTGCAAAGGCCCTGACTTGTAGCAAAGATGTGTAATTTGTGGCAAAATGCCTAGAGGTGCAGGAAGGTACCAAAGGAGGTAGGTTTTAAAGCTAATGCAAAAATCTCATGCTGCCAACTGCAAACCCGCTGCAAAATTTGCAGCCTCCTCTTCCACAGGCCTAGATGGGATATAAAGAGGGACGTCTCATCTTTCTCATGATTTTTGCAATGTCCTGGGCTTTCAAAATGTCTTAAATAAATGATTCCTGCAAAGAAAAAAACACAAGATTGTATAAGTGTATGTTGATTTTTAGACTCAGATTCTTCTTCCTTTCTATTCTCTGCCACTCCTGATACCCAAATGTATATTTATACTTTATTCACACTATCTTCCATAAAGACAACTGAAATTAAAGTGAGCTAAATTGTTCTTCACATTTTTCTGAACCCTCTTTGAATTTTAATGTCTGCCAAACAAGCCTTGATGGCTGAAAACATCTAAAACAATGGTTTGGTTTAAAGGAAAGCAAAAAATCATGTGGCTGAAAATCAAAAGTATTGTACTTTCTTCTTGCTTTTGACATGTTTTTAAGCAAATAACACACTTGCTTACAACGAGGAGGTTCAAGGTGCTCACACTTTTTTTTCTCTCTCTCTATGCAGCAAGAAAAAGGAGGAAAAAAATATGTTTCTCTTGGCACTCCGTTAGCAGCCAGGTTTTTAATTAGCAGAAACTATTGGCTGTGGCTGCTCAAGGCCCTACGCACAGGCCATCAAGGGCAGCTTGCTGGAATAGGGCATTTAAAACATATATTTTTGTTAAACCACACTGGAAAGCTGCTGATTTTCAGCGGACCATGAGGCAAGAGGATCTGTAGGAGATGCACGGGTAGAGAAGATCCAGATCCATCTCCAAGACAGCAATGCTCCCCAAGCAATGCAGGGACCAGGGGACAGATGCAGGAGAAATGCTGGTGTCCTAGGCAAGCACCAGAACCTGCGCTCCCTTGGCAAGACCTGCTCGGGTCGTGCACATCCGTGTGTTTCCATAAAGGCTAGTTGGAAAACTTCCACCAGAACTTTTTCTTGATTTTCCTCTTTGGAGCATGCATAGTTTTTTGCTTTTCATTCTTTTTTTCTTTCTTTTTTTTTTTCCTGGAATTCATAAATATCTTGGTATGGAAGGAGAATTACTCCTCAGCTTCTTTGTGCGTATTGATAAAACCATCAACCTCTTTTGAAGGTGCGTTTAATTGCACTAGGAGAGATAAGCCAGTGTGGTTGGAATAAGGGACATAAATTTACCCGCTGGGTAAATTACAGATTTCGACTGAAATCACTAAAGGAGATGGTTTTCTTTTTTTTTAAAGAAAAAAAAAAAAGAAAAATGGCTTGACATGAGTGGCTGCTGTAATAACTGCAGCCAAACACCGGGAACAAACTGCAGAGCAAACTTAGGCCAAAGGAGGAGATCACAAGAGATCCCTGTAGGTTTTTTGAAGCTTCCCATTGCTTTTCCTCCTCTTCAGGGCCAAGATCTAGAGCACCTCAGAGCTGTTCAAGCCATTTAGTTCAATTCGATGAGGATGAATTCCCTGTAACAGCAAAGTCATTCCAGAGCAGCAACCCTATGCAAAACTACGCTGGGGTTTTGGAAATGCTGCTGGAGGATCAGGCTGCAAGAATCAAGAGTCCAGGTTGGCATTCAATTTTTAAGAGCCTCCCTTTCTGGCCTGGAAAATATTGCTGGAAAAGCAAAGTCTCTCCCAGGATGAGCACCAATGCAGCATCTATGCACAAGACGGTCCCCAAAATTCCCTAAATGAGGTCGTTCTTGCTAAACGGGATCACTGAGGATTTCCCACCACTGCCGATGGAGCATGCAGGGAAGCACTTGCTCCTAGTCAGGCTTCTTGGAGTTTTTCTATTGCAAAGAGAAAATGAAAAGGTGCAGCTGTTTAAAGATTAAAAGAGAATTGCTAATCCCCCAGAAGTGCTCAGGAGCCTTTGGAAACTAGCCCACACGCTCCTTTGCTTCATCTCAAAACGTAGCTCCTTTTTGACAGACTTTGAAATATTTCACAACATTTGCAATATTCGCAGCATCAGCTTTGAAGCTCTCCCCGAAGACTGGTTTTCTTTTCCTTCTCCCCCGTCTCTGCCTGGATTTATAATCACCTGCCAACGTCGGCGCGGAGACGGAGCCATCCGGGGGCTTTTGTGCTTTGAAGTGACAGCGCATCAAAGGCCACCCCGCGTCCCCTCCCGGCAAATATTGACACACGAGGAGGCGCCTTTCCCACCTTGCTCTAATAACAGCTGCACACGGAGCATGGAGGAAGTTTTATCTCCTTCTGTCCCTTCCTAGGACCTGGGGGTATTAAGAGTAATGCAAGGGAAATAATATCTATATGTCTTGCCATGTGTAATACCTCCAAGGGCTCTCCTGCTTGCATCTGTCTGCTCCTCTCAGTAAATGCTCCCTGGGGCTCACGGAAAATGCCTAAAACGACCAGGTGGAGGACAAATGCCTCCTTCATGCCATCCCCCTTTGCAGGTAATTCTGGGGGGATATTTGCTTTTTTTGAGGGGCTGCAAAACCCCAATGTATATAATTAGGAGATTCTAGCTACTCTTTTTTCTTGGTAGCTGCTGATGTCCAGTCAACATGACTTTAAATACCCCCATAGCAACGTCCCTTCTCCAGCTGCCTCACACACAAGCTCTTACGACACGATTGTACTTCCAGATACTAGAGGGGAAACCCTCATCCACAAATTGCTCACACATTCTTCCCCATGGGAAAACCCATGGAGCCATCCCAGCTGTTAACCTGCATGGCTGTTCTTCTGGTCCTCCAGCCAGTATTTCCTAGCGTGATCCCAACATGATCCCAACATGATCCCAACACAGCGAACATCAGATGTTGGCAGGCGACCAAATAAGCAGACACTAAGAATTAAGGAAGGGAATTGCCAAGAAGAGAGGGCTCGCAGCTGGGCGGCCGCTCGCTTGGCATGTGGCCACAATCCTGCACATGCGCTTGCCCACGGAGACATGCGGCCAGCACGGAGCCCACTATGGCCAGCCGAGCACGTGCGAATGGTTAATTTTCCCGAGTGAAGCAGCTCTGATTAGCCAACAAATAATGAGCAGGCAAAACTGTGGGCCAGAGCAATAGAAAGCAGCTATCTCTGAGCAGCGAACAGAAAAGACTTGGATTTTGTGCCTTTCAAAAAAGAGCAATAAAAAATGTAAAGTGCTTCCCCTCCTCAGTTAATTCATGGCATCTCTGGGCTTTTTTTCAAGAGCTCGGCATCCGCAGGGGACTGTGCTGTACTCTGCACGAACTCCCTGTTATTTAGTGGACACACAGCTGAGCCAGTGTTCGCTTTTGCAACCGTGATATATGGCAACTTATAAACAAGTCTGAAAGAAGAGTGATGTTTCTGCACTTCATGGTGAAGGATTTATTGTTGTTTTCACTCTTATTTGTACAGGAAACAGCTTAAAGTGAAGCTGCTTTGGAAGAGTTGAAAATACAACAAAGCCGGTATGAAGATCTGAACACATCAGCTCACATCCACCTTCACCCCAACCCCTTGGGATGAATAGGTCTCATGTTAATTCTCAAAGGCCACGTCACTATTTTTCTACCTAGTAGGTACCATCTGCATAACATTTTATTGCTGGGCTTTTATCTGTCTTACTGTTGCATTAATTGAGCAGTCAGCCCTGTTCTTCATCATTTTTTAAATGAGAATTTTCAGCCTCGTCTATGCTGGAAAAATGAGTTGCAGGTACAAAATCATTCAGTTACAGGTGGAAGGATGGACGGATGGGAGGAAGGGTCTCAAATAAAAATATCTATGGTAATTATTGCCCAAGTGTAAGAAATGAATTACCAGGGGCAGTTAGCAAAGGAAGGAAGCAAAGCCAGGGGAGAGCAAACCTTGGTGGGCTGCACGAACCCGGCAAATCCGGCGCAGGCGGTAATGGGAGCGGGATGCTGGGATGGCATGAATCAGGAGTGGCAAATGAGGCAGAGGGAGTCGGGCCATACTCGTCTAATATCCTTCCCCAGCGGCAATGGGAACACTTAAGGGAACGACTCATGGAGCTCTTGTGTTTGGAGTTCTGAAAAACACTAAAGAGCTCTTCAGGAGGAACGTTAAACAAAATTGCTGTCATAAAAAAGTAAAAAAGAATGTAAGTGAAATGCTCTCCAGAAGAGTCAGTCGGATGCAGACCTGGTTGGGGATAAGGAGAAGGGCGAGAGGGGCTGGCGGTGCATTCCCTGAGCGGAGCTGGTCTCCTTCAGGAGCAGCTCCTGTCTGAGCAGCGCAGTGTGGCAGGTGGTATCTGACTTCACGTGCTGAATCTCAGGCTCAAATCCTCACCCTAACGAGTTCAGAGGGAGTTTGGCCATTCGTCTGAATGCCATCCATTGGGACATTTTGATTAATTCCACTCAGACTGGTGCAAGTCAAGGAATGCTACCATTTGCAGGAGACCCTCTGTAATCCTGTGGTCTACTCAAAGAGCACTGGGCTCACCCATGTAGGAAAGGGTAGTTGGCTCTCACACTGTATATGGGTTTCTTTACCCAGGCAGCACTCAGAACACCTGGAAATCGAGTGTTCTTCTCTATTTTGTCTGATGCTTTTAATCCTATACTGTCTCAGTTATCTAAAATTACTCGTACTGCAATAGATGGAGGAGAGAGTCATCACTGTTGTTCGGGCTCTCCTCCACTATGTCTCGATGTAAGGAAGAGATAAAAGACCAAGGCAGAGGAGATTATGGAACCATTATCAGCTGGCTTTGAAAACAAATCAAAGGAAGGGACTGCCGAAATGATATCTGATGAAATGGAATTTTGGGAAGGGAATTTTTTTCAAGATGAGTTGTTTGAGTATTGCACAAAATCAACTAATACATTGTATTGCAACTAATGCATTTCTGAGGCACAGAGTTGGTGGCAATTTAATTCCACTTACTCTTTCCCTTTCTTGTACTGCTCTCTCTTCATGTCCTATTCCTTCTTTTCATTCCCTTGCTCGTTTTTATAGTTGTTTAAGACATAACTAAGGGTCTAATGATGAACAAAAAACGCCAAAAATAGAAGGATTGAGATTTTTTTTTAAAAAAAAAAATCTTTTGAAAGACTCATTAAGGTCCTGTTGGCTTCCACATACTGCAAATGGTTAGTTTATAAAAGCTGCAGTATCAAAACACTAACATTTTAACTAGGTAGGTAGTGCTATAGTTAACATCTCGCTCCGTTTTAGGTTTTTTCCAAGATCTTGTGGCACTAAATTCCCCAGGTTCTTCCTATGTAAAATTATCCCTATAGCTTTGCCTTCAGTAGTCTGTGCTCTTACTAAAGACAAGAGAGAGCAAGTGGGATTCAACTGAAGAATCACCAGCAGAAGTTGGCGTAATTATCCATGCAGAGAGACATGGCCAAGGTCAAAACATAGGCACACTTGAGCATAAAACCAGACACTTCACCAAATGGAGAATTACTGGATTCAATAGGACAGCACAGAGATACAGTATGGATCTCCCTATCCACTCAAACCTTCACATCTTCACCTTGAGGAGTTTTTAGGTTCAAATTCAAGGAGTTTTTAAGTTCAAATTCAAGCAGCCTTACGCTGACCAGCAGCGGGAGTCCATTGGCTTTGAAGGATGTGAAGTATAGATCAGTCTGAGATAGCACTTCTGGAGCTGTTTCCTTGGGGATATATCTATTTCTTCTTGAGGGCAGGACTCAGAGCTACCTAAAATTGTGGGTCATGTCATTTATCAGAGCTCCTTGGGCAGCTAGGAGGCCTGGGCACACATCACTGCCTCTTCAATATTGTTCATCCATTGATGCTTTTGCATGAACAAGCTCTGGAGATGCTCCGCAGAGGAGCCCAACGCTCACCCCTCTTCTGTACTTTGTTCATGGGAACACACAGCGATGTTTCTTTCCCCTCTGCCTGCTTATCTGCTACATAAAATTTCATTTCCTGAATTCACCCTCCCCATTTTGTTCATTAAATAGTCTTTTCTTATTTACAGCGATGAGGCTGTTAGGATGACACTTATGGATGAGTGCAGGTATTTGAAATGTACCCACTTCAAACACTGCTCATGCGAAGAGTGGGTATTACCTTCAGACACGGTATGAAAAATAATACTCCAGGCCCAAATGTCAAATATAATCACAGGTGATATTAACCTCCCCAGTGAAAGGAATACATCCCTTTGTGAAATAACCTAGTTTTAATGTTCAACACTGTTACAACAGATTAAACGGCAGCCCTTGATAAGTTGCCTACACTAAAAGCATCATGGAAATTGAAAACATAATGTACCTCACTTAAGTGATTCACACTATTAATATGTAGAGTTTTCTAAGCTATAGTTTTATCAAAGTTGAACGGTGGAGAATAAGTGAGGGTTTCTTTCCACATATTTTTAAAGGAGAACAAAAGAAAACTGGTATATATATGTCCAGAGAAGGAAGAAAAGGTAATTTTTTTTTCTGAGAAATAAAAGTTAGCATTCTGAGCAAAGGCTGCTCTGCTCTGGCTACGTGAAAGGGAGGACACTTGTGGCTAACCTGATGTTTTTTTCTGACAAGTATGTATGCAAGGTATTTTGGATCGTATTTACACATGCAACGTGTATCCATTCTTCATGCAGTTACTACAGTTTAGCTCTCCATTGATTTCCTGTCCAGCTAACAGCTAGGAGCTCAATTAGCCACTGAGTTCAGCTCAATCTCTTTAGTACAGAGCTGTGCTTTTTCATCTAGAAATCCATCCCTGTCGATGCAGCCCCCCCATTCTCTGAAGCTGCTTGGCAGTGTGCAGCTGTAGGTGATTCCTAAACCCACTTGTGGGCAAGAAATGCTGGGATCCTCTTCTCTAAATATGGTCTACACAACAAGGCTTTCCTGTTGTGTGTCCTGAGGAGCTTTCCTCAAAATCCTCAAACCTCTGTGAGGCTATTTATATGTATCTATATATTTTGAGCTACAGAGCTCCACCATTGGTCTATAAAATCATTTTGCAGATGTTTTTGTCTATTTAATGTTCAGAGCTGCTGTGTCCTCCTCCTTCCTCCAGAGCATCAGCTCAGTGGGTGCAAGTAGTATAGGTATGCAAAACTAGATTTCATCTTATTTTCACCAATCCTCTTCAAATATGGCACACTGTGATCCTAGAATTCCACCCTGCCTTCAAGCATAGCCAATGCTTCCACAGTTTGAGGACAAAACCGCTGCCTTAGAGTATCCTTCCAGATGGACATCCACCATGAAGATGGGACACCTTGTCCATTTACTAGATAACGCTCGTTTCCTTTTTTGCAGTACTCTGAAATGCCTTCATCCAATCCCACTGGGAGATGCTGAGGGACAGAAGGGGCCAAATGCCTTTTCTTGGTGCCAAACCATGAAGGGAAATGCCTGCACTCAGGGATAGGATCCCAGTTTCTTGCTGTTTCGGTGCTACTTGTTGGACATTGTTTGTGAAGAGCCCCAATGGGTCCGAATCCAGCCACAGTGCCCCACTTGCATCTCCACTCCCATCCTAAGAGGGGAAGATGATGGCTTATCATGCATATACCCTGCAAGGTGATGCAGATCCACTCTTTAAAAGTTGATCCTGAGACAAGATAAGGACTCTAGACTGTCATAGGATTTCTAGATGCAACACTTCCATTTTTATTCCTCTCCTTTGCAGAAAACTGCTGATATATCCAGCGAATAAGAGTCCCAATGCACCAAAGCAATTTTCAGCAGCAATAGCCTGTGAAAAAAATCATGAAGCATTATCACTCATTAACACGATGAGACGGGAACGCTGGGGTAGGGGAAAGAGCTGAAACCTCTTTGATTCTTTTTCCATGGTGAAGTGTATCGCTAAATGAGAAGTACTCAGGGCGAATCCACAGACAAGCCAGACAGAAAAACTTCCTTTGCATTTAAGTGGATAAACATGAAGGTCTAGAGGGAGATATTCCAAGCTGGGAGAAATTTACTGGTCCCATCTCATTTGCCTGTCTGCAAATGCATCCAGATTATTTGGAACAGAGTTAGGCCAAATTATTTTCTGTACTCAAGGCTTTAAAATGAGCAAAAACACAAGAGCTCTCATCATCCTCCCTGATTTCTATCAGCAGGAAAAATCGTATTTGTATTTTTCCTGCACATTATTGTTTTCAAATTGAAATCTAGGGAATGAAAATTGAATCCCGCTGCGTTCTGGTAAGTTCATTTTTCCTAGTTCTGATTGGGTTTAGTGAGCAAAACTCACACTTACTGCAGCAATGAAAACCAGGCCTTGCACATGACTGCTGGATTGGACCAAACTCTTTCCTCCTGTCCTATGCACCTGCATCTAAGTCGTATGGAAGATATTTGACAGTGCTATGCCAGTGAGCATGTTGGCAGTGTAGTTGCACTCCTGTTGCTCTGCTGAAGTTAGAGATTTTATTAGTCTTTTCACTTAAGAAATGATTGATTTTCTCATATTACTGGGATAAAATCTAGCCTGTAATATGTAAGTCGTGAACTCATCTGTCTTCACGTTCTGCACCATGGTACTGCTAGAACTAATGGTAATAATAATATACTTCTATCTTCTTTGGATCAGAGGAGCTTACTCCAGTGATTTTTCATTAGCAGTAGCAGAGCAGTTCTGCAATCGCCTCTTCCCTCGCTGTCTGATGCTGCCGGCCACACGGTGTTTCACCAAGCACAGTGCAGCAGGCATTGGCTTCGTGCAGTGCTCATTTCCCCGTGATGAAGCTTGGTGCATCCTCGTCACTCCCACTAACTCCTCCAAGCACAAAAACACCTAGTAAAACACCCAATGAAAAGAAAACATGTCTCCAAACTGCCCAAAATGGGCAGCAGATGCCAGAGCTGGGAATATACACAAGGCCAGCGGATGCACCTGCTAACAAAGGGACACCGGGGACATTATGAGGAGGATAAATAGGTGCATGTTGCACTCTAGACTAAATCTGTCCAAGGAAAAGCATATGAGAAACTCTGTCCTGTATCTCCATGTGGACACATCCCTGAGAGTAGCCCTGATCTGAGTAGCTGCAGGACATTCGAGTTGCTGCACTCGTCTCTGGGTCCTTCATCCACCAACACAGGACCCAGGTTGGTGGTGGAGCCTGCCTGTGTGACAGGAAATCTCTGGAGATTCCCATGGGGGTAGTATTTCACTGGG
Source organism: Tinamus guttatus (assembly GCF_059628265.1). Lineage (NCBI taxonomy): Eukaryota > Metazoa > Chordata > Aves > Tinamiformes > Tinamidae > Tinamus > Tinamus guttatus. Next base: position 7,267,462 of record NW_028288561.1, read on the forward strand.
AAGGACTTTAGCTGTCGTCAGTTGTACAACTCATCTTTGAGCCCTGAAGTTCACTTCCTAAGTAAAATATGACACCTGATTTTGAAGTTTTTATGGCCCATTCCAATGTGCTACACATCAAGGCAATGAGAGCCATCACAGTACAGCAGGAGGTCCCTGAGCTCTCTCTTTTTAGCCTCTGAATATAATTTAAGTTCTTATGAGGCAATTCATATCCAAATCTTATTAGAAGTGCAAGGTCCTTTTATTTCCTCCGTGTATTCCGCACACAGAGAGCTGGTGCTATGGTTCATTTTATTTCTCTGCTTTCTGTGTTTTAATAACCATCCTCTCAGTCCCATTTGCCTCTGACTGGGTGGAGGAGATGGCGAGGTGTGAGCCTGGACAGCATAATCCTGTACCGCTCACAGAGAAATTCTGGTAACAAAATGTGTAGAGAATATGGGATTGAAGTAAAGATATGAAAGATCACTTAAAGTTATAAAATCCAGTATATTGTGCACCTATCAGATACCTGGATACACCCTGAAAAGGCTGTATTTTCAGGAAAAAATGTGTGAAAATAATTTTTGAAAGTGATAAAGTTACTTCTGACAAAAAATATTTCAGAAGTGCAAATCCAATAGACATGTAGAGCCCTGGGGCTACAAGGCAATGAGGGTTTTCTGTCTTTCATAGTGTTTAAAGGAGAAACAGGCTTACGTTGTACCAGGACACAAAAACCTCTGGTGACACTGAGTGTTCTTCTGTCATTGGTGTGTCGAAAGCCCTGAGAAGATGACACGGGATTTCAAGACCCAAAGACCAGCACTTGGCCTTCTATTTGGCCCTGCAGCTGAGCTCGTTGCAGACAGCGTGATCGTTCCTCCAACCACAGATGGAGGACCAGGAACCGGATTAAGATGTGACCATGAACAACTTCCATGAGCCACTGTGTCACCGCTTCAAAACCAGAAGATTTTTTCCCTACGTTAAGCAAACTCAGAGCATCTGACAGCTCCATCAGTGGCTTCCTGAGATTTGTGCAAAGCCTGGCACGTTTTGTAAGTCTTGATTAAAAGTCAAGAAGGGATTTAGTTACATTTCAACATTATTTCTTTAACCGATACTCACATTTCCTATGATTTCATTAAACTAATGTGTTACAGTTTCTAGGGGGATTCCCACAGTGCAGATATTAGGAGACATAGCGGCATGCGCTTCTTATGAGCCAAGAAACAGGCAAATTAAAATCTGTCTGCGCTGGACTCCACAGTCCCCCTAGCAGAGCCGAGGAGATAAAATTGAAATAAACAGGATTAAACACGAGGGAATTTCCCTGTCCTTTTGGCTGTTTCATTTTTCCTGCGTGAAGGCAGCATTCCTGTCACTGGCATCTCCCTCAGCTCCTGCCCCTGTGCCAGCTGCTTCCAGGAGCTGGGAGCTTTGGAGCCTGGGAGGTCCGTTGTGGTGGCCACACGTGTGTTGGATAGCTCTTCACCATGCTGGTTCCTCTCTTGGGGACGAAATGGGCTGTTTCAGACCTCCTGTGCACTTGCAACGCTCAGCAATCCTCTTTCTGACTGTTTTTGAACCAACTGCAAAACTCCCTTGACATCCAGCCTGAGTTTTGACCCTAGCAACCGCCACATATGTTCTCCTGATGCTCTGAGCACCCAGGAGCCAAACAGAATCATTAAAAAGAGGAAGACAGCATTGGCATGGGTTTTTATAAATACCTTTGAGGAACTGGCTGTCCCAGGTGATGCTTGGCAAGGGGCAGGGATGCAGGACACACTGCTTTACCAGTGAATTGAAAGCAGAGTCTCCCGGGCTGGTCTGTAGAAGCACCAAGGGATGCTGCTGAAGCCTGTGCCCACAGAACTGGACTATTAGACAATAATGTTAACAATAATTCAGCATTAAAGGCAATTCCCCACGCAGCAATGCTAAGCAGAGGGTCTACCTGCAGCACAAGGCCACCACATCCCTGGAAAGGCAGCTCTAATTTGTTTTCCTTTTATTATTATTTATGTTTTTAAATTTTTAATTAATTTCTGTTTTCAGGAGGGTTGAAGTTGGTTTAGCTCCGTGCAGATCCAAGTGCAACGTCTGGCTGCTCTCTCACCTCCAAGATGGGTGATTGTGGTCAGACCTGGTTCAGCTGCTGTTCAAGTCAAGGCTCTTGCAAATTAAAAAAATAATAATAATACTAATGTTGTGTTTGCAGCAGAGAGACTTAGGCAAAGGCATTCACACTGGGGAAACAGAAGGAACCACTTTAGATATTGGCTACAGCTATTTAGCATAACTGTTAAACATTTCTGATCAAAGCAGTGCCAAAGACCTCAGCAAGCGGATCCTACCCCAAACTCCAAATGCTTCAGAGCATCAGCCCTGCTCCGGCAGCTCTGTTTTGCAAGTAAAAAATTAAAAAAAAAAAAAAGGAGAGAGACTCTGAAAATGAAACATTTCCATTTCTTTCTTTCAAAAGAGCTCTTTGTTTTTGAGTATATTTACTTTGCTTTACTACTTCTCATGTAGCTGTGAAAAATTAAACACTTGAAAGCAGAGTGAAACATATAAATTAAGCTAAATGTTTTGATTAACTCAAAACAGATGATGTTTCCTTTTCTGAATAATTTCAAAAGTAAACTTAACAAAAACAATTTCTTATGCAAGAAGCCTCTTTAAAAGGCTTGCATTTCTGTTAGGTGGATTGGTGCCAGCGTATTATTCTTTTAATGTTAAAATTTAGCGAAACATGATTCTCTCCCATCCTTCTTCATAGCCTCTTATATACCAGAACTGCTGTTTGTTCTGGGAATTTCTTAGATGAGATATAAAAACTATATTTAAATTACAGTGTCTACATTCATATTTCTGATCTTCAAAGGAGAGGTGAATCAGGAGTGGGACAAATTCAGTTCTCCCTTACTCTTACATCATTAATGTCAGGATTTCTGCATAAAAATAATTTGGCATTGAAAGAAAAAAAGATATATATTGCAATTAGCATGGGAGACTTGTTCTCTTGATCAGTAGATTTTCCACCAGTGAGGGCACCTCTGTCATGCAGCTACATTAGGAACATTGAGCATAAAACAAAGGAGGGGAAAAATGAAATACTCAGCCTTTCCTTCTCTGAAGGTTTTAGTGAGTTGTTTTATTGAGTCTGCCTTTCTGTTACTGCAGCAAATTGTAAAACATATTCACAGGGAGCAAAGAGAGCTAATATTGTCCCACAGGCAGCCCTGGCTGTCTGGGGACCAGTGGTGTGGAGCGACACAATGTCCATCTGCAGCTGGAGACCAACACTTTCTTGGGGGTTACACTACTCACCCAAAGCCAATCTTTCTCCCTGACCTGTTGCAAGAACATCCATGTCTCAGTTTTCACATGGTAGGAAGAGGATGCCTGGAAAGTGTCTGGGGATAACCCTATCCCTGATGGTTCTCCTTCACCACACCTGTACTCCTACTTAACCAGTATCATCAGAAAGGAGAGAAAATGCACATTAGAGAAAAGGGTAGAGTGGACATCTTTTGAGTATGAGATGACATACAGCCTCTCTGCAGGATGCAAGAGGGAAGAAAAGAGAGAACATCAAGTTTCCTAGAGGATCAGCCCTGACTACATCCCAATTTTACTGTCAGGTTTCCAAGAGTTCTGCAGGATCATGTTTCCAAAGCAAAGACAGAATGAGGCTGGCTTGCCAACCCACATGTGGATCCAACCCTCAAGCCAATTCACCATGTCCACCAAAAAGGCCCAAGCTAATCCCGTGGACCCCAGAGAGTCGATATGGAGATCAGCCTGCAGACCAGAGCAGACATGACTTGTCAAGTGCCAGCAGATGCTCCAAGTTCTGGCAAAACAGAAATTTTGGAATTAAAAGCACAGGGACTGTTCAGGTCCACTGATGAGCATGGTAGGAGCAGAGACAAAAAATCCTCTATGCATCAGAGACATTCTGTCTTAAATTTCTGCCTCAGGGCCTTCTGAACATTTTGTATCTTCTCTGTGATCACTGTGTCACTGAGGTGATCTCCGAACTTCTGTTTCAACAGTACCCGAATGATTTTGATGCATCGTTCATCCATCATGGGCTTTGCCTCTCGGAAAGTATTGCCCCTCCGCCCCGTGATGGAGTGGCTCTGGATATAGTCAGATGTGAAGAGCTTGTAGAGCAGTGTCTTGCAGGCTGTGCTGATTTTCTGGTCAAAGCGAATTGCCTCTTTGAGCTGCTCCTTCGTGTAGCCGTTGAAGAGCTCCACCACCTCGCACAGCTGTTGGTGAGGTTCCTCCTGGAAGGACAGGGATTCCAGCCTCTGCACCTTCTTCCTCAGAGCAAGGACATCCTGTTGGAGGTCCAAGACAATCCTCTCCAGCTGCTCAATCTTCTCTGCCCTGAAAAATTAAGCCCAGGCTACAACATGCATTGAGGCAGGAGCACCCCCCAGCCTCTTAACGAGTGCTATTAAGGATGCAGCACATCCATGGAGATGTGTTTCGTGCCCCCTGCCAGCAAGGACAACCCTTGTTGGGCCATGCCTGGGTGAGGAGCAAGGCAAGGGAGAGGAATGACAGGGTCTGACATTTTTAGACACTCAGAGGCCAACCCTCAAGCCTCCCTTTGCGATACACGCACACAGTCTTTGATGCCTGGGAGAGTTTGTTAGGTTTTGGGGCTTTTTTTCCCCTCTTTTAAGGAAAGACCTAAGCATTGTCTTTCAGGTCGCAGGAAGCAGGTATTTGTGGTACAAAAATGGGGCATGCAGCAAATGACAGTGCATTTTTGGCACCCATTTCTCATGAGCCTTGTGATTTCTACAGTATTTTAAAGCCTGCTTGCAGGCTCCAAGCCCTGCAACTGGAAAGAAATATCCGTCTCTGATTCTGTAGAGATTCAGCAGCTCTTAATTTTAAAGTTACAACATTTTGCCACTGTAGTATCAATGTTTTTTTTTTTCCCTGTAGTAAGGAGGAGAATACTGTTAAGAACAAGTGCCTTCTTTTGCTAATTACCTCTCCATTTCACCAGGAACAAATTTCTTCTGAACTCTCTCAAAGTTATCTGCCTCCTGCAAAGCTTCTAGCTCTCGTTCTTCACAACTGGAACAAACAAACAAGCTAAAAGGTGCTGCAACAAGTAGCTTCATGCTCATATTCATCCCTGCTGGGATTGGTCTGGAATTCAAAGGCTGACAGCAGAGTCAACTCTGGTTTCACTTACAGCAAGAAAGAAGGGGATGGAAAGGAGATGACGGAGAGGAGATGACAATGGTTCTACATGTGGGCAACCTCCTATGCACCCGTGGGGTGCACGGAGGTATGGGAGGACTTCACTGTACTCCACAACTCTCTCATTCACCCAACCAAGGGAGCAGGACTGCAGAACAGTGGGGAATCTGCTTGCTTGGCAGCATAGGTGTACCCAGTTACCCCTGTTATCTTCTGCACTTCAGCTTTGTGTCTACAGAAACCTCTTTTTCAGGGTTAGCACCGTGGCACTAAAGTTACCAGGCTCAACAGCACAACATTGCACCCGACACTCAGGGTCCTCGCTGTGCTTGAGGGTATTACCTGCTCAGAGGGACATGCTGCTGGCACTGAGACAAGGCACCATCCGATTTCCTCTTCACTGCCAGGGCCACATAATCTAGAGGAAAGAATAAGGAGATAAGCTCAGAGCGAGCTGCTGAGGTGATCGCACAAATCCCTCTGTCTCCGCTTATCTCAGCACTGCTGCTAGATAGTGTAGAAACACATTATTGCCTTCGCACAGCAGAGTGATCCAGGCATGCTTTCCAGGACTGAAGAGGGATTTTGTTATTAGAAAAATGTGGTATCTCAAGAGCTTCTTGGCTTTCTATCATAAAAAGCATAGTAGGTAAGGCGGGAAGAATGAACCTGTCTCTGGACACGGTTGTGTTAATCAGCAGGGACATAATAAAACTGTATGTTACTATAATTGCATTTAGCATGCGCACGAGTGGGTGGAAAAGCAGGCAAGCAATGAGGCAAATCTGAGGAGGCTTGGCTAGCTAAAGCACGAGGTTTTGGGGTGTTTCAGTGTTATTCAGGCAGGCTGGATGGGTTTTTTTTTAGCTTTAGAATAGGAGAGAGAATTGGTGTCTGGTATGTACAGATAGAGTATCCAACCACTTAGGCATCTCCCTTTAAGCAGCCTCCCTGGAGAAGACCTCTCATGTGGGAAGGACCAGAGAATGTGATCCCTAACCTGTGCATCCCTGCGAGAAGACACCAGAGCCCTGGAGTGGAACAGACCCTCCTATGTGAGCTCCCATCCCAATCTCCGTGGCTCGGAGCAACGTGGCAAGAGTTAGAAGCATCTACGCTCACATTCAGTCTAACTTTTCCCGACCTCCAGTACCTCTGGTGGCCATGCCAGGCCTGTCCTCCTCACTCTGGGAAGTCCCTGGCACCACCAGGTTCACCAAAGTGGGTGATGGGTTGAAGACGCTGGCAGGATGGTGGGAAGCTCCCAGCGAGCAGGGACTTCCCACCGCACTGCCCGGGACACGTCGCTCCTTGATGACTGAGGAGCCACCTGTGTCACGAGGTTGGCCTGCTTCGAGGTAGGTCCTGTCACCATGGTATTTCCTGGACGTGTTTCCTGGGGTCCACTTTGGGAAGGTTTTCCTTGATTTTTTGGATGGGGGTGGCATCATGCTATGGATGGCAGGTTCTTCTTCTGAAAGCAAAGTCAAGGGTCAAGCTGCTGTAAGGGGGAAGAGTGTCCCACACAGTGGTCCTCACCCTGAGCACAGGGATGCAGATCCATGACAGAATTACCATGCACCCAGCTTCCGCGCATTTAGAAAAACCAGTTTAGGTAGGAAGGCTCAACCTTCAACTGTGTTCTTCCCAGAAACTACTCCCGTTTGGAGCTGTATCAAAGGCTCCAAAGCAAAGACGCTACTCACTCCACTTCTCCAGAAGCTGTCTGTCTTCCAGGAGCCTTTTCTCTAAAATATCTTTATGCTCTGTGAGAAGAGAGGACTTGTCAGCATAGAACTTGCTTTCTAGAGCTTGCCCCCCAAGCGCCCAAGGGGCGAGCCCAGCCTGGACCAGGGTGCCTCACCGCTTATGCCCTCCACGATGCCCCAGTAGAGGCCACTGAAGCCGGGGCAGCGGGCCAGCACCTGCTCGCCCTCCGTGTACAGGTGGAAGGGCTTCCGCGGCTCCTTGATGTTCTCCATGTTGATGACGCGGCTGCCATCGGGCCAGCGCATGAGGACGTAGAGCTTGGCGGACATCGGAGCTGTTCCACCTGGAGCAGGGATAATGACAATGGACAGGCCAGCAAAAGACATGAGTGACAACAGGTTACCAAGAGAGGTTGTGGAATCTCCTTCTCTGGAGATCTTCAAAACCCGCTTGGACGTGCTCTAGGTGACCCTGTGTGTGCAGGGGGGTTGGACTAGGTGATCTCTAGAGGTCCCTTCCAACCTTAAGGATTCTATGATTCTATGACCAGCATAACTTCTGCCCACTTCCTGGTGACAGCTGTTTTAAACCCGCTATTTTCATTCGTTTTGAAAGGAAAAAATAAAAGTACTTCCAAGCACTGCCTGCTACAGCTGGGAAAATTAACAAACAGCTAATTACATGCAGTGGGAGTGAGGATAGACCCTGCGTGGAGACACACGGGTTCCTCTGAGCTGACTGCGCTGCGCCTATGGCAATTCCTATGGGATTGAATCTGTACAGTGCTAGAGCTGCTAGGAAAAAGGTGCTAGGAAAAGGAGAAGGGCAAGTTACCTCCGTTTGATGCATGGGGAAACTGAGGCATGGAATGGTGAAACAGCCGTGCAACTCTGCTCATGCACCTCCCGAAACCCCCTCCCGCTGTCTCCGACCCGCGCCCTGCTCCCTCCGCGCCGTTTCCCGTGGCCGGGATGCACTCCGAGGTGCGTTTTTCCCGGGAAGCGCCACGCTAAGCGTGTCCTGTTCTCCCCACAGCTGCAGGATGCTGCTCTGCCTGCAGCCCCGGAGGTTGCAGCCGAGACGCCTCCCTCCCCGCAACGCAGGACGGGTTCCCCGCTCTGCATCACACATCTCCACAGCCCAAGCAGCAAAGAGCCCAAGCCCCCCACCAGTAACTCTGAGATGCTTTCCCTCCTCTAACATTTAAGGAAAAATCAGCAACCCTGCAGGATGCCCCCTCTGGCCCCACTCGCTTAGTTAAGGCGGGCACCCAGACTGCCCGAATGCACTGTCAGAAAAAGAGAGAGAAAGAGCAAAATTGTGAGCTCCTTCCTTGCCTGCTTAGCCCTTCTCCGGTTGCTGGGGCTCGCGAAGCGTCTCCTGGGTATCCCGGTCCTGCTGCCCGCACCACGGCAGGAGGTGACCGCCCGTTCCTCTTGCCTGGGCTCTGTCCCTTTGCCACCGCTCCTGCTCGGGGTTCCTTTGTCTGTCTTGGCAAGCTCCCACCTGCTGCCCCCCTGGAAGAAAAAAAAAAAAAAAAAAAAAAGATAAGCCTCTTGGCTTTCTTGATTTTCCCCCAATTGCTTCGTTTCAGCTTTAGGATTCCTCTTATTTTTTCATATACGCATATGGATTCTTGTTTTTTCCTTAGCTCATCTCAGGGCTGTTTCTTAGAGAAAGGGAGAGCAGAAGAGAAGAGGAAAAAAAAAAAAAAGCTTTGGGTTTTTTGGAGCATGAATAAACCTTGCATTTCCATGAGTTATTCATGAATAATTCATGAAAATGCATGATTAATTCAGGTTCATGAATTATTCAGGAATAATTCTCGAACATTCCTGGTTAATTCATGCTCACACAGTGAGTGAGTCAGGCTCCAGGGCTCGGCGAGACAAGGAAGGGAGGCTGTGAGACGCCTGCCTTGCACCTTTCCCATTCACTGCATTTCCAAAGGAAATGTTCCCCAGGCCCTTTGCAAAAGGCAGCTTAGAGGGGAGGACTGAGTCACCTGCAGCCTTTGGAGCAACTGTTCGGAATGCAAGGAAAGAGTGAAAAAGGGGGGAAAAAAAAAAAAGAGCTAACTTGCACCTGGCCCTGCCAGCAGGAGCCCAAATGCAAAGCACCTCGCTTGTGTTTTGCAGCTCAGGCGAGCACCAGCGTGCTGCAATTAGCCAAGCCGTGCCCTGGTGCCCATGCCAGCCTGTTCCTTGGGCCACCACAGCCCGGCTTTGGCCACCTGCATGTCCCCAGAGCAGCACTGCTGAACCTCCCAGAGCTGGTTATGTGGAGCATCCCATGGATGATGCTTGTGTGAAGGTGGATGAAGCGCATCGAGTGCGAGCAGGATGCAAGCAGGGTGCGAGCAGGGCACCTGCACCCAGCAAAGGCTCCTCTGCTCCCCCAGCTCGAGGGTGATGCCCCAGCGAGTGTGGGAATGGCAGATCTGACCAGCAAAGTCATTAGAATGGATCTAGGGTAACATTTTGCAGCCGCCCGTGCGACAAACACCACGGCACAAGTCACTGCTTGTACTGCAGAGCGACCACCTGGTGGCATTTTGCATTTTTAATTTCAGCAAGTACAATTCCCACCTCTGCTTACCGTAGGAGGAAGAGCAAAATATGATCTTGGCTAATGAGGCTGGAATTAACTGCATTTTAATTAAGGACCTCTCTTTTTCCTAAGAGGTTAGAAATATGTGAAATTACTCAGAAACAGGGAGTCAAGCAGCAATTCCCTGTCGGCCATCAGCCAGGTTTGTGCAGGCAAGTCCTACTGACTGCTGGTTGTTAAATGTGTTTTCTAGATCATGTTGTGTGGCAGCACCCATAAAACAGTGGGAAAATCAGAGCCCCAGTGTACAAGGCATCCAACCAACTTCAGGGCAAAGGCCAGAGCAAACTTCCCAGTGATTTCATTTAATTCACAGTCTAAAGCCCCCAGTAGGAACTGGAAGGACGAGGCTTCTGCAGGATACAGCAGATTGCCTCTGATCCAGAAACTGTTGGACATCTCCATTTTCCAGCCTGCACCAGATCAATTTACCACCACAAGTGACATCTGCCAGCGATGCGTTATTATTTCTTTAGCCATCCACTCACATGCTATAAAACAGCCCCGCAAAGTGCTGTATCCATAGGGAAAATACCCATGCGACTGGTCCCCAGGTGTTGCACGCTGGTCACAGAGGTGGCAAGCTCTCTTGCATGGGCTGCTACCGGCTTTCTCTGGTCACGAGAGTCGACATGTGCCATGGGGCAAGGAGATGCCCAGGGAACTGGCCTGATCTTTGCAATCTGTGTCCTGTCACCCATGGGACTCCTGGGCATTCCTCACCTGCTGTTAACCCACACAGTGACCAAAAGCCATGTTATTTCTTCACTTTTATTGCCTCAGCTTCACTGTAGGAGAAAAAAAAAATCTTCCCTCTTATCTTGCCGTTCAAAAACACTTTCCTTTTTCACACTTTCCAGTTCCCACCGCTTTGCAACACCCCCTCTCTGAACTGCTTGTATTGAACTGACCTTCGCACTCGACAACATCTGTCTCCTTATCTGCTTGGCTGGCTGGTTTCTTGGGTTTCTTTTATGAGCTTGTCAGGGAGACAGCATACGTGCAGATAGCCAAAAAAAATCTGCTGGAAAAAAAATATATAGATTTTAAACACCCACATACACCTTTTTTGATGCTTTCAAGCATAATGGTGATGAAGGACCATAAAGGAGAAAGTCATAACAAACGGTCCTGTGGGGGAAGAAATAATGCTGCAAAAAAAGCATTAATGCAGGAAATTCCCCCTGGAGCTTTGCATTCACTTCATTGCACCCCTTCAGAGAGGCCAAATGCAGCTCCTTGCACGGGGATTATCAGCTCTCGGTCAAACCACATGGATGTTGCATTGCCAACCTTCTCACTGGGTGCAAGAAGGAAATGCAAAACCCTGGCAAACAGCTTGCAGCATCGTGACGCACAAATCAGTTAAATTAAATGAAATTGTCCTTGACCAGCTGCCTCTCAGTGCCTCGTTTCATATCAGTGGCATTAGCAAATCATCGCTGGTGTGAATAGACCTGTCAAACTGATGGTTCTGCGTGCTGTGGGGAGCAATTACCAGTCCTGCCTACTCACAGTAACATTATTTTGGTACTTGGGTACTTAAAAAGTGCAAACATATTCCTTTTAATTTGCTAAACTGTCAAATTCACTCCGCGCAAGACACAAGCTTATCTCCACCTTCAGCTCAGCCTATGGTTCGTAACGTGAAAAGGTCCTTTCTCTTTTTTCCTCCGGGAAAAAGGGAATTGATTTTTTTTTTTTTTTTTTAGTGTGAGTAAATTGACAAGTTGACCAAAAAAAATCCACTGCTTGTCACATCGAAAGCTGGTTCAATAGTCCCTGTTACTCCAGTAACAGAGATCAAGGATGAGCGAATTAGTACAACAGGAAGCAGTAGATGCAATCCAGCTCACTCAAAGGAGCTTGGATCACCACCAAACTTCAAGAACTTTCTGGTGCTGCTTCATGAACCCCAACCACATGTTGGAACTGGGATCAATCCACCACTAGGTACTAGTTGCATCCATCAGTGCTCAAGTCAACCTGGACCTCATCAGCCTGGAGTGAGGACTCTTGGCCTCCCATCAACCAAATGCTAGGTTAAAAAGATCTGCTCCAATGACTCTGAAAAATACCATGCTAAGATTTTTTTCTTCAATATTTCTCAACTCATAATTCTTACTGCAAAAGTTTATTTAGGCAGTGCAAGTTGTTCAAAAGCAGGACGCTCTTGTGCATTTTGGTAAGAAGTTTTTTGAAGACTGAGGATAATGGAGAGATTTCACCCATTCTCACAAATATTTCAGCATCCTGTTGCTTCAGAATTCCCATTTTTATCTCCTGCTGTCTGTTACCTGCTGGATTACCTCATTTTGCTGGCGACTGTCATTCTCATGTGCCATTTGTTGAGCCCAAAGCTGAGGGAGGACCGACATACTAATTTTTCAGGACTGGAGGAGATCTTGCTTGCTCAGGTTGGAAGCAAGATACTTTGCTTTGCAAAGCCACCCCACATGGTATCACGGATACATCTGTGACTCAAAGAAATCAGCCTATTGCCTGCCCTTGAATAAAGTGAGAGCTGATCCTGCAAGTAACATTGTGGCACAGGAAACACAAATAGATGGTTATTAGATCTCTGCTTCTGGAGAGATTGTGCCTTGTTTTTCAGATAAGATTAAGAGCTCAATTACAGTACAGAAAGGGTCTTTCATTAAAAATTCTCCCATTAAATAGCATGTAGAACAAATTACAAATCTTTTGAGGAGCACCTCTGTGCCACACTGCTAGGTAGGAAGGCCCATCAGAGGGAGCGTCAGATGCTCTACCATCCTTCCAAAGAAACGAGCCTCACGCATCTCATCTAAGGAGGGAGCCCAGCTTTTTGAGGAAAACACACCAATAGACACCTATCTGGAGCATCCAATGCTTTGAACATATCTCTTCCAGTGATGGAGAGGAACAGTATACACAAACACCTACTTGTGCTTGCCGTCACGGAGGTGAAGCCTGGCACAGCTTAGCTGGGTTCATCTAGCTTGAAGAAAGGCTAGAAGATCCATCCCAGGTAGGAAAGATGAGATGTTTCACAGCATTTCAATGTTCTAGGTGGCAGAAGGGACATGGCAATAAGTTGAAGCCCCCACATAGGAAAGGATGGGTGCCAACCAGCTCAAGAGTCTCAGCCACAGAGTTGTCACTGCTTTTTTTTCCTTCTGTGATTCTGTTCTCTTGAAATAGGTTATGTTTAATTACCAGAGGCAGTTAGCTAATTGAATTGTATTTAAATGGTAGTGAAAAAACACTATTCCTAGCTGAAACACAAAACCAGGACTCACTGAAGTTCCCTTTGAAAAACATATAAAAGCAAAAAAAAAATCCTAAGAACTAATAATCTACTGGGGAAAACATGGGGAAAACAGTCACATGATAGGGAAGAAACACAAACTTCTTCAGCTGGTTTCACCATTCAGGCAACTGTCACCACCCTCAAGCAACAAAATTGCAATTTTTGTACCTGGAAATCCTTTGAATACCTCAAAAATCTTTCTCAGGACATTGTGCCATGCAGAACGATCTATGAAGGATTGATATTTTCATCTGGGAGAGAATGAGAGCAGTAGAAAAATATGATTGCAGTTTCTCAAAAGCACTCTCTTCTCCAGTCCTAACTTAATTGGGATAATTCATAAGGCATGAGGAAGACCTCAGCAGGCAAGAGTGTTCATAACAAAATATTAGCAAGCATGCAGGAGGAGTAAGAGAAAATATGGCTGAATATATCCTGATGCTGTTTGCTGGGCTGCCTTGATGACGAGCACATGGTGCAGTGAGTCATTGGCACCTGGCTCAAGGACGTGGGTGGCAGAACTGAAAAGTCCATTGAGAATCAATAAAAATAATTAAAAGCAGGTGGAAGAGATGGTGACAGGTAGGACTTAGAGAAGAATGAAGCTGAAAAGGCTAATCATATAATAATTGGTGTAGTGAAGACAAAATAGATGCTGCTATTCATCATTTATCAAAAGAATGACAGACCATTCAAAAGGCTATAGATTGAATCTTAGCAGCAAACAGTGCTGAAATCAACTAACAATTATAACTGAAAAAATAACTTTCAGAGCATCTTTGAACCAAAACTCAATCAATACAGAGACAATAGTCTAGTCTTTATGGAGATAACAATATGCCACTTGTCCTGGGACGGAAAAGGATGCCGGGCCACAGCTTCAGGGCTGTAGGAACCAGCAACTGGGTAAAATAGAGACAATAGAAAATCCAAGATATCGCCATGGTCTTGTGTGCCCAGCTCAGCTTCAGCCCCTTTGCAATGACAGAGCCATCAGGAGCTGCAGATCACAGGCCCCATTCATCAGCACATGGCCAGGTTTCCTCAACTTCTGACATTGCCCGGCTCAAAAGAGGTGGCAAAACAGCTGGTCACGTCTGTCCTTAAGTCTGCTTTGTCCATCTGACAGGGTCACAGGCACTGGGGTGGCATCACACATGCAAGAAAAGCCTTGGACAAGGTTGTTTGTTAGCAGAACAACCCTTGAGGCTGCTTTTTACAAAAGGAAAGCAGCTCCAGCTCTTCCAGGGCACCCAAAAACGAGGGCTTTGGCAAAGAACAGCCCGGCTACAGGACAGGGATGAGACACTCATCTTTCAATTTATCTTTTTGATTATTCCATTTATCTTTTCAATTCCCTCCAGAATTGAGGGGAAAAGGATAGTCTACCATAGTTCAATTTAAAAAAGGTTTCTTTCACTAACCTGTTGCTTCTGAGAAGCAGAAGTTCAAGCTTTGTCTCTTTTCCACACAGGAGGCCAGCTAAAGACTTACACCTCTCCTCTCAAACCACGTTCTTCTCTAAGGACCTCTGTTATAGCCCATCCAGCATGTCACCTGCAATGAGAGATTTACAAAGAGGTGTCGTGGGAGGGTGGGATGCAACCACAGGAGGTTTTCAGGTCAAAACTGATTTGGGGCAAATGGAGGATAAATCCCAGCCAGGTGTGGACCCCACCTGCACATAACTGCAGCATCTCTCCTACAGAACAAGGCAGTTGCTGTCTGTGTTTCACTCAGCTCTGAGCTTCTCTGGGAAAATAAACAAAAAACCCCCCACACGCTGCAGAACAACCAGCAGGAGAAACCCACCATCGCAGCAGAGCAGCAGGCTGGGTTAAATTCTTCTCATTAGGTCATTAACTGCTGGTTTCATTAGGCTGCCTACAGACAAAATGTAATTGCTTGGTGGCTACTGCAGAGCAAATGGCCATTTCAGTTCATTAATGCTTTCACAGCTGTGGAGCCTGCCAGGGAAACTCGGTGAAACGTGCCTTGCAAAGTTTGCTCCTCTCCAAGAAGAAATTCCTTCTGCAAAAGCTGTTTTAATGCAGGCTCCCGGCTCAATCTCGAGTGTCTTGTAGTTCTTTAAAGGGTTCTGCCCCAAGCCTCTGCCTCCCAAATACAGACATTCCGCTTGGCTGGAGCCCTTAGGAAATCTGGGGAAACTATAAATTCTGGGTTCATTTTACAGAAGCCCAAGGCCATAAAAATCCTGAGCTCTGAGTTCTCTCAAACTGAAGACAAATGTATCTCTACGCATCTCTTTGGAAGTCACATCTACCAAGTCCTGTTTAGCAGGTGTCAGTTTTAAAGCTTAGCTTGCAATGAAAACACACCGTTAGTTTCATGTAGTTAATGCTCCCCTGAGCTGGCATAAGCTGTCATCATTCTGCTAAACCTCACAGCCCATCCATTCCCAATTCACTTTTCTTTTTAGTGGGTCCTAAGCACCATCCTCACTCCCCAACAGCTCGATGGCTCCTGTTTCACTCCCCATCGTGCAGACACACAGGGGAATGGGGCAAAGCAAACTGCAATGGGATCTCTATGCAGTTTCTGCAGAAGCTAATGGAGAAGATATTTCAGTGCATGCAATGCAGCTATTGCCTCAAAATAAAAGTTGCTTAAATTAGAATAAAAGTTCTGCCAGGAATCAGTATTCTTTTGCTTCACCCAAGCATTCCCTGAAATATCACTTTTTATATCATTTCTAGCATTCACGTTGTAGCTAATTCTTAAAAGAGCTGGATTGATAGTGCTGTTAATGATACTCTCTGGCATATTTTTTAATTTTCTTTTTCTTCACAGGTTCTTCAATAGCAGATAAACCAGGTTCCCTGCCCCTTTTATCTCCCACTTGATCCATTTATTGTCATCTTTCATGCCATGGCACATGGTGCCCACAGCAAAGCCAAGGTCAGTCAGATGCAAACGAGATATTTGAAAGCAAGGCATGTAGTGGTCCTGACTGCTTGATTAGTACAAAAGGAGCAAAAGGTCTTGGCTGTGCCTCATTTATTAAATCACTGTTGGTTGTGCAAGGAAAGTTAAGGACAGGACCATGACACTTCTGAGGCTGCCTTCCCCATGCCACCGTTACTGCCACCCAGACAGACACGTGGGTTACAAATATCCTCCTAGCCCGACTCCTGCCGCAACGAAAATGTTGCTTCTGCCCTCCAGAAAAAGAACTGCAGATTTTCATCACTTAGGCTTGGGATTTCCAGCTTCTCACAAACAGGGCAGAGAATATAAAGGTGAGCCTCAGATCCTCAGAAATATCAATAGAGATGATTTTTCCTCTGCAAGCCAAGTAGGTCTGCCTTTTTTGGACCTGTTTGCATTTCTGTGCAGTTGCTAGGACACATCTTGTGGAGGGTACCTATACGTATAGCCCTGCCACATCCCTGCCAGCTCCAACACAGACACCGTGCAGCTGGAGCAGACGCTGCCCCACTGGAAGAGACACGTTTGCATCTTGATGGAAGGAAGAACAAGTGCTCATCATCCTCCTGCTACCCAAGCCCTTTTTCCCAGTAAAGGGCTGAAGACCTTCAGTTTATCAGTTGGGATATCCAATCTGTCCCTTCCCTGATTCATTCCCTCCCATTCCCTTAATTTGTCTGCCCAAACAAGCTTGTCCATTTATCCCCAGAGAGCCACATAATGGTAGCCTTGTCCTTGCAAGGAGAGTCATCGTTTCATATCTCGAATCTCTGCCCCAAGACTCCATCCCCCTAAAGTGGTCCAGGGACTCAGTGTTGAGGAAGGGATTTAAGCATGATGATTTTGACCCAGCAAAGCTTCCTTGAGAAAGCGAGCTGCGATGAACAGTGGGGAGCAAATTAATCTTCACGTAGCAGGGGTGTAATAGCCATGTGACAGGCAGAAAGTTGAATTCAAAGAATGAAAGGAATACTAGAAAGAAAGCGGAAAAAACAGTAAGGAATAAAAGGTTAGAAAAATCCATCATCCCATCAGGTAGGAAAATGGAGGTAAACAGTTTAAAGAAACATATAAGTAATTTGGGGGAAAAAAAACAAGTAGCAAATAGCGAGCATGACAACCAGAGCAGAAACAAGCCCACGGAGATAGATAAGAGCTAAACAGTTGCTCCCCCACCACGCAGAGGCAACATGAGCTCCTGGTACAGGGGAATAAAAGGAAAAGAGATGCTGCAGGAAGAGGAAAAAATATGTCCACTCTTCCCAAGCATCTGATCCATTCCCTGCCCATGGCATTTTAATAACCCATTGCTTCTTGTATCACTAGATAGAAATCTGGGAGCATGAGATTAAAGCCTGCAAGAGGGCAGCTTTCCAGAAATGTCCCTGTAGATTATATGGGATGTCACCATGCACAACAGCAGGGTCACACCTGAGGGACAAGACAGCCCCGAGACAGCACAAAATGAGGAAAAAGAGGCTCAGGAAACACCAGCAACCTGCAAGGTGCTGCTCCAGGCCTGGCACCCACCTCCCGAGGCAGGGAAGGGAGAGCCAGCTGCAGCAACAGGATCCAAGCTACGGCAACGCACCATGCGGATGCATTTACAGAAGCTGGGCCTAATTACTCCAATAATTAGCACTCACAGTGGTGATTGCTTCCTTCCCTCATTCCAGGGATGCAGAGCTGCCTTCTCCAAGTCAACTTGCTTCTCCCCTTGGCAAGCGCTCCCAGGGCTGCGTCCTCCTCAGTGCACCCAAACCAAAGGCAGCGGGTTCATTTGCCACTAATTACGTTGATTAACTTCCCTGGGCACCATGTTCAAGGGCCTCGGAGTGCCTTGGGCTGCGATGGACTGCACAGAGAAAAAGCACAGGGAAAAAGCAATGCCAAGCAGAGCCTGCAGATAAAATTGCTCTGTTTTGCCTATTGAGTGCACCAGGCGCTCTCCCACCGACTGCTGAAAACATCCCTTTGTTTGTGAGCTATTGAAATCACTTAGTGTTCAGGGCAGCGCGTATCCATGCAAAATTAAATGGGATATTTGCAATTCCCCTTGTGCAGGTGTGCATCCAAATGGAAAAATAAAAGACCTTCTTCTCCTTATTCCCAGGCCTAAAGTCACTCCAAACCTAGTAACAGCTCTTTCCATTGAATATCCTAATTTCACAAGGAAAGGAACCCACCAAGCCCCTCTTTTTCCTTTGCATCCAGCTCTTCAAAAATCAACAAGAGCTCCTCAGAAAGGGCTGCTACCAGCTCACCTTATTTGTCTGTGCTTGGGGGAACCATTTCTGTGGGGTGTTGTTGTTTTTGTTGTCTGAAGCAGTTTATTTTTACAGCCGGCTGAGGCTGCTTAAAATAGCCCAGCTAGGTAGCAAGGCACCAGAGATGCAAAACTCGCTCGTACGCACCCAGAGTTTCTTTTGTTGGAGGCCTCGAACCCCACCGCTCTGGAGGGAATAAATAGATGTTACTAATCCAGCTTCTAAAATAGAAAACTTTCAAGCTGACGCTATTCTAAGATTAGAAAAGAAAAGCCAATTTAATCAAACCTCTGCTATTTTCTCTTCTTTCTTTTTTTCTACTTCACAGTTTAAGGAGGAAGGGAGGAGAGGGAGGGTGTTTTGGGAACAGTGTTTTCAAACCTCTAAAAATAAAATCAAATTGCTCCATCGCACAAGGGGCTGTCAGACCCACAGGCACCAGCCCCAGATGCACCCGCTCAGCTGGCACCCAGACCCCAGCCATTGTGGTGGGACCATCACACCAGAGCACCCACCACAGCAGCAGCGACTCCTCCACCACAAAATTCAAGTTTGCAGCCCAAAAACCTTCTGTATCGAGTCAGAACCAGCCTTAAGCCTCTGCTGGAAGATGCATCGCTGTGCCCTGACGGCGGCTCCGCAGCCAGGAGGGCTTCGCTCTCTGCTTGCTCCACGTTGCTCGGAGCACGGCAGGATCGCATCCGTCCTTCCCTGTCTGTGCCGCCACTAATTGACAGGTATAAAGCAGGAAAACCATTCATGAGCAGCGATGAATTATTTAATCGTTGTTTTTGTTGCTGCCACTGAGAAAACGCGCTGGCGCTCCTGATGTGCTACCCGGGCTCTGATTTTTTTTTTTTTTTTTTGGTCCTCGTTTGCATTCCACGGAGGTTCAGAGCAGATTATTTACCGGCTTCAAACGCGTTACCTTTTGCTCTGATGAGTGGATGGAGAAGAATTCAATTAATTGTAACGAGATGCAAAAGTCACAGCCCGCGAGCAGCCTGCAAAGCAGCCAGGCAGAGCAGGGGTCCACGAACCACCAGCTCGGAGCCCTCCATCCCTGGCATCCACAGGGATCTTGGGTGATGTTTGTCCTCACCAAGGCCTGGCCGAAGGGCACAGGTGCCTGGGACGCTGGGATGGGACCCCACGTGATAGCACTAATAAATACAGCACTCCTGCATAGGAAAGCAAACACAAACCTGTTTTAATGGCCCTTGAAATTGGATGAGAGACATCAGATACATGGAATTAGAAGGCAGCAGAAATCACAGCCCCCAGTATGAGAGAAATTAAATATATGGAATTAGAAGCCAGGAGAAATGACAGCCTCCAGTCTGTGATCTGTGAACGCGTCTTCAGGTTCATCCCACAAATATAAACCCCTGGTCTCATATTCTGCATTTTCCTGCCTGTCCACATGGGTTTTACCTTGGCCCTCATCCTGCATGCTCAGGAAATGGGGCTGGGAGCTTGCCAATAGAGATGTTCATTTTTTCCCTATCCTAAGGGAAAAGCAAAGCATTCTTGAATCTGCTCTTCTAGGGTGATGCAGGTATTAATGATGGTATAGACCAAAAAAAAAAAAAAAAAAACACTCCATTAAAGTTTAAGTCCAACATGGGTGAGATCTGAGTGCATCCTGTGTGGTCCACTCCTCCCTGGATCCACTTTGCTGGCTGCAGGATGCACATGCAGGAGGCCACAGGCTTTTAGAAGAAAAACACTGTTAAATAATTAATATTATGGAATGAAACAAAAAGAAAAAAAAAAAAAAAAAAAAAAAGAAACCTCCCTCTGCTCTCTGCCTTGTTCCTGATTTGCAAACACCTGATTCTTGCTCACTGACGGGAAGCTTTGATGTCACCAGGCCAATGGGTCAGCCGTGGTTCCCAGCTTCCCAAGGGAGCTGTGACCAGAACTGCTGCGAGGCCGAAGATCAGCGGGATCCAGGTCTCGAAGATGCATCGTCGCTTCTCGCTGAGCCAGAAGCGCCTGTGAATCCTCGCTTGCCTGAACAGGACTCAGGTTCGTACAAGTGACAGTGAAGTAAAACCGCAGTGTAAGAATATATTTTTCCTAAGAGCAGCATCATCCATATGCATGAATAATTACATAGATGAATAAGTGAAGTAAAGGAATACAAGCGCTCTGCTGTTCACAAACAAACAAATACGACGTTGTTTGAGGGAGAAAAGTCTTGCAGCAACCAGAGAACCTTCGGTGAAGACCCAAATCCATGAGCTGGGAAGGTTTTTCCTGGACTAGGGGTGGCCATGGATGGAGATGCCAGAGTTCACCTCCCACCGTGCTCGATGCTGCACAAGGAAGGAGGTCCCCACACATATCTCTCTTTTTTCGCAGGGCAAAATTGGAACCAATGTGACAGACCAAAAATAAACAAATAAATAAAAGCAGGAAGAAAAATGAGGCAATGTTAACGAGCTCCACCACGAGGAGGGACAGATCTTCCTACCAGCTGCTGCGCAGTTTTTATTGATTTTAGCTGTCCCGGCAGAGACAAATCCAAGTGCAATGCTCCCATTTCTCTGGTGAATCTGCACTTTGCAGCTGATTCTATTTGTCATCTTCCCGCTCGCTTTCCTTGGATCCAATCTGTTGCCCTTCTGCCTGAGAAGAAACGAATTTCTCCTCTTTCTGGTTAACTTCGCAGTTTTGCAAATTCTCCTCCTTTTGATCAACAGTTTGGAGCCCAGGATGCAGCAGGAAGCAAGAACGGAGTTTTTCAAATGCAAGAGGCTGCTGGATTCATCCCCCAAGGCTGCTAAGCCTAAAGGCAACTTGAGGTACCTTCCGCGATGAACATACCTTGCAAGGGTTTGCACCTGCAAAACGATGCTTTTTTACCCCAGTATAACACTGATTATTAATTAATACATTGCTGAGCTGCTGAGTGCTTTCTGGAGCATCTCTTTTGGCAGTCCATTATGCAGTTCATTCTGTAGTCTTTCTTGAGTATTTTTCTATGCTTTTGCTTGGTTATTGCTGCTGCTGCCTCCATGTGTGGGTTCCAGCATATTTAGCCCAATTTCTTCACCCTGTGCAGTCCAACAGCTGTGTTTTCAGTTTGTTGGCAAATACTCCCCGTTGTATCCCGGAGCCCGTGCTCGAGCTGGCTGCGTAGGAAGCAGCGGATCTTCCTCTAAATACACTGGAGCACAATCCAAAATTTAGAAATGCTAAAATAAGGTTTTCCGCTGCTGACAGAGTTACAGTCCAGGACCGGGCAGGATCCTGCAGGAGGAATCTGTGCCCACAAGGCAAAGGAAGGTTTTCCAAATAGCCAAAATAACCAAACCCTTACCATGGCAAAGGAAACCCTTATCTGAAAGCCAATGAGAGAGTCTCTTTAGAGAAGCAAAGATATGGAGTGAAAAAAAAATCTGTTTAAAATCACCACTTCGCCTGGTTTTCTCATCTGACTTTACGATGCAGAAGAGTCTGCTGAGATCAGAGCCAACTCACTCAGAGAGAGCACCCAAAAACCACTGGGCTCATCCAGTTGGATTTGATGGATGAGCCAGAATGAATCTCCAAGCGCCCATGGCCAAAGCAGTTGGGCTCCCATCTGCCCAAAGATCCCATCCCTCCTCAGCCAGCAGCTTCGAGAAATCAGCTTTAACAGGCTGTAAGGAGACATCATTAACGGGAGCCAACCTGGAAAGACTCTATTTGATACAAAGAGAAAAACAGGGAGCTGATTTTTATATATATATATTATATATATATAGAGAGAGAGATAGCACGCATAGAAGAAAAAATATGGTCATTTGGCATCTAGAAATTATCCTGCACCCATCCTGACAAAGCGGGATCCCTTCAGCACAGGCGGTTTGGCTGCGCCAGGACATGAGCAGGGAATCCCTTATCCCCAGGATGGGATCCTGGCACATTGTGCAGGTGTTCCAGATTTCCCCAAAATAAGCATTTTTCTCCCCTTTATATTCAGACTTGCAATCAGCTACATTTTAGTGCTGCAGAAATTCAGAGAGCAAAGCAATAATCAGGTTTAGGCATAAGGAGATGCCCCAGTTTTGGGGCATATTCAGCTGCTATTGTAGTGCTGAATTTTTAAAGCAAACTGCAGCTGAGAGGAGAGACATTTTACAAATAAAAACCGCAAATAAACCTGGCTTTGGGGAAACAGGCAGCGCAGAAGAACAGGCACAGAGAAAAGTGATCCGACATGTGTGTCCAAAACCCCAATAAATCTAGAATTTTGCCATTCATTATCCCCCATGACCTCTCCCATGAAACCACAGAGAACTGCCTCATCAGCTCTAAACTCATGCAAAACAACCTTTAAAAACTGTTTCATCGCTGCATAAACATGAAAACCTTCAATGCTATGGCATGTCTGCGTATCTTTTCTAACCAACTTATATATTATTCAAATAACACTTATTGCCATAAAATAAATCAAGTTTTTAGCATCCGGTTTTCAGGAAAAAGCTATGATAATCTGATTTTTTTTTTTTTATTAGAAAGATTTGAAAAATGCATGGCGCTGGGAAAGGCATATGGGAATCAAAATTCTGTGTTATGTCTAATGTGTTTTCATCACACTAACCAGATAACTCATTCTTTTTCCCCTCTCCCTTTGCCATTAATAACCTACATGACTTTCCTAACCATTTGCTACTATTTTGTGTTTTAGAAGCTGCTCCAAAGTTTGGAAAACTTCCTTCCTTCCAGAGGAAACAAGATGGATTCAACATGCTCACAAAGAGGAAAATCCCTGTGTCCAAGCTAAAATAAGGGTCAGAAGCAGAAAAATTTGCGTGTGAATTAAAGGGTAGCATAGTTAAATGAAATACTTGATAACAGGAAGATATGATGGACTGGAGGAAGAGCTGAAGCCAGCAGATAGAAGCTATACAATCTATTTATGCTACAAAGCTTTTCATCAGGATTCCTAATAACCCAAAGATTTTTTTTTGTCCAATGGAGCCACCAATAACCAAGCACTGTAACTTGGGTATTGACAGCAAATGAAGATGGGCTTGATCTGCTGTCTTTTTGTGTCCTCAAACTGTAATTAAACCTAATCTTTGGAAAAACCAACTGCTGAAAGCAGTTGGAGGCAAAGGGTTTCTTCTCACTACCTACTTTTAATTGGTCAAAAGAGAAATGCTTTCTAAGAAAATCTCTTCAAAATTTAGAGTTATTTTTAGTATCAAAATAAAGCAGCTCTTATTAAAAAAAAAAAAAAAAAGGGGGGGAGGGAAAAATCAACTTCCTAGAAAGGGGAGCATAGTGGAAATAGGCTGTTTAGGAGAAAATCCTTTTGGCCATCTTCAAGTAAAATTGAAAAGTGGGTAGAAACAGAGCAGCTCCCTGGGGCCCAAGGTGCTATTTATTGACCAAACGAGGCTCAGATATTGCTTCAAATCCCTGGCATTAGGAGGGCCAAGATGTTCCTGGCCATAACTGAGCCTCCAGAATCAAAAACCTCCTCCTGCTTCAGCAGCTCTCACCCGAAATCCCTCACCTGGAGGAGGCCTTTCCAGGCCCATGGAGTTTTAGGCTTCAGGAATTATCCCCAATGGAAAATGTGGAGTGTTTCCCACCCAATTTCTCATTTCTCAGTGAGAGTTGCTCTAATAAGTTTTCTGATGGGGACCCGATTTTGCCCTGCACACTGAAATCCCCAGGCAGAGACTTGGCCATTCCCAGAGTTTTTCCCCCTGGAAATTTGCTTTTTTGGGGTTTCCTCAGGGGCAAACCTGAGCTTTGGGGTTGGAAGGAGATATTCAAAGGGATAGAATTAAGTCCTGACGAGACACATTCCCTGCTTGGGGGGTTATTTCTGGTGCACGTGCTACGCCCATCCCTGCTGCTTGCTCAGAGCTAAGGATCCCTGGTGCATCCATGCCCACAGGACATGGATGAGGAGATGCCACCCACCCAAAGCCTCAGCAGGCAGCAATCCTTCCCCTCTCCTTTCCACTCCATATTTCACACCGTTTCCTACCAAAGCCCCCCTGGCTCATCACGCATCCGCTTGCTCCGTCACGCCAGCACTTGCAAGGAGGACCGTGCTCTTCAGACGGAGTTTTCATTAGCAGAGCTCGGCTGCATGAATTATGATGACCTATTTAAGCAGGTCAGGCAGGCGTGGATTGCAAGAGGGAGCTGTAATTAATGAGCGAGTCAGAAGCCAGGCAGTTGAGCTCAAATCTGGCCTCCTCTTCTCCCCTTTCTTCCTTAGGATAATCAAGGCTAAGTAATCAAATCCTTGCAATCAGCTCTGCTGCTTGGCACGAATAGCGCACGAAAAAAGGTGCCGGCTCTGTGTAATTGCCCTGGAAAACATCGTGCTGGAGGACAGATTTCATGTTTTTTTTTTTTTTCCTTTTTTTTTTTTTTTAAAGCAATGAGCATTGCACAAAATATTAAAACATTTCTCTAAAACATGGTATTAAGTTGAAGATGAGTCATTTTGCTGTCATAACACAGCCAGGGAGGGGGAACGGGAGCAAGCAAAGCTGCAAATTCGTTCAGCAATTGGTTCTCATAACCCTGTGCCGGGGAGGCTTTTAGGGAGGCCAAGCCACTTAAGTGGCCGAGGTGACAGGTTCAGCTCTTGTTCTGCGCTGGGGACGTGTCGCACAGAGCCAGCTCTTTGGCGAGCAGTTTTCTGATGTTTCTCGGGGATACATGAGCTCTACCCTGATGCTGATTGCTGCACGGCAGCGCTTTCAAAGAGAGGCCAGTGATGACAGAAGGAGCAACTTTTACAGAAGTGACATTAAAACGGTAAAGAAAAAAAAAGCCCAAAAGACTCCTGTCACTCAAAAGCAGCATAAAGAAACTAGGGCTTATTATTGATTGAAAAACAACCAGTTCAATAGCAACTAAATAACAGAGAGCTAGTGCATCAATTAGAGCAGTCAACCTCCTTTTACCTATCCTTTGCTCCTACTTATTTTTATCTAGAATTGCTCCTTCTTATGTCCTGCTTCGTGCCCCTGCCATTAAACTACTTCACTGGAAAATCCCCTTGACCATATCTACTAAAGGGGACTAGCAAGGAAATAGAAGCTTGTTAATATTTCAATGGTCATTGATGGGATGCTGTTAACCCCCGAACCTAAGCCAGTCAAAAAAACAAGCCACTAAATGCAGCTGCAGCACTGTGGCATAGGCAGCACAAAGTAGAGTTGTACATGGTGATTTTTTTCTTATATAGTCAGGTTACCTAAAAGCCCTGATGGAAGAAACCTGCGCAAACCGAGGGCAGCAGCTCAAATGCGGCAGTGAGGCTCCCTCCCAGCCCATTCCCTGCCCTGGGAGTCCTGAAAACAATCATGAAAAAATGCAAGGAAAAAGGTATTTAAAGACTACCTGGATGCATCCCACCTGTGCTCTTTAAATCCTTGTGCGTATTTTTGCATCACAACCAGACTGGTTCATGTCACTGCCATGAGGCCTCAGGTCCTTCCAGAGCTCCTGCTTGCCCCGAACTGCAGAGGACGAGCTCAAACTCACGACAGCTGTTGCTGCCCCCACCCTGCCTGGCCTGCAGGGAGAAGCAGCAGCTCCAGCCACCACCACATCCCCACAAGACACCTTTTATCATCCTTATCTCCCCTGCTCCTCAGCAGGGGATGGAAGTCATTGATACATTCCTTTCCTTGCATAAATGAAGCTGTTTCTCAGCAGATAAGACTCATTACTCCAATTTTCTTTATAAAGCGCCTCCAGTACCACCTTATCCAGAAAACCACCACCCCACTCCATCCTCATCATCAGTACCTGCTGCTTGGCAGACGCTGTGTGATAACAACTGCTCTTCTGCACTGATCTGCCCGGCCAGGGATACGGCCCTGGCTCCATAAGAGCCAGCATCTCCCAAGTACTCGATACAATCAGCTGTAGATATTAACCTGCAGGTGCTCTAACGCCTTTTGGAAAGCGCTGAACGCCTCACACACATAAATCACCCCTATGGCAGCAGCGGCCAGACGGTTATCAGAGAACATTTTGTTTCGGCAAGTGGGGAGTATTGATTGAGCATCGGTGTCCTTGAGACGAGCTCAGCTCAGGAGACAAACACCCCGGAGCATCTTCCCTGCTAATCTGCCAGAGGACGTTATGGTGAAAAAAGCAGCCCCTTATCAGCCCCAGCTGGTCCTGGGTCTTCTCCGGCCTGGCCTCCAGGTTCCTGAAAGCTTCATTTGGATCTTGAAGGCAAAAGCAGCACCAGCAGCAAGGTTCAACTTCCTCCTCCTGGCCCGGTCCCTCACTGCGGGGCTGAGACATTGCAGACATTGCGTGGCACTCAAACTGCCTTGCTGGCACCATTGCTATGGAAAGAGTTAATATACCGAAAAATATAGAAATTGCTGTGAATTACTCCTCTCTAAAATTCCCTTTGTTTTCTGTTTGCCTTGCTCATTGAGCTGTGCAGCAGAGCTCCGAGAAAGCAGGGGCACTGCTTATTTCTGGGAGGCATAAAGGAAACGAAAGCTCCTCTACCCACATGAGAAGGTAGGAGGAGATTTCCAGCCACCATCTCATTCCACCTGTGTCCTCACAGCTCTTTGTACCACCTTTGAACACAGTTTTGCACAAAAAATTCCCCAAAGCAGGAGCGGCTCTTCCAGTGGGGGCCTCCAACCAGATTTGCCCCCAGGACTCTCCCAGGCAGCCCCACTCAGCCAGGTGGGTGGCACCAGGACAGTCCCACTTGCTATGGGGCACATCTGCACCAACCTGCACATGCTGAGTTATGACCAGGCAGATCCAAAACTCTCATATTCTTCTACACATTTTCCCCCAGAGCAGCCCTCTGAGGACAGTAAATTTCACGTTGCATTCCTCTGAAATTTTCCATCTTCCAGTATTTCTTTCTCTTTGTCCAAGGCAACACCTACTCCTGAAAATTTCCTCCCCTCTAAGGGGTTTATCATCAAAATCCATTTTCCTGTACAACTACTCACAAACAGTGCCAGCTTTCCCAGAACAGGTGAGAAGAGCACTCTGGGGGTCTTTCACCTGAAGACATCATCCAATTCATTATCATTCCCAGGGACCTTCTCGATCCCCCCTCCAATTTCTGTTTAGTTTTGCTGGAGCCAAATAGCTGCTCAGTTTTCCCACTCAGGCATAAGAAATACCTGCAAGAATTGCACACCATGTGCAAGAAAAAAAAGAAAGTATCCCTGTCTGCTGAAAAGTCAGTTACACCCATGAAGGAGTTACATCCCTGCACATAGTGGAGCACTTACTTCCCTGCAGGAAAGCACTAAACTTGCCAGCAAAGGGTGAGCATCCTCGGAGCAGCAGCAGTCGAGCACAGCCCGTAGCTACGTGGCTCATAAGAACAGACCCCTTCACTGCCACAGACAACCTGCCCCGCTCCAGGGTGCAGTTCATGTGGATACTTGCATTTTTTTTCTCTCTGGTATTAAAACCAAGGTCAGAGAAGACATAACTGCATACTGCATTTAGGGGACTAAGACGGAATCGAGTTCCTTGCTTTGCTTTGTTTTCCTCCCCTCTCTTTACAGGCAGGTGAAGGTAGAGTGCTCACATCTCACTGCTGGTTCTGCTTGCTCTGGGGGGTGTTTCTGGCAGGCTCTGCTCCTGAGACTCCAGCTGCATTTCCAAGCCGGAGCAGAGACCCTGCTTGGGAAAAAGCAGCTCCCGGAGCAGCTGAAGGCAGCACAGCCCTGGCAGGGACATCACCCGGACCCGCGATGCCTGCCCTGCTCTCCCTCCTTGC
Organism: Tinamus guttatus; assembly: GCF_059628265.1. Classification (NCBI taxonomy): domain Eukaryota; kingdom Metazoa; phylum Chordata; class Aves; order Tinamiformes; family Tinamidae; genus Tinamus; species Tinamus guttatus. The sequence goes on from NW_028288561.1 coordinate 7,295,267, forward strand.
ACATTTGTGCATCCTCCCCTGCTGAAACCAGCCCGTTTTTAACCCAGCCGCTGGGGTTATCCGATTGCTCCAATGCTCCAAGCGCATCCAGAGCCACCACCGTGATGCGACGAGGACCGGCAACGTCAGCGGCTCCGGACCCTCCTCCACCGGGAGCGCAGCCTGGGCAGAGCTCGGCAGCCGGAGCCGCGGACGCAGCCGTACCAGGTAAGAGCAGCTCCGGCCGCGGCTCCTCCGTCCTCGCTGCAGTGGGATGCACGTGGGGACACTTCTCCTAGCCGAGCCTGGGGCCACGTTGTGGCTTTGATCCCCACGGGGGGTTGCTGCTCGTTTCCCTGTGGAAGAATTCTTGCAAGCGTGGGACAAGCAACAGCTACACGTGCGGTAACAGCTAGAGAGCTGCAAAGTGATGGGGTGATTCTCGCAGTAAACCTGAAGCGGAGCTGTCTTCAGGGCACTTTCTTTTTTCCCTTTGCTGGATAATCCCAAACTCTTGAGATCATACGTTTCTCCATCCAAGTTTTGTGGGATGGGGATAGTCTGCATATTGACTGAGATCATAATCTACCTCTGGCTTAAAACTTGTGTTGATTGTGGGTTAAGTCTCTTACATTTCTAGTTACATTTTTAAATTATTTAAATGCTCCTTGAAGTCTATTGCTTTTCCTTTCTTTTTTTTTTTTCCCTCTCCTTCTTTTGCCAGGGAGCCACTGTGTCTCCCACTGCCTCGTCTGGGAAGTCTTGGTCGATGAAGTGTCTGAAGTCCCTGACCCCAGGAAACGCACTGATTAAATACTGCCTTGCTTCTGCTCCGGTACGGAAAATCATGTGTTGTGCGAGTGAAATGGCAGACTTCCAGAAGAGCTCTGAGGGCTGGAAATCAGCTCCAGGTGCCAAGCAGATTCCTCTTCCCTCCGCTCCGCTCCTACAGCCCCAATGAGGATTCTTGCCACAGCCCGTTGAAGAGGAACAGCCGGGACTCAGGGGATGCTCGGAGCGAGAAGACCAGCTCTCCCCACCCTCTTAATCGCTTTGCTCATGGAGCCTTGTGTTATCCTTCCCTTTTCTCTGCTCTTTGGAAAGTGTTCCTTTTGCAAAGGCAGGGGACAGCAGAGATAAGCTAGGTGGTCCATGCTGCCTCGGGACCTGCTGTCTGGAAACGACCCACCTCTACATGAGAGCTCAGCTCAGCAGCACGGACAAGAGGCTCCGTCCCGGCTAAGGAGGCTCTCGGGGCACCTGAAAGCAGTTGGTGACCAGCAGGAGCCGGCATGGGAAACAGCTCTCGGTGGGATGATGGCAACGGCAGCTGCGGCAACGCAGGCAACAGCTGCTACCCGGACAGCAGCATGAAGTTCAACTTCACCTTCCAAGAGCAGGCACCCGATTTCTATGTTGTCCTACCTGTGATTTACTCCGTGATCTGTGCAGTTGGGCTCACAGGCAACACTGCTGTCATCTATGTGATCCTCAAGGCCCCCAAGATGAAGACGGTGACGAACATGTTCATCCTGAACCTGGCTATAGCTGATGACTTGTTCACGCTTGTCCTGCCCATTAATATTGCAGAGCACCTCCTTCACTACTGGCCCTTTGGAGAAGTCCTCTGCAAGGTCATCCTGTCCATAGACCACTACAATATCTTCTCCAGCATTTATTTCCTAACAGTGATGAGCATAGACAGGTATCTGGTAGTACTGGCTACAGTCAGGTCCAAGAGGATGCCACATCGCACCTACCGAGCAGCCAGGATTGTCAGTTTGTGCATCTGGGTCCTAGTCACCATCATAGTTCTCCCTTTCATCGTCTTTGCCAATGTCTACATAGATGACCTGGAGATCAAGAGTTGTGGTCTGAATTTCCCCAAGCCTGAAAGGTTTTGGTTCAAAGCCAGCAGGATCTATACCCTCATCCTTGGCTTTGCCATTCCAGTATCCACAATCTGCATTCTCTACACCATGATGCTCTACAAGCTAAGGAACATGCACTTAAACTCTAATGCTAAAGCTCTGGACAAAGCCAAGAAAAAAGTCACCATCATGGTCTTTATCGTCCTGGCTGTCTGCCTCTTCTGTTGGACCCCCTTCCATTTGGCCACCATAGTGGCTTTGACCACTGACCTACCCCAGACCTCCATGGTCATTGGTATATCCTACTTCATCACAAGTCTAAGCTATGCCAATTCATGCCTGAATCCTTTCTTGTATGCTTTCCTCGACGACAGCTTTCGAAAAAGTTTCCGAAAGATGCTGGAATGCAGAACTTCGTAAAGCAGCCGGTTGGGGATCGCACGTCCTTTCCCCTATAGCTTTGCAGGGACAACTTTGCAAACTTTTGAAGGGATGGCTAAGGAATTCACAAGTGCTCTCTTTCTCTTTGATTTACATATTGTATGTGCGCGTTTCATTTTGCTTGTTATCATTCACACGTAGTGTGCCTCTCCCTTGTAAATTTTGTGTTTTCCTCCTCTGTACCTCCCAGGTTCTCAAAGTCGCATCTTCGTAATCTCGTTCTTGTCACACCTTTAAGTACTAAAGGGAGGAAGCTACCCCTGGAACATGCACTTCTACTCCATAACAGTCCTTTATTGCCATCTGCTGTACAATACAGAAAAGCTGAGTTTCTTCCCATATATTACTATTGAAATAGATCAGCGTTTGGAGATTGGTGTAGGCTTCAGTTCATAATAGATTTATTTGGAAGACTGTTTCATGGAGCAGAGCTAACTGCCATTCATTACAGTGTGTTAAGAAATTTGACATAAAAAATGGAAGATAAATGAATATTTGGAAGAAATAAACCAAGCATTTTCATGTCGGTGTGTGTGTACACATGTGTTTTGGTTGTATGTTTGATTCTGAGGGATATCTAGCTCCTCTCAAATTCCTTCTTTCCAGTTAACACAAATTCAAATCTAAACCAAAAGCAAAATCTGTATCTCAAAAACGGTGTTGACAACAGATACTACGGCTACTGTGGGATTTTGTTCTGTATTAGTAATAGTTTTTAACAACATTATTTCTGTTAAATGTCAAAAATATATTTATTTAAGAGTGTCTGATGAAATAAAGTTCATGGAAAAAAGAGTGTGTTCCTCCTTTCACTTATGGAAGTTGTTATACTAGTTATCCCACATCACTGCCTTCTATGTTACCTTTTACCTACTGAAAAATAGGATATTGTCCATACATAGCATGATTAGGGTGTTGTAAGCCACAAGAAAAGCCCCAAAAAGCCTTGCAGATAAAGGTCCTCATTTAATAACAAAGCCAAGGACTTGAGTATAAGCAGGGTGTAAGAGAGTCTGGAGACAGAATATATTGAAAACCACAGGGACAACCAGCAAAGGTAGCTTTGGCATGCTCAGGGTTAATATCAACCTATTAACACTTGCTATTCCGGCTATTCTGGCTCAGTATTAGCCATCAAACCACTTTGTTATATGAGGATGATGATTTTTGTCCAAACAATGCCAAAGATCAACCCTGCCCCACACACATCACCTCCCTAAAGAATGAATGGGTACCAGCCCTCACCCTAGAGCATCAGGCCCTGCAGGGAACCACAACAAGGAAGCCAGGTGCCAAGGGTGGCCACACCAGTGGGGCACAGCTCCATAGGGTCCAAGCACGGGAGGAATAAACGGGGCTGGTAACAGGGCCCATCAGCAGCCCCAGACCCAACCAGTCATTAACCAGGTCCAAGCAAGGCTGGAGCAGATCCACCAGCCTGTGCTGGGCAGGGACATTGCGAGTTCCAGCATCTTTGCCACGGTTGCCACCTTGTGGCAAAGAGCTTCCCGGTCCCAGATGAAAAAAAAAGTTGTTTTGAGTGCAGAAAGCTGGCTGCAAATGATGCCACCGTGTTCACAATCCACCTAACGAGCTACAATGCCACTATTCGTTGATGTTAGGTCTGTAGGAAAGGTAATAGATTTTATTAGAATGAAAGCTGGAGCACCTTTTTGTTAACCAGCCTCTTTCGTATTCAATGATGTCATTGATGGAGTTTTCCCCCTTTGCATCAACTGTCACGATAGCTTTGTATTGCATTTGCGATTTCGCTATAACCAATGCATTAATGTGTTGCACACAGGTGCTGATGCACAGGACACTGCACGGACCCATGGCCAGGATCTCACAAACTTCCCGAGTCACCAAGGCTGGATGATGGCTCTGGAAACCACCTATCCCGTCCCCTCTGCCAGAGCAGGATCAGCTGCAGCTGCTTGCCCAGGACCAGCTCATGTTAGGCTTCAGTTATCTCCAGGGATGGAGACTTCAGCACCCCTAAGCAACCTGTTCAGGTGTTCGATCTCCCTTACAGTAAAAATAAAAATAGATATTTTTTTCATTTCTTTGAGTGGAATTTAGTGCATGCTGTGCCCATTGGCCACCACCACCCACCCCTGCCGGTGCACGGAGCAGCCACGGTGTCCCCGCGTGGCTGTGCTTCGTTGCGGCTACGCTAAGCGGCACTGTCTGCTCACCGCTCGCGGGCAGCATCCCCCGGCTAAGCCCCACGCCGGGAGGAAACGTCATTCTGTGTTGAAGCCGCACGCTCCCCGCAGCACCCTCACATTGGGGCAACCTCCCATCACGCTGCCCGGGCAAACTGAGCTCCAGGAGAGCAAATATAACCTCTGAGGAGATAACTGCCCATGCTTTGCACAGGTTCACTCCAAGGAAAATAGCTCTGCTTTCCTTTGAATGTCACTGTGCTGCTGCGGTGGCTTTGCTGCAGCAAACCCTCTTAGCCACATCCTTAACAACTCCCTTAAATCCCTACTAATGCCCTTCCAAACCCACCGTGCTGTCCGGGGTTTCTAGAGGCTGAAGGCTGCATGGCTGCTCATCCAAGAGAAGAATTGGATGAACTTCCCTGCCGGGTAGTCCAGGGATGCGCAAACGTGCTGGGTAACCTTGGCACCTGGCTCCTGCAGCAGCTAAGGGCTGTAGGATCCTATCTTGCCCAAGGTGTGGTGAGGAAGGCAACAGGCTTTGGTCTGCCCTTCCTCTCCAGGAGTTTCTTTTTTTTCCCTTTTGTTTTTCCTCCCTTTCTTGCTTTGTCTGAAGCCACAAGCAAACTACCCCCAAGGACTGTGCTTCATCATCCTTGGGGGAGAGGGAAAAAAGGCTGTTTTCTGCCTCAGGAACTTGAATTAGGGTTCATATAGGGCTCCTATTCCCACCGCTAGCTTTAAACACAGGCCTCTGAGATAAGAGGCAGGGATTGGAAATTACTATTGCTTTTCAGGTCCTTATGCAGCAGCAAGGAGTAATGACAGTATCAATCAATTGTCTTCATCTGAGTTAGTCTCCAACTTGTTCCCACGCAAAGTCGTAATCCCCTGCTACTTACACTGTCTCATGCTGTATCCTGCTGTCGATTGTGATTTGGGGTGAGAAGAGAAGTAATCACCACTGAGGCACCACGGCCTCATTTGCAGAAGTATCTTCAGATGCAAACAAAAATCTGAAAGTAGAGATTTAAAATGGATGAGTGAAAACGTGAAATATTGTAGCTATGAAGCAAAAGGGTCTCTAGACAATAGCATTAAAAAAAAAATTAAATGCATACTTTGCCCCTCCTTGTCCCCCACCACATGCCTTGTTGTCTCTGGCATCCTGGGAGCCCGTGGGTGCCATCTCCACCGGGGAAGGATAATGTTAATGTGCCAGCAGCCCCAACCATCCCAAGGAAACCCCCCTTGGTGATCTTCCTCCATTTCCTGCCAGTTCTGGGTGACGTGAACTGGGTCTGATGCTTTCAGGGAGCCTCAGCACTTCAGGTTTCAATCTTTTCACCGGCCTTTGAGAAGAAGGGGAATTGTCAGCCTAGGATCTCTTTCATCCAGTAAGTCATTTCAAGACCCTCTTTGATCCATGTGGACTGGTGGCTCCATGTCCCAGACCCTGGGCAGCCCAAATCAAGTCTTGCCCATCCACAATGACCCAGTAGCCCCAGCTCAGTCTGGAGCAGGGCAGGAACTCGTGGTGATAAACCCATGCAATCGGAACAGTTGGAATTGCTCCACGCATGCCCTTATTACAGAGCGAGATGACACAGGAATCCTTCCAAAAAAAAAAAAAAAAAAAACTTCCCAAAGAAAATCCACTTGGAAAGCCAAATGCCATATTGTCCCATTTCATTTCTCCCAGCCCTTCTTTTCTGGGTGGAAGAGAAGTTAACTTAATGCCAAATGACAAGTGTAAGGATGGTAAATATTGCCAAGAATTTCTAACTGACATTTGCTTTTGGTAAATAAAGATGCAGAGGGAAAGATCAAAGCTGTCTGAATAGCTTTTAATTACCAGCCTCAATTGCTCTATTTTCTCCCAGAAAAGTATTACAATTATCTAACAGAGCTCTTCAAGCGGAATTAGACACTAGCCTGAAGCTTCAAGAGCTGTTTAGTGGCTATCTTCCCTTTAAAAAAAATATTTGTTGTCTAGATAAAAAACAGACACTCCCATCAGTGCCTAAAGCCAAATCCGGTGCTTGCTACATGAACAGAGGGAGGCTGCAGAGCTCTCTCTGGAAGGAGATAAGGAGCCTCCATCTCACCTGTAGCTCATCACGGCTCTGCTAAATCATTCTGGCAATGGCCCTTCCTGGGGCCTTGCATTTTGTGGGGGGTCCCAACCATCCACATGGGACATTTTGTCTTAGCTGAGAGGGAAATATCACTCTGCTTTGATCTCTAATTGCTTATCTTCTCACCACTAGCAGATACAGAGAACAGGGATTCCCAAAGCCAAGGCTGGGACATCCCATCCAGGATCACAGCCGAAGAACAAGCCACAGCTCTTGATGAGGACAAGCTGGGTTTTCAGGCCTCCCCTAATGGAGGCACATGCATTATTTTCATTTATTGCCCTTTCAGGTGTTTCTGACCCTCCTCAGGGCTGCTCAGTCCCATTTATTTCCCCTTCTCCCAGTGTAGGGGAGGCTGGGGTTTCCTCACCAATCTCTGCTCCGCTGGAGCAGACAGATGATTTTTTGCAAGCAAAAGAGCATAAAGGGAATGGAGAGGGGGGAAATAAACTATTATTTGGGAGTAAGATCTTTGACAACCAGGCTCTTCCTCTCTGGGCCTTCCATGTGTCTCTGTCATCTCCACGTGCTCTGCCTCTTAATGTCTGGAAACCAAGACACCTCAGGAGAACCCAAGGCCCAAAACATCCACTGGAGAATACTCAATAAAGCAGGTGAACAAGGAAAAGAGAAAAATAAGGATTCAATTTCACAAACTCAACCTTCAAATGAGATTAGTGGCTGATAATGAATAAAGACGTATTTCAGCACAATGAAGAACATCTCAGGAGACTCAGCCCACTACTGCTTTAAATTGATGCAAATGAGATGGATGTAATTACATTTCTCCGCTTAGCAGTGGTGCTACAGGCCACTCTTGGACCATGTTGCTGACGGTGATCTCGCCTCGCTCCTTCCCACTGAACAGGAGACAAGGACACAAGATGAGTAGTCACCATTTTGCCATGGAGGTGGCTGGATGGGACAGAGACTAGTGGATCTACAGGCAGTCTTCAAGGGGAGTCAAGAGGAGGTCTTCCAACTGGGCATGGTCAAGCTCTACTCTCGTACAGATGTCAAAGCAAAATGTGGGATCAATGCAAACCAAGAGGATTTCCATACCCACCTCCATGCCTCCCACAGGAATGCAGGGAGTCAGGACAAACAGCATCACCAGAGGTCAGGCTCACTTTCTGCTCTTTTACACCTAAACCCCAAAGGCAAGTGATTTTCTCCAAGAATTTTCTCCATGGTTAAGCAAAGCAAAAACAGTGGAGTGCTGAGATTAGGGAAAGTCCAAAATGACTGGAGCGCATGGAGAGGTTGCTATTAATGCCTAGCGTTGAACAAATATTGAATAGCCAAATCACAACACAGCATTTGTTTCACACTGAGGAAAGCAAGCTGAAAAGCCATTAGTCTTGATTATATATTGTCTGTGTAGCTCATGTTTATGTTCCCCATCACTGAGCAAATCAGGGTGGCGTGGTCTTTCGACAGCGCTTGCTGAACAGGCTAAATGCACACAAAAAAACAGCACTTAAGAGATGGTACAGCCAGTTTGCCTGTTCTTTACCTAATAGAGCACAGGAGGGTATTGAAGAACTGGGGAAGGAAGAGGATATGAGAAAGCAGGAGCAAGAGGCAAGACCATGCATGACCCCATGGTGCAAGGAGCCACGAATGATCCAACCTGCACGTTCCTGGTAAGAACAGCATGTGCCAAGGAGGGGTTTAACCCCAGAGACCCTCAAAAGGCACCTCCACAAGAAGCAGGACATGAGACATAGTCTCAGAGAGAAGGCAATCCCAACTTGGTTTGGACACGATCCTGCACTTTCTATTCCAGGGAGCATTTAACAAGCTTTGGTGGTGCTGAAGCAGAACCCATGAGCATCGCACTGTGACAGGAAGGGCATCCTGTCCACGTCCTTCCCCGCTGCTGCCCGGACAGCTGGTGTTTCAGTACATTAAGGCAGAGAGAGAGAGCAAAGTGGCTTTACATGCTTGATTAACATCCTTGTTGCCAAGATACATGGCCACACTGCTCCGTGTATTGATTCCTTCCTTCTAGCATGCATTTTATCCAGGCTGCAGGGCTGGAAGGAGGAGCAAATGGAGCTGATGAGACACAGGGCTCTTTGGCAGTCCCTTCACTGGTCTTCTCACTGCTCAGCAAACTCCCAAAATGGGACAGCGTGGTGGCCAAGCCAAAAACAAGCTACTGACCCCAAGCCTGGCCTTAGATCATGTGGGATTTGTGCAAAAGTGGCACATTATCCCCATCCTGGTCATGGCAAGGACTCTGAAACATCATCCTTCCCACCAAAAAAAAAAGAAAAAATGCCATTGGGTGCCCATACCTAGCTCTGCTTCCTCGTAGTCCATCTCACTTCCTCACTTTGGACCACAAGCTCTCTGGGTTGTTGGCCAATGCCAAGGCCTTTCTCCTCCATGAGGAGGAGCCTGCTCAGCCACAGCAGCAAAAATACCTGAAAGACATGGGGAAGCAGATGGGGTTCTTCCAGCAGAGCCTGCTTTGCAAATAAGATGGTTTTTATCTTATGGCTTTGTCCTAAGAACTCACCCCTCGATGCCTATTACCTGCTAAACTGAACAGACATAATGATTGGGGACTTTTGCTCATCTGCACTTTTTTTTTTTTCCTGTAAAAAAAAAAAAAAATTAACATCCCCAATAGAGTAAACCCTCCTGGTGTCACCCAACACCTGCAAATATCCATCTCGGTAAAGGAAGCAGACACTTCTCCCTATTGCACAGCTCACTGGCTTATCCATCCTTCCAAGCAGCATGACAAGCGCTTTGCAGCTCACAGGCATCTTCCACTGCCCATTTTCCATCATCTTCACCCCTTCGGTTTCCAAACTGTTGCCAGAGAAAGCCGACATAAAAGTTCCCACCAACCTCACCAGAAGGATGCTTCAATTTTACCCTGTGTGGTCAGCAATAGTTTCAGCTGGAAAAATAAGCCCACATGCAAACATGCCAGCAACATCGCTCCACAGCGTTAAATCTCTCCAATCCCACAGCATTCAGAACACAGGAGGTTTATTTTTCCTTTATTAAAGCACACAAGTAGCCACCTAGGAAACTGCAGTAATTGTAAAATCATACGAACACAACCATTTCAGAGAACTAAAGAGCCCGTATTTCAGCCACCCGGCTGCTCACGAGCCTTTAACTCCAGAGGCACAGTACAATAAAGCTTTTGCTTTCAGGTTCCTTGCTCTTATAACAAACTCCACTGAGCATTGAACAGAATGTCTAAACACATTCACTGCGAGGGCCACAAAATTACCCAAAAGCTTAGTAAACGCACATTTATTGAGTACTCCATTATGCAAGATCATTGCAGCATAGTCATTATAACAAAATTATAAAAATTGCCAAATACTGGTGTAATTTTTAGAGGACATAAATCTATTTAAAAACCCAACTGAGAACTAAAAAGGGAGGGTGGCTGCTCCTCAGTAAGGCGCTGCCGTGTGCGCTCCGGCTCACTAAGGGGGCTGCAAGAAGAGCCCTGCGGCTGTTTCACAGCTTCATGCACAGCTCTTGGCAGCAAATAGGGGTAGAAGGAGTAAGGTTGTTCACTGCCCAACACTGCTATTTTATCTGTAGATATAAGAGCCACTAATGTGATTTTCCAGGGGCAGGGATGTGGTGGCAGCAGTGAGGTTCTTGGGTGATGCTTCTTGGCACACTTGGGGTTTTAGCCTGGGTGGTTGTACAAGATCTCCCAGGCAGTGCTTGGGGATTAATGTCCACTGAAAAAGTGCTCAAAGTGCCCAGATTTCCACCTCTCTCCATTTATTCGAGAGGTGCTGTTTGTCAAGTTTTCTCCGATATCCCTCCAGATTCCCAATCAACTGCTAATTAGCCAGAGCATTCTCCAGTTCATGCAGTTTACAAGGAATCTGGGCCCCACATGTGGGACATTGGAATTGCATCTATATTTTAAGCTCAACCATAAGGGAAACTCTCTGCCTAGAAATATAACACTGTAATCTTTTATATAGCATATATAAAGAACATGACGGCATTAAAATACTGGCAAATCAATACATTAAAAATACAGAATCTTATAGACCAGAGCACAATATATTCACATGAAGACTGTACAGTTCAGCGGCTGCTGCCATTTCTCACACTGGAGTTGACCATCCCTCTCCAAATTGACCTTATTCCCAGTCAGCTCCACTCACTGCCGCTCCCAAGATTTCCCAGGACAAGGAGAATACAAGGCAGCCTGCACAGAGGGCAGTTGGAGTTTAAACTCTTCCGAGTGCTTCTATTTTCAAATGAAATGGCAAGGCATTTCATCTTAACACATTTCTGTGTTATTGGGAAGGGAGAGGAAATAATAATAAAGTCAAACTAAAAATCAATTCACAGCTGGCAGGAGGGGTGACTCCTCAGCAGCATCTCCAGAGCTCACAAGGGGAAAGGGACTCTGTGTCCCCACTTCATGTCCTTCACTTCATTCAAATGAATAAATAAATAATTGAAACTCCACCTTTTTGACAGGCTTTGTACACCATTCCTCAAACGGAGCAGATGGCAATGTCCTATGCTGCCCCTCCTAGAAGAAATGTCCAGGACGACCTGCCAGCCCAGCTCTTTCAAAACAGCTTTCCCCTATACAGAAACATACTGATATTTAGGCCACTGTTTCCTTCTCCTCATTGGGAAAGCTCTCCAAGGCATGCTTGGCAAGGTGAAATTCAGTGAGGTATAGGTATAGCTATACCCATAGCAATATGGAGAAGTGTGTGTGTCGATATAGATACACACTGTCCACTATTATACTGAAAATGCAGAGTTAAAATAAAAAACAGCAGTAGCAGCAAGTAAACATGGATTTGTGTTCATTTCATCCATCTCTCCTCTTCCGAGCTACATTCATCAGCTCTGACAGTCTCTTCCCACCGCTCGAGGCAGAGGGTTTATTGCAGACCTCCAGCCGCAGGAGCTGGCGTTGTCCTTGTCCCCAGGCTTTGTGCCAAGGCTCCCAGCCCGGCGCTTCACCCAGCTCCGGACAGTTTGAACTTTCCCTTCCGCCAGCCTCTCCTCTGCTCCCTTCACTGCATGATGACTCACCCTGGAGATGATCTAGGGTTTTGTCTGACGGCTGATCCCCATGTTGGCTTCAAAGTCTAATTTCAGAGCAATGCCGCAGGAATAAAATCCACACGCGAGTGCCTGGTGAGCCATATGAGCCGATAGCATCTTAAACAGCTCAAGGAGGAAAAAGAATAGTTTGCATTTTGTCTGCCTCCCAGCAGCAAGGATGTAAAGCCCAGGAGCAATGCCTGGCTTAAACCCCTTAATTCCCAAAGTCTCCATAGTGTTGCAAACCACAAGGGGTTCTCAGGAATCAAAGGGCTGGTTTCAAACACATTCTGCAGCGCAGAGCGCATGAGAATTAAAAATGCATCAATTTGGCTCACTTTCTGCATGCTCTTGCAGAATCCGGTTTTCCCAACCCCCAGAATTGCCTCTCAGTTTTGAGGTCCTGCTAAAGAGCCGTTATCTGAGTTAGCTCTGACGTGGGGGTGGTCGGACTCTGCTGGGCGACAGCCACCATGGGAATTTCCATGCCTAGTCAGGCCGGATTGTTAGTCCCCTCCGAGTTCTTGCAGGCGTAAGCCACATCCTTGGCAATGCTGCACATCCTGTTGGACATCTGGAGCTCGGTCCTGAAGGCAGTGGGGAAGCAGAACTTCTTGAAGCACGCCTTGAAGTTCTCATCCAAGAAGGCATAGAGCACCGGGTTCAGGCTGCTGTTGGCATAGCCCAGCGCGGTGCAGAAGCAGGAGATGGCCAACTCGAGCTCGCTTTCTGCCTTGGCACCCAAGCACTGCACCAGCACGAAGATCTGGATGGGAGTCCAGCAGATGATGAAGACAGCCACCACCACCAGGACCATTCGGGTGATGCGCCTCAAGTTTCGGTCCTTCTCCTTGGAGCCTGAGAGGACACGGACATTCTTGAGTCGCCTAATCATGAGGCTGTAGCAGATGGTTATGATCAACACAGGGATCATAAAGGAGAAGAGAAAGACACAGATGCCAAACACTGGATCCCAGTAATCCACAGGTGATGGGAGTTTAATCAGACAATCAATTTCTGTTAGGGAAAAAAGGGGAAGAGGAGGCAAGATCAGCAAACATGTTTTGAGAGCAGGAGCACCTCTATGTTCAGTATAATTTAGGTATGTTTAATACTGGAAAAGCAGTTGCAGGGATACAAGAGGCAAGGGCAGAGGGGAAGGAGTTAAGCCAGCCAGAGAGCCGGCAGTTTAACCCACTATGGGAACTGGTACCCAACAGCTGCCAGAGCCCCGAGGTTGCTCCGGTCCCCATCTCCATCCCCCAGGACGCTCTTCCACTGACCGTTGTTTTCATTCTCTGCAGATCCCATCACCATCGCCGGGATGCCAAAGACAGAAGCCAGTGCCCAGATGCACACGTTCACCACCTTGGCCTTGTGCGGAGTGCGGATATCCAGCGCTTTGATGGGGTGGCAGATAGCGATGTAGCGGTCCACGCTCATCATCGTCAGCGTGAAGGTGCTTGTGAACATGTTGTAGTAGTCTATGGAGATGGCAATTTTGCAGAGGACATTGCCAAAGGGCCAGAAGCCCAGGAACGTGTCTGTACCCTGGAAGGGTAAGGTCATCAGGCACAAGGTATCAGCCAGAGCAAGGTTAAAGATGTAAATGTTGGTCGCTGTCTTCATCTTGGTGAACCTAAAAAATGTAGCAAAGAACAATACTCAGAGCCTTTGGGTATAAGTAATTTATACATTTGGTTTTAGAATGACCCTGGTTCCAGTCTCCTAAAGCCCAGGAGTTGATGAAGTCTGAAAACTTTCACCCAAGCATTTCATGCAAACGGAGACAATTCTGTCATATTTTTGTTCTCCCACCTAGAATCTCTGAAAATTCACCTGAGGATGAAATACCAGAGAAATGTGTTCACTTAACAGCCTAGAAATCACAAGATGATTATCTTGCAAGGGAGAGGAAGAACCATGTTTAACTGTGACTTTTATACAAGTCTCTCAAAATATAAAATTGAGGAAAAGGCCTCAGAGCAGGCAGAGGGGGAAAACACCATGAATACATAGAGACTTGACTTTAAAAAATTCTCTAGTTTTCCCTATGCTTTTGCAGTCAATTCCCCTTAACATCACATTTTTCCCTCCTAATATAACCAAAAACAGACATCAGAAACTCTCTGCACAAGTAGCTCCCTACTTATCTTCTATTAGGAGGAAGATGGAGAGGACAGAGGGGGACAGAGGGAAACCATCTCTCCAAAAGTGATGGAATTGATTTTGAAGTGTAATCTGGAGTACATGTGTCTTGCAACTGCTTTGTGAAGAGAACAAAACATCTGCAAATGAGCAGCAACTGGAATCCTAAGACACCACGATGATACTTGTAAACACTAATTGCACACATAGCAGTAGCCAGCAGCAAACCCATTACTAACGGGTGAAAAAAAAACAGCAGCATCTCCCTCTAACCAGAAAAGGCTTTTCAAGTAATCCAGAAAAAAAGAAAGTGTCTGGAACTGTGAGCCAGGGAAAGCGATTACCCTCTCTTATATCAAAGGGCACCTTTCCACACAGAAAACATTTTAGGTAACCATTTCAGGCAGCACATGAGGCTGAAAAATACAGTAAAACCCCTTTTTTTTTTTCTTTTTCTGCCCAAAATGAAAAGGAAAGACTTACAGGTTCCACCCTGTTTGGTATCTGGGGAAGGTGATGAGTGAGGAGCTGATGTCTCTTGAAGAACTCATTTTACCACTTTAGGAAGAAGATGCTCCATTTTTCTCACATCATATCAGTTGAACACCACCCTTTTAGTCCTACCTCCTACAACCTACTGACATAAGCTCAAACCTGCTCTTGCAATGAAAGAAATGGCACTTTCCCATCAGCTTCAAAGGCAGGAAAAGCCTGAGGCTCCAGCTCAGACCGTGCTTTCTGAAAAATGACTTCAGTAAAGCTAATCAAGGATTTTATCACATATGGCTTCGTTATTATAAATACTGGTGAGGGCTTTACACAGTAATCTGATTTGAAAGGTCCAGAGGCAAGGTGATTAGCTGTTTTGCAAGGGTTTATGGCCAAACGCTGTGGTTAATTCAGGCTGTCAACCAGAGCAGGCAAGACAGACAGTGCTGGCCAGTGCTCACAAACTGGTGAGAAACGTTTACATCAGACAAAATATCACAATGAATCTTTGTGAAGAAATATTATCTTTGGATAAAATTATGAGTCAGCCCAGTTCAAAGAGGGTTTTGTCCTTACTGCATAGTTTTTACAAGGAGGAATGTGTGAACCGACTGCCCCAAGATGGGGCTTGCCATGCTCTAAACGTTCATCATCTCCACTTCAAGTGGGGAATGAGTCAAGGAAATATTTGCTCATCTACCCAAGGTACCTGCCGAGCCCATGGAACTGGGAGCTCCGCTCCCAAGCTCCCGTCTTGGGCAGGCTTCCCATGGACAGCATGAGCACCAAAATGCAGAGATGATTTAAAGCTTCCAGACACCTTGCACTTGCGATACTAATAACAGCCTTTGTGGAAATGGTGCCAGAGACAGGGCACGTAATGATGTGCTATCAACCAAGGGTAAGTTCATTTCAGAGTGTCACTGAAGCCCATGAACTACCTCATAATCTCTGGTTTATAATATACTGAATATTACAGGGTTTGATTTCACCTATAATACCTTTTTTTTTTTTTTTTGTCAAATTGCTGCAGAACTGCCCACCTCAGGCAACACTACATCCTTCCCAGACCATCCAAGCTTCACTCCTGGCAGATGACTCAGGACTATTGCATCCTCCCTGCTCCCTGCTCTGGGCACCACACAGGAAATTAAATCACTATTCTGTATTCAAGCATATTAAAATATATATATTTTCAGCTTAGACCTCAGAAAATTATGCTATCATTTAAGGCTGCTTTGGCAAAGGGGCCCTGGGAGCCATGGACTGCCCCTGCATCCCCTAGACTTGGCTGGGCTTGCCCATGCTCCCCAAAGATCAAGCTTCTTCCCATCTGGAGCTTCAATTCAGACCCCTCTTACAAAATAAGCACATTCATCAAATCTGGGTGTCAGAAAAGACTGCTCAGCCAGCCCTACCAAGAACACCTTTAGAAAGGGAAACAGCACAAGGGTGCTTAAACTTTGCCTTGGCATTTAAAAATGAAGAGATTCCAGGGAATGAGGCAATTTCTGCACTCAAATCACCCAAGCCAGTTTGTTGGGAGTAACAGGAAACATTTCAAGACTGCTGCAGAGAGTTATTTTTCTTCTGTATGCTTGGCTAGGGCTTCAACCATTCCCATGAAATTTCAG
This sequence comes from Tinamus guttatus, assembly GCF_059628265.1. Lineage (NCBI taxonomy): Eukaryota > Metazoa > Chordata > Aves > Tinamiformes > Tinamidae > Tinamus > Tinamus guttatus. The sequence goes on from NW_028288561.1 coordinate 7,311,208, forward strand.
AGATCAAATGACCTGTTTTGTCAAAAAAAAAAAAAAAAAAAAACACAGCTCCACAGGAGGATTTCTTTCCAGGAGAGAAAAAAATGCATTTTAGATAATGCATTTAGATAAAATGCATTTAGGCAGCTTAGCTACTGGGAAACAAAAGTGTTAGGAAGTGTTTTGTGAGCAATGAGAGAAAGAAGAGACCCTCCCACCTCAACTAGGTTGGACCCATCCAGCACCCGCAAGAGCCAATATTGTCTCCATGGGTGCAAATAGCCCAGGTGCAGCAGAGAGCCCCTTCATCTCAAAAAATGCTAGCTATAGGATGTCTACATTGCAAACTTCCCCTTCAAACTCTCCCCAATTGCACCCCACGAGGGTGAGCAAGCGAAGGCAGCTGGTCCTCAACCAACTCGTCTCCTCTGCACCACCTCCAAGGCCAGGTTTGTGCTCTTGCAAGGTGGGAAAATTCATTTGCCCCTCATTACTCCTTGCCCCACGCTCAGTGCACACTGCGAACCAGCCAGCACTGCTCTGGCCAGCCCGTGTTCCCAAACATCTCCAGAATGTTCAGTACAAACAACCAAAAAAAAATCAAAAAAAAAAATCAATTAATCACTTCTCTGCGGACTCTTCTTTTTCCCCAGGCACCAGCAGTTTTCCCTCTTAATCCCTCAAAAAGACAAATTAGAAGTGCACGCCGTGGGCGGCACCGTCCCCCCTGCCCGGTGGTGACGCGGATGAGCCCACGGAGGACGTTTGCTCCCTGCAGAGCCATTCCCTGCACTGGGTCAGGGGGAAATTTCCTAAGGGAAACTGTTCCCACAGGGCTGCCTGGCCAGGTCTCAGCTCCCACCTTGCTCCAGCCTTCTCCCAGTTCATGAAGCCCAAACGGGATTTATTGATATTAACTCAGCATTCAGCTGCACCCTCTGTTTTGCTATGGGGACCCCATCACAGCCAGCCCATCTCCACATCCCTACCCACTCCAAGATGCTTTGCTCTTAACAGTCAAGTATGCACACGGATCCCCACAGGGGCAGCTGTGAGGAGCACCACGTTGGCTCCACAAATGGTGTTTTGCATTCATTTTGCAGTAAAAAGCTTGCACAGCTGCAGAGGCAGCAGATCTCCTTCATCCCGCTGGTCCCCATGGGGCTCAGTCCCTTGGACACAACGGAAAAAAGCAGAGCAGGGCACAGCAAGTGCAATATGCCAAGCCCAGTGGCCTCTCATGGGCATCCGTGGGGCTGGCACTGTATTAACCACCCACTCTATCCCCCGAAACATGCAGCCGGTCACAGCTCTTCCTTCCCTTAGAGCTTTCTATTGAGGAGGCAGCAGAGCTGCAATGTCCTAATTAACTGGTCACATTGCATGGCAGCCCATGCCCTCTCTCCAGGGATCAATATTGTTTTTGGAGGAGATGAAACTCGTCCTGGCCTCCCACAGGCAGGAGATGCCTCTGGCCACGGGGCTAGCAAGCCTGACCACCATGCTCCTGGGTGCACTTCGCTGGCAGGAGCATCCAACATTGCCCAGGATGAGCAGCTCCAACACAAACCAAAGCCCAGACATCCAGCAGGACAGATGGAGGAGGTCCTGACCTGCCCCATCACATCCTCACCATGGCCAAATCAACTTCAGCAAGAGCCCTTTAATGTTAATTTTAAGTATGCAGTCACCTAAAAGTGACAAAGCACCCAATAAAAATCTAGGGGCCCAACAGCTCTAATCTGCCTAGACGGCTACTTAAACTGCTCTGAAATGGTGCAAATCAATACAGAGAATCAAAGCGAGCTCAGTGCTGCCTGCAGAGCCCTAGCTCCCAGGAAAACCTGCTCCACACAGGAGGGAAAACTGCCGCTGGAGCAGGGAGACACGGGGTAAGGGGCTGCATGGGGATCCGCAGGATGCCCCTGACTAAATTAATCCCTCCAACTGCTAAACCCCTCCAAATAGAACAGAGATGGAGGCTGGGCTGCACAGCAGAGGCTTTGGTTCTTATTTATTTGCATCTGAAATACCAAGGGGCTTTGCAACGTCTCCCCGAGCCCTGCAAGAAACTTGTTCAAGACGAACAAACAAGCCTTCCCGAAGCCTCCGGTTTCCTTGAGTGCCAATATTAATCTTTGTGTTTCACAACCAGATCAAAAAAAGGGAACAGCTACTATCTGCATCTCAGCAAGCCACACACAGGCTGCTTGTGGGCAGCTGCAGGCAGCTTTTGTCCAGGACAGCAGCACTCATAGAGCTGCAACTCCATTTTGCTCTTCTTCCATAAATGGAAGAGCCAGGACACCAGCAAAAGTCCCCAAATCCCACCTCGGAATGCCAGCATCCAAACTGCAACTCACTGAAAGATGCAGTTTAAGACATAGAGCCCAGAGCTTCAGTGCTGCAAGCTGGAGAGAGAAGCTTCCCGAGAGCATCCTGCCCGTCAGGCTGCTGTCCAGCTGCACTGCTCTGCACAGCCACATTTATAAGGTCTATGGCTTGGTGTTGAGACTAGTTTTTTTCCTTTATTTAAATTCAATATGGCCCCAGTCACTGAGCTTACCCAGTCACCAGCCACAGGTCATTTCCCCCCAGCATCAGCTGGGAGATCCCCATAGGGAGAAGCAATAGGAAAGAGCAGCCTCTTAAGCACGTGCTGCCAGGGCACGACCTCCTCCACACGTTACTCACACAGAAGTTTGGTAGAAAAAAGGTGAATCCTCCCCAAAAGAGAAGCCAAACAAATATCTGCAGGGCATTTTGTGGATATAGGAATCACTGAGCAGAAGGAGGGGCAGGAAAAAGGTTGAGGTGGCAGGAGGCCACTTGCTTTTGATTGTTTTAAAGCAGAAAAAAAAGTGACATAAAAAGTTAAGTTTCAGGAAAAATCCCATGAAATCCTCACTTTCCCATCATCTAAAGCACAGCAGCACTCACACAGCCCCCTGAACGTGACTGGGATGCTGGTTTGGGATAGTTAAGAATCTTGGCAATAAACTCGCCACTGACACAGTCTGTGGCCAACAGGGACCAGCAGGGTCGTGCTCCCAGTGCCACCCTGTGCACCAGCTGGGATCGCTCCCAATTTCATGGGCAGCAGCATCACACCCACAAAGAGGAACCCGCACCTGACTGACTGGGAGAAACGCAGCAGCTCTTCAGATCCCATGAGATCGTGACAGCTGGGGCTGAGATCCCTCCCAGGGCCTCTCCCTCTCAGATGTGTTAACATTTGGGCAAGGACTCCTTTCCCTCCACCCGCACCACCTCCCAGGGAGCTGCAATCCTCTGGGATAAAGAGCTGTGTGAAAAGATTCCCAATAAGGAGAGCTCCAGCACCACCGATTCCCAGGGCACTGGCTGCTCTTAGGGATGCTCCAGCTCTAGGACACAGCATGGGAGGACAGGGGGTCTGTAGCTGGTGCAAGAGGGTCCAAAGGCCTCATCTTACACAAACACTGATCCCAACCAAATGCTACTACCCACCCAAGTGCCACCAGGGCAAGGACTACCCAAACACAGCATTGCTGCACCCTGTCCTCGCGCTCCCCGTGCTGTTGCAATCCCTTCTCCCAGCCATAAACTCCTCTGCAGGAAGAGCTCCAGCAGGCAGCCTGACAAACCCCAGCGCTGCTTCACCCTTGCAAAGGGACACAGCCTCGCTCAGGCCTGCAGTGCTGCAGACCTCACCATGCAGCCGCTGCCCTGGGGACGCATGGGAAGGATGCTTCGGAATCAGCAGGATTCCCAACAAGAGCCAGACTTCTCAGTGCCCGAAGAGCTGCTAAGCATTTTCAGCCTTTCTGATGGAGCAGAAAGCAAATGTACCTGGTCTCTTCTGGGCTGACAGCTCCTATCCATGCCAGGAAACTGCACTAAGGTATGTGTGAAATGGAAGCTTGTGCTTAGCATGCAAGATGCACAGATCAGGAAAGGTGGCTGGCTTCACATGGAGGAGCACAGCCTTGATGTACACAAACTATTTAGCACTTAAAGGGAAGAAAAATATTTGCTGTTTTGGAAACAAGGTGGTTTAATCACAGCAGAGCTAGCCTGTGAAAAGCCCAGGAGGCAGCTGAGCATGCAGGAGGCCAGCAGCACTGGTGCATGCTCCACACTCTGTCCCTCTGCTGCCACACGAGCTGTCCTCACCCCTGCACCATCCTGTCACATCTTATTTATAGCCACAATTGCAAACTAGTTCTTCCAGTTACCTGAACATTTTGCCCTGCAGAAGTAACCCAGAGCCTCACAGCAAGCCCATTCCCTGGAATCTAGATTCTGCTCCTGAAAACGCCACCTCCCCGAGGAGCAGCACCTGCAGCTGGGCTGGGTGCAGACCCTGCACGGAGGGAGACGTCCCACTGCAGATCAGGCACCCTGGCATCTCAGCACTCCCAGCGCTTTGCCCTCTGCAGAGACACCCAGCTCCAAGCCTTGAGGTCTGCAGAAAGCCCCACTTTTTTACTAGATCTGATTGTTCCCTTCCATTCTCTGGGTTAAACTTTAGGAGGCACCAGAGGGCAGCTGAAAGCACTGATGAGAGCTTCATCATGCCTAGGAGGGGAGAAAAATAAAGCCAAAGAAATAAGATGAATGCCATATCTTTACCTGCATAACACCTAGCAAATATCAGGGAAGCACCTGAGGTGGGATTTGGAGGGGAAGGACCACTCCAATGATCCCCAATCCAGGAACATGCCAGCTGCGTGTCCTACCTGACGATCACATACATGACGGAGCAGTTGCCCACCAGCCCCACGATGCACACGATGGAGTAGACCACCACGATGGTGATCTTGATGCTGAGCGGCAGGAAGCCGTCGCCCGTGCCGTTGTTGAACCAGTTGCTGGGCAGGAAGCTCAGGTTGAGCATGGAGGAGTCGTTGAGCAGCTTCCTCAGGTCAGGGTCCTCCAAAATATGGGCAGGGAAGAGGGGATCCATCGCGAACCACTAACCTGCGCCAAGGACCTGGGGCAAAGAGACGGTTTGAATATCCGCGAATCAAACAGCCAGCGGGGCTGCAGCGAAGCGTGTGACAGCGGCGGGGGGACAAGGGACACCTCTCAGCAGGGACAAGCACAGCCTCTTCCCCGAGCGCACGGGAATGCGGCGGGAGCGTCCGCGGGCGCGCAGGGAGCGCGCGCCCTTCCCGGCCCCTCCGCGACCCCTCCCCGCTCACCTGCGCGCAGGCTCCGCGACACGGCGACAAAGCGGCGACAAAGCGACAGCAGCGGCCGCAGCCTCGCCCGGCCCGCGGCTTCGGCGGGGGATGCGGCCACGGATGCTGCGCCCCGGAGCGCACGGTTTTAAGGGAAAAGGGAGGGATTGAGGGGGGGAAAAAAAAGAGGGAGGGAGGTAGGAGCGCGGCTGGGCAGAGCCGGCGCCGGCTGCCTGGCTTCTCCCACTGCGTAAAGGGGAAAAAAGCAGGAGGAGAGAGGGGAGGAAAAGGAGGAAGGAGGGAAAAAAAGGAAAAAAGCAGAAAGCGAGTCCGCACCTGCGCCCCGCCCGCCCCCTCCACGCAGCCACCCGCGTGTCCCCCCCGCCCCAGACACTGCGAGGAGGCCGAATCGCAGGGAGGGTTTTATAGAAACGCTGCTCCGGGAAGCGAAATCCCACCTTGCTCTGCAGCCGAGCGACCTGGAGGCTCTGCCCGCGCGGGAGCCGCGACAGGGGGGTTGACCTAGAAGCTACCAGCAGGCAGAGGGCTGAGACCTGGAGGGCAAAGATTTTTTGCAGGTTTTAAGCAGTATTTAAGGGTGATTTTTGCAGCCTAAGACACCCCACACTTAGGATCAAAGCTGCAGTAGCACATTTTGAAACATGCAATGCTAAAATAATTGTATTAGGGTGGGCAATCCGTGCAAACCTTAGCACGTCCCTGCCTTCCCAAACCTGACATGGCTTCAGCACCACAGCACTGCACAGCACCTCCAAGTTTGCTCTTAGATGTGTAGGACACATCCTGCTCAAAACATGGTTTTGCTCACCCCAAAAGAGACTGATGGAGAAGGCAGAGAGGCTCTCTGGGCAATAAGTTCTGCTTCTCCCACAGATGCTGCTGACATCCAGTATAGAACTGCTCAGGAACCCCCTAGACATGCTCAGAGCTACCCCTATTTTAATTCCACTTTAACGCATTTTGGGGGATATTCACTACATAACAAGTAAAGCAGGTGCTGCTTAAGACAAGGTAATTTTCCTCTTTCATGAGAATAGCTCCTAGCTCTGGCAAGGAGCAAGGGAAAACATGACCCATAGATGAAGCCCTCCCATAAAACACAGTCTTAATCCTTAAAGAAGGTTTTTGTTTCAGCACATTAACAAGAGTGTGAGATAAACACTAGACATTAATCATTAATGGATTGATTTTCAAAGGCTAGAGGAAGGACAGCAGTAAATCAGTGCAGGAGAACATGTCTGGGCAGCCCAAGAGTCTGCGGGAAAAGCACTTGCAAATTCAGCTCTGCTCTCCTCTGCTGGCTCCCACCCCAATAAATGCACTTAGCCCTTCACATACCCATTTTATGCTAATTCAGTGCAACAAATACAGTGTGTTCCTCTATTTGTCTTGTTGCAGTGGTTGTTTTGACTCAATAGAGCCTGGTGTTTGGAGATGAGGGATAGATGGGACTGAGTTTGCCACCTTCAGCACCCAGGGCAAAGACCTGGGTAGATGACAAGTATGTCACCTACCCAACCTACCCTTAAAATCCCAGCAGCACCATTACTGTCTAGCCATTCTGGATGAACAAACATTATTTCAAGATAACCTGGTTTAGTACTAACAGTTGCATTCACAGTCATCTCAGCTAGGTTAACTTTTCAGATGCTGCCTCTAGGAGGGGAGGATTTTTTCAGAAAACATCCCACAACTACTTGCATTTTGCAACAGCAACAGACCACAATCCAGAATTTGTTTTTCTTTCCTTTCAGGAGGTGAAAACGTCTGTCAACCGTGTTGCCACCTTCAGAGCAGTTTGTTGATCTTTTTTTAATCAAAGCCATCAGGAGCACAGAATTAATTTCCACAAGATGCAAAATCATTCTTCACACTGGAAAGCAAGCTAGCCAGAGAGGAGAGGGAAGAAGGCTCCCTTGCTGGGAGACGAGAAGCAGGTCTGAGATGTTGGAGCAAGGCTGGAAATCCAGCTGCCACTCCTGGGACAGTGGATGGTTGTACAGCATCTGCCAGATGCTCATTAGCAACATTTGCACCTAAAGTGGCAAGCCACTGATGGGCAAAAATTGATCTTTGGGCAATCATTGCATATTCTAAGTCTGGCACCCAAGAGCAACATGCATCACAGCCTCATTTCTCCCACTTCTGTCCACAGCATAACACCAAAGGTGATCACTTAACACACTCTTCCCAGCAAACCCAACGACATTTCAGTGCATGAGTGCAGGTGATCCTACTCACTGCAGTTACCCAGCTCCATAACTGAGCTTATGGAAGCTGAGCTCCATAACCACGGTGCAAAGCCATTTGTTGCAAAGAAAACAGGCAGATTTGCTCTTTGTTAAGCACTTGTGCAAAAGTTAGCAGAAGAGGTTCCGCTTTCCTGATGAACAGTTCCTTCCTTTTCATAGTCAGCTGCTTGTTCCTCATAACTCCAAGTTCATGCTTACAGCAAAAACCATCCTAGAAACACTTTCCTTCCCCATTCTGTCCTCTTCAGCACTGGCTTCACAGGTGCTTCTCCAAGCTGACTCTCTCCAAGGTTTCAGGTTTTGCTAAGCATGTGGACAAACCTGGGAAGTGTCAGCACCCTCTCAGTCCCATGTTTCTCCTGAACCCCAGAATGTCTCTGAGCTCCAATGCTGCCTCCACCAAGGCTGCGTTTAGCACAGATCAGCATTGACTGCAGTGGGTAGGAGAGCAGCACCAGCCCTCGATGCAACTTTCAGCAAAGCACCAAGCCCCAAGGCCAGAGCCAGGCCAGGTAATGGGGTTAGTTAAAAAAAAGGCTGCACTAACAGAAGAGCAAGAGCTCCTTCAGAGCTGGAAAATCCCCAAGGGAGACAAAAAGCAGTATTTAGGGCAGCTGAGCTATGAAACAGCATGAAGAGTTCAGAGCACAGGGAAATTGCTGCTCACCCCTGCACTGACTTCAGAAGAAAGAACAAGAGCCATTTGATTCAGTATGGGAAAACTTTGGTGTATAGAAATCACAAGAGCCATTTGATTCAGTATGGGAAAACTTTGGTGTATAGAAATCACTAGTCTGTGGTGTACAGCTAGACCACCAGAGAAACCAGCTGGAAGAAGGAAAGGTCAGAGCAGAATGGAAGAAGTTGTCCCTTGGGCTCAAAAATGCCTCCCCAACATCTCTTCAATGAGGCAATTCTACAGGATTGTGCAAAGAGCACTGACAAACTCCTTCCCCGTGCAATGCTGCAAGTCATGCAACAAGGTAAAGCAAGAGGGATCCCAAAAGTGAATTATCTGCCTACCATCCTCAAAGGACCAATTTGAAGAATAAGAAGTAGCACCTTTTAAGAAGGGACAGAGTGACTTTGTCAATATTTGCAAATATATTCATTATAGCATCTGCATTTGCTTCATCAGCCTCCTCTTGGAGGAGACAGAAATCTCCATAAACTCTTTTTAGCAATCTTAAGCATCAGAATTGAGAAAAACAAAGCCACTGTGCTCACAAGGCTCAAATTGGAACTAATTTGGGAAAACAAAGTCCCTCTTCTAGAGCCTCAGAGCCCCCATATTCCTCCTGCAAGAATTGCACTCTTGGAAAAGACACAGTCAAGGGGAGGTTTTGGGAGAAGGCAAACGCACGCAGCAGGACAAGGGTGCAGAGCATCGCTCATTTGGCAGGAGGCACCAATCTGCTATAGGATCCATCTTCTCTTGTAAAAACAAGCCCAAGCACTTGTTTGCAGACAGCTCTTAACTCGAGCCTGCCATCTAACCGCACACACGCTTCTGAAAACTGGACATTGCTGCATCCAAGCAAGGACTGGTCCATAGGAACAGGGATATAACACAATAAGAAAAAAATCATGCAAGAGATAGCAGCTACCTGGGTACATCTAGGCAGCAGAGCTAAAATCAGTTGATTCTTCTTTGCTAGAATAGCAGGACAGTGAAACAAGTATAATTTGTGGCCATTCTAAGCACAAACACAGCAAAAAGACTATTACTTCCCTTCCATCCCTCTTTGCCTCTGCATTTGCCCTCCAGCTCCCAAATCCAGGAGCCCACAATGTTACCAAGCCACAAAATGCATCAGGTCCTGCTAGATACGCTGCAACCATGCAATGAGAGAAGAAAGGCATTGATTCCCAAAGCCCAAGCACAGCCCTGCAGGATGAAGTGCTTCTGCCCTCCTGCCATCCCTCCAGGCTTCCAGCACACCTTGCTCACAGGCAGGTCAAAAGGGAGATCAGGGGGTCCAAATCCCACAGGCTACAATGAACAAGGAGAAACTGAACTTGCTTCATGCTAGCAGCTGACTTCATCTTAGCTAACGCCATCTGCAGCCCTCACTGCTTACAAGTAATTAAAATTTTTGGTAGAAGTGCTATCCACTCAGAGCAAAATCCCTCAAGCTTTAACAGGAGAAGGAGAGCACACGATGCTACTCACTTCACTGATATTTTATTGTTTGCCATCATTATTTGCAATTTTCCAGGGAGTGATCATTTCAGGTGATTGAGGATGAAGCCATTAAAAATCCTCTCTGCAGATTCATATTCTTTTTTTTCCTGTCTCATTCCTCCCTGCCATTTCAAAACCACAGACCTTGAAGTGAGCAAATCCCTCCACTCTTCAGAGACATAAAACCTCCTTCCTCCTGCTATTGCTCCAGATATTCCCCACCATCCTGAGAAGAAACACCTGGCATCCAGGGCTCACTATTCTCAAGTCACCTCCATGCCATAGCAACCCTGAAGACTTTAGTCCAAATGCCAGAAGAGGAAGTAACTGATTTAGGGAAAAAAAAAAATGCAGTGACAACAGCATGATTTACAGAGGTATTAGGCAAACCAGAGCAGAGAAGCAGGTAATGAATTCAGATCCTAAAAACCCCATCCCAGCATCTAAATCTCTTGTCTCTTGGGCAGGAAAACATCTGTGCCCACACAGTCATGTCTGCAGAAGACCTTCAGAGCAAGGCAGTGCTTATCAGCTCTGCACTGCCCCAATTTCACTTTGTGAACAGCTTTGAGGACAACAAATCCACCAAAAGAAACAAGCCCCAGGATATTCAGTGTCCTTTTGCTGTTTACCTCCCTCTAACTGTGCTTGCTTCCCTCAAAGCAATGCTGCTCAAGATCTTGCTGTTATTTGGATCAATAGCAACAGATGTCTGATAACTTGCTCGCGGGCATTTGCTTTCAGAATTATGTCCCCTTGAAGACAGTTTCAAAAAAATATTCCTAAATCCCTGTTCTTTTTTTCTTTTTCTTTTTTTTTTTTTTGCAAGAAGAAAATGCAGCTATTCACCTAAAAATCCAAGTAGCTGCAGAGAGAAATGTACTTCCTTTCTATTTATCTGGGATTTCTGATACCTTTCTTGAAAAGACTCAAGTCTATCAAACCTATAACTAGGACAGGAGGGGAGGAGAAGTGAGGGAAGCAAGAAGGGAAGACAAATGTCTCTGAAACATCAGGTAGGTACAGAACATTATGTAAATACTATGCAGAAAGCAGCAGATATGCCCTGGGTTCTCACATATGCTATTTATGTTGCTGTCATGCTCACTCTGAAGATGTCATGCAAAAAGTCATGACAAAAGTACTGTGTACGCTCTCCAGGTCCCCATAATTTTATGTGGGATTTAAAGTCAGCAGCTCTGCAGGGAGAAACTGGTTCCAGTCAAGCTGTGCTACCTTGCAGAAGCCAAGAACTGGGGCAGGGAGATTTGACAGAAGAAAATGATTTTAAATTTGATTCAGAGGGATGCCAGCAATGGTGCCCTGCGCCATGCCCACACACTGGTGCATTGGTGACATCCACAGCACAAGGAGGCAGCTAGTGGGACAACAGGAGATGAGCCGTGCCAGAAGCATGGCAAGATCCCCAGGAGCAGGAATAGAGTCTTGGAGCCACACAACCCCAGCCCTGCAAGGCCTGGTCCATGCACAGCCAAAGCCCAGAGCATCTACACTGAAATAACCATCCGCTCCTGCCCCAAGGATAATTTTCCCCCACTCTACCCAACCACCTCATGACAGTGAGCTCCAAGTGCATGTCCCCAAAGGGACAAATTTGAACTTCTACTAAATGCAGCAGCTCTAGACAGGCCAAGCAGACAATGTGACTCCCCTTCTATCTGCAGGGAGCTCATGGCTCCCATGGAAGGGAGAACCAAGGGTTTGCAGAGCCAAGGCACCAGGAATGCTCCAGGCTGGGCAGGACCATGCCTGCTGCCCTCCTCCATGTCCTCCCTGTCCCAGCATTTCTTCCACAGACTGCCCAAAACAAAAGGGCAACTACAGCTAAGGTTGCACCCATCCTTCCCCTACAAAAGTAATACTTAATCCCAGCAGTAAGTTGCCTTGCCTTCCCCAAAACCACACACAGTCTTACCTAGAAAGGCCTCATCCCAGCAAGCCATTAGAGCTGCTGTTCCCCCTTGATTCTTCATGCCTTTCCCTCTATCAAAGAGCCTACCCTGGCCTTCCACAGCCCTTTTATCCCTCCCCAACCCAACCTGAGGCACCTGTGTCTGATCAGAGCCTCAGCACCTGGGGAGGCAGCAGCTGAGCAAGCTTCATCCTGCCCCTTTCCAAGGACTCTTCATTGCACAAATGGTGCAATGACAACTTGGAAACATTCAGACACTTCCAAACCTGCTTCAGTAAAGGCTCCAAGGCTTGAATTAAGTGTGCAATTAAATCAGGCTTTTGAATGGAAAAATTTGTGTGAAAAGCCTCTGAGGAACAGCTGTTCTACTGCAACTTCTGCTATAGGGCTCTTAGATGCAAAAGACGACTAAATATGGTGATGTTTTTAGGCATTTTTCTACCAAGAGGCATGAAGCTCTTTAAAAATCCCCTTGTGACAGTGCAGCTCTCAGCACACCATTGCCTTGGGTCCAGTTAGTCAGGTACTGGGCTTTAGGTGTCAGTGATGGTGGTCAGTGATACAGATCAGAGGCTGGGCAAAGTAGCAGGACAGGGAAATCAAGGGTAGCCTGGGACCTCCCCCCTTCCAGTGCTAACAAGCAGCTTCACTCAGATCTTCACAGGGAACCATGAACCTGGGGCTCACAGGCATCATTGCAAAGGGACAACTCTTCCCTCAGTAGATCCATGCAGGGCAATGCCATGCTACAGTTTGGCACTGGAGCAGCACTGCAGCCAGGAGAGGGACCACGGTCAGGAAGAAGGGGGAGGATAAGGCCTGGCATCACAGTAACAGGGGAGAGGAGGGATGAGAGGGATGAGGGGTCCAGCCCAGGCATCCAGAGCCCAATCCTGCTCCCAGCACAGCTGGTGGAGCAGCACCAAGCAAGGAGGGAGATGGAAATAGGAAGAGAAACCCTGATAACCTGCAACCTGTCTCCCTCCCTTGACTCAAAGGGCAGCAAGCATCTAAGCAGGACAATGATGATGTAAATATGCTCCTTCAGGGAAAGGAAGCCACAGGAGGATGCATGTGGGATGCTTCTCAGACATGAAGAGATTGAAATCTTCCCAAAAGGTGATCCAGTGCAGAAACCACTGACCCAGGCCATGGGGCATTGCAGGATTTGATGACATGTTATAGAGAGGCCACCAACACTGTTCGTTCTGCCACACCATATATACTGACCTTATGTATTTTCCTGGGTAGATTTGTCATGTCCTGGCTACCATCTACCCTCAATGGCGGCCAGTCTTATGGGAAAGACTGCCTCATTCTCAATTTAATCATCCATTAATGACTGCTCATCTCCTGGGTCGATACTGGGGGTACAGCAGTACCTCAGCACCTCATCCTCTCCCTCCGAGATTCTCCTGCCTCCAGCTCAGTGCCAGGTTCTGAACCTCTCATTACTTCTCCTAAATTGCCCACAAGATCATTTTGCTTCAAATCTTCCACTTTTTCCAGACTTGTGCCATCCATCACCTCCAATGAAGCAGTGTCAGGTTGAGCCCATCTCTCAGAATAGCAAGAGCTCAGCGCCAGAGGCAGAATCTGCCAGTGATGCTTATCACAGAAACAAGGACTGACTTTTTACACCATGATTCTGCTGCCGAGACCAAGGCAGTGCTGCACGCTCTGTAAACTTGCTTACTCAGCAGATGGAGCAGGGGAGATAGTCTAGGATGCAGGAGGCAAGCCCACGGAGCAGCCACTGACATCAAGATGCCCTAGTCCTGCAAAACACAGCATGAGAAGAGCTGCAACCAGCTCTTTGTCCAGATTGAGGGCAACCAGAGCACCATCATCAGAAAGCAGCATCCCACCCATGCAACATATGGACAAGGCACCTACAACCTTCACCAAATGCCTGAGCTCTACCTGCAGCAACAGCTCTCCCAACTGTCCTTCCAGCACAAGGATCCCCACTCCCATTCCTAGTTCTTGCATAACCAAAATCATTTTATTTGCTCGGTTTCAGACAGTCCAGCTCTACTCCAAACTGGGTCATATTTTCCCTAGAAACAGAGCCAGATTTGTTAAGAAATTCTGATAGCATCCTGAAGTACTGAAGCTTTGAGTCGACACACATGCTCAGGTTGCTCAGCCTGCTCTAAAAATCTACTGTGATCAAAGGGTGAAGCAGCCCATGCTGAGGGTTCAACCTCAAGAGCAACATACTCTCCAGCTGTTCTCTCAGCTGTTCTTGAAATAATGAAGAAAATGTCCAAAATTATAGAGATTTCTTGATATCTTACCTTTGCATGAGGTCATGCTTCAAGATGAAGCATTTTGTGAAAGGCAGAATGAAAAGTTGAGAAAAAAAGGAAATAAATGGCATTTTTAGTATCATTTCTAGAGCTTGGGGGCAGTTATATTTGGGAAGATTTGGATTGGCACCTTCCTGCATTTCAGATGAGATTGTGCAAAGGGTTTGTCTAAGTCCAGGTTACAAGTTATGTAATAGAAATGGAATAATAAAAAAAATCTGTATTTTTTTCCCTTGCTAGGAGTTCTTCCCCATAATAATACCCTGGCAATGTAATTTGTAAGCTAACAAACTCTCATTTATCTGCAGACATTGATTTTTCAGATGAGATGGATTAAATTTTATGACAAACTTGGAGCTGCTTTTACTGTCTTTAAACTAGATAATACAGCAGTTTGGTGCCACAGTCACTGAGGGTGGGGATTAAAGTTCGCCCAGGGTTGTCTTTAGTTGCCTCCTCATTGCAATTCTTGGATCACGACAGTTGCATTTAAATTGTTAAACTAGTCCCTGTCCTCTTATGTTGTTGGTTTTTTAATGTTGTTTTTTTCTCTTCTCTCTCCCCCCATTTAGGTCATCAGATAGGGAGCCATTGCACAGTAGCACCTATGATTCCCATTAAAAACCCTAAAACCTGCAACATGGGCTACTTTGCACCTCCTGCCCAACACCTCCTGAGCTCTTTCATCATTTTGCAAATCCCATTAAAACCAGCAGGTGATGCTGAAGCAGAAAACATGGGAGTTCATTCTGCCTTCTATTAGGCTTTTATTTTCCTTCCATAAAACTCACAAGTGAAAAAAACACTGTGATCTTCATGGGGGATTTAGAAAGTGTAGGATATAAATGATGACATGCAGCATATGGCTTTGTTCTTGCTGCCTAGTCAAGTCTGCAATCCCAGCTTAATACACATGGGCTTTTTCAAACCCAGAATACCATGAGGACACTTGAAAAGAAAAAAAAATAAGAGCCTCTCTCTACGGGAAGGTTAATGGGCTCTAAGCTTTCCTTGAACTGACCTTCTCGCAGCACATGCAAAGCCCCACAGCTGCACTCTCCCACACTTTGCCCTTCTCGGTGTGCGGCAGCACCGCGTTTCCCCTTGCAAATTGCAGGTGTTGTGTTGAGCAGAGCAGTGAGCAGCTGTGTGCAGAGAAGAGCCCCGTGTTCAGCATGTTACTGATTTCTGGTGCATCCTCTGCCGACCAAAGGCAGCGAAGCAGATGGCCCTGTCTGCAGAGGCTTTTCCGAGGCACGCTCCGTCAGCAGTTTTGGGAAGTCGTCTTCATTTGCAAGACTCAATGGCAAATTGTTTTGATGGCCTTCCCTGCAAGAAGCTCAAACATGGCAGATGCATCCCTGGGATTTTTATATGCCTTTATTGCTTGATTTAATTCTGCACCTAAGTGTTTCAGTAAAGGTCTAAGCCTATGACAGATATCTCATAAAGGGAAGGAGAAATCAATGGAAGCAGGGACAAATGCCCAAATAAAATCCTCTGCTGGCTTAACATTAAGGCTATCCAAGTATAAATCCAATGAGAATCATCACTAAATACCAGCAAAAACTCTTGCTATTGCCAGCATACAGAGAGAGACATAAAACGCTCCAACATCCTTCTCCAGCATTCCGGGATCTGACGCCTGCACATGCTCCCAGCACATCTCCTTTCCAGCCAGCCAAGGTGCAAACAGCTGGCGAGTCCAAGACATCCAGATGTGCAGCCTCTGCCTCATCCTACCCCCTTCCATGGCATTCTCAGAGTCCTGCACAATTTGTCCTCCCTCTGCTCACAGCCCTCCCAAATGAAGAGTTGGCCCTAAATGCCCAACTTGCCCTCATTTTTTTCTCCCTCCTCTTTAAAGTGCAAAGAGGGATCATACAGACTAAATGGCTTTTGCCTTATACAACTGGCCTCCTGATGTACCCCCAGGAGGGATTACTGTTTTTACTTCCCTGTCCATCCCTTTTTTTGTTTTGTTTTTTCCCCCCCTTTAATTGATTTTTTGGAGGCTGCTCAGGCATGTGACGCTTGCCAGCTCTTTTCAGACAAAAAACAAAAATTGAATCAGTAGACTTACCAGAAACATTAAACTGTGGGGAAAAGGCACTTGATAGGCAGCTTCCACTCTAGGGGATAGAAAATGCAGAAGATCTTCCTGACAGGCAGTGACATTTGCAAAAGTTGCCAAATTTCATTATCAGAAGGAGAAACACTTTCCTTCCCTTGAAATATCAAGGATGAGAGTTAGACAACCTCAGTCCTACTCCTCTCACCACCAAGGCCCCACCATTCAAGAAGACAGAAGACAGACACCAACAAACTACCCAGCAGCATCAAAACACCCTGGTTTTTATACAACATATTTACAACACTGTGTGAAAATGAGTGTGCCCACAGATTTTTTGTTGGAAACCCTTCACCATTCTACCCAGGTGTCTTCCACATAAAATTAAAAATAAACTATGGTCATTTAGGGATATGTAGAATATCCTATTTTTTCCCAGCATTGAAATATACTTGGCTTAATGGTTTTGCCTCATGAATATTTTTGTAAAGATTTTAGGTCTTTTTAATTTTATTTCACATGCACTGATTTATCTGAACACATGCAACAGTCATGCAAATCCAAGTAGAACAAAGAACGACGTTCAAAGCAAACTTTTGTATTCCCTTATAATTTCTCAAGCAATTCTTGATGAATTTAACCCAAATTTTCACCTAATTTTGCTCAACTTGACACCATTTTTTCTAGGAAAAAAATGATGCCAATAACATTTTCTTGAAAGCTCCGTCAAAAGTAAGATACAAACTCCAGTAAGAGGTAGGGTGACCTTGGTGGGAAATAAACAAAACCAATGTGAGGCTGAAGGGCTCAGAGGCCATCACAGTGTCCTCCCATGACATTGGCTACCTCAGCTGCAGAAAATGTCACCTCTGGCAACCAGATGGCGTGACTGAAAATTAATTTCTAGGAAAAAGGAAGAAATGAGGGAAGAAAAGAAGAAAAATATTTTCTTTCATTCTAAGAATTACCAGCTGCAGCTGCTGTCCTGAAGGAGGGTGTTGAAAAATCATTTCCTAGTTTGCCAGAGGGTTACTGGGGCTTTTGCTCATTAACAATGAGACAAATCCAGCCCTAACGAGGGGAAGTGAGCTGAACCAGGCGTGCTAAACCCTCCTGAGCCAGAGGAGAGCTCTGTGCTTCTCCATACGGCCCTGAAGAGGTGCAGCCGCAGCTGCCGGCTCTCAGAGCCGACCGGGCGCTATGCGAAGGGCTCTCGAGAGCGAGCGGTGAATTAGGGATTGCTAAAACACTGTTTATGGCAGCTGCGGAAGCCTGCAGTAAACAAGTGCTGCTATAAAAATGAGCCCTGCGAGTGCAGCAATAAACCTGCACAGCAGCAATTTCCAGCTCCTTCCCTCCATCCAGTCTACCCCCATCTGTCAGTCGCTCCTCTTGCACCCATCATGTTTGCAGCCCAGCCTTGTGCACATGCTCCCTCCATGCGAGTCTCCCAGCACCATCTTGGCTCTTTCCCACACCTCAAAATGACGCAAGGACCCTCCTCATCCTCAGCAATTTCCTCTTGCCACCACTGAGCCTCCACCCCGGGGTGCAGTAAAATACTAGCCAGAGCTCTGCTGCTTCCCAGTGCTCTGCAACTGGGTGTAGTTAAAAAGCATGGGAGGTCTTGGGGAAAGCACTGAGAGAGTCATGTTTCAAGTGTCTTTCACAATTCCCAAATCACTTTACAGGCTGCTGATTAATGCCAGGAGCACATTAGCTGCGCTCCACATGCCCTCCCCGGCTCTGAGCACACCAGTGATTTAAGAACGGTGCAGCGCTCTGCAGAAACCAAATGAAAGGCAGTTCCCTGCTATGGCAGGGCTGGCCATGAACGACCTTCACTTCTGGGAAGAAACACGACCACATTTGTACAGTCCTGAAGTCACAACTGCAGCCTCGGGGGCATTAGGGTCTAGACGAGCCCCTTCATATCTGCATGAGCCAAGCTCTCTTGCTGGGTCACACTAAGCCTTTTGGCACATCTTCAAGCCTGCCCTAGGAGGCTGGTGTGGTCCAAGACTTGGATGTCTCTGGAAACCTGTGCAAGGCCAGAACACAAGTTTGCTCAGTGCCTTTGCACGGGCCCAAGGTGACATTCGTGTGGCCTGGATGTGGCAATTTTAAGTATTTGGAAGGCCTGGGAGCACAGGGTTCTGCTGGAATGATGCTCTCACTGGATGTCCTTCCAGACTAGATACCCCCCATAATACCTGATGACTCCCGCCTCAAGCAGCTAAGCATGAGCCACCTCCATTCGGCATGGAGGAGCGGTGGTATCTTGGGGCTACAACGAGCAAATGGGCATCCTGCTCGAGGGGCTGGAAGGAGCTGGGCTTTACCTGCACCAAGCTCCATCATGAGCAGGCAACGACCCACTCATGCATCAGCCCTTGCCTGTCAGGGACCTGGGGGATGCAGAACCACTGGTGGCCCTGACCTCAGCCATCAGCCCAAACTTGTCACCTTCTGGGCTCACTTGCCCAGAGAGAAGAGCAGGCTCAGTGTACTGACCTACCTGAGACTCTAGGGACAGATTCAAACTGGGATGAAGATGCCCAAGGGCTTTCCACTTGGAACCCCAAGTTGCAGATATTGTCTCCAGTCCTGCTAGGCTCCAGGTAGAGACATTTCCACACCATCTTAGAGCATTTGCCCAATCCAGACAGACAGCCACTGCCTTCACTCACTTCACTAAACATCTCCTCTAGGCATTATGCACTTGAAAGATGCCACGTGTCCTTTTTCCCTAGCTAATTCCTGGTTCAGTTTATGTGTACTGTGAATTTCATCCAGCTCTGAATCACAGATTGCTGCTCTCCTCCAAATTTCTGTCCTTCGGTAAGAGCCATTCACATATGTCAAGGTTACTCTTTAGATCAGGTAGCTATTTGATTTTGGGCTGAATATTTAGATGGGCTGCTTGGAGTATTTCACTCTAACATGTTAGCATGCAGCTGCATAAAGAGGGCCCTTAGCAGGATTTTTCTGGTCTATCTTCTTTTTCTTCCCTCTGCGATATATGTTTCCTGAAAGAAAATAACCAACCAATTTTGCTTCATTATGCTCAAAGGGCGTTTTCTGAGATTCCTTATAAAATTTACCACACTGTTCCACCTTGTTCATCTGAAAGGTTGCAGGAACTTTAAGCATCATTAGATACTTGACAGGAATTATTTTTGCCTACAATTTACCATTGCTGCTTGCAGAAAAAAAGCTCGAATCAAAGGCAGAAGAGCTGCCCTGGAGCTTGTTAATTTTGTGAGGCTCTGCCCTCAGCACAGCTCACATCAACAGCTCAGCAAATACTTCCAAAACCCACTGGTGGTTTGTGAACTCTGCTCCACTTCCAGACCGTGTTTCCCAACCCATATGCAGTGACTTTTTTCAACTCCAAAATTAGCATAGCCATACCTCTCTTTCATCTCTGTAACACGTTTTCTCCATATTCTACATGAAGACTTCCCAAATCCAACAAGATAGAAGCATGTTTGATACCATTGTTGAAAATAATTTCCCATATTTTACCACCAATTCCTCTCTTCAGCTTTAATAGTAAAGATGTACCAATGTCCAGCTTGTATTTGCACAGCATCTACCATGGTAAGGTCATGACTTGCCATCTGGACATGGCACAAGACTATAAATGCCATGAGTTGCATCCTACCCCTTTGGCTGCAACCATCACTTCACCCTTCTGAAGCCTTAAAAGAGGGGGAACAGCCTGAAAACATCACAGTTCATAGGATTCTTCACCTCAGCCAGAGAATGTCACTGGAACAACACAGCTTATTCCCAAGAAAAGGGAAACTTTTCTTGATAATATCTTCTTAAGAGAAAGCACTCAGGCATTAGAATCATGGCCAACATGCCCTAAAAGTCTCCAATTTGTTGTGTTTGAAGAAGTGACCTTAAAATACTTCCTCATAGATTCATCCCCTAATATTACTGGATCGCTGCCAAAATAGCATTTATTCTGAAACACGACTTATATGTGGAACCAGAGAGAGGAAAAACCAAACAACATTTTTGAGTTATGCTGTAACTCGAGAAGATAAAAATCCTTGGAGGCCCACGGGAACATCTGAGTGTTTGCTTGCACACACACAGAGGTCAGAGCTTTCACCTGGGCCCAGCTTGGCCTGGAACAGGTCACTTCACTTTCCCCCAGACCTTGTGGTCCCACCTTTGCAGAGAGGATGGCAAAAGGCTTCTCTGCATTGCAGGGACAGATCAAAACTATTCCAACGAGGACTTTGATCTTCAGCCCAAGAGAACTAGCCAAGGAGATGTTTTTCTTTCCATGCTCATGTACCAAGTATGGCCCTTCAGCAGGGGCAAAGGATGAAGATGCTCCTCCAGGAGCAACCCCAACCCAGCAGCCAAGGCTCTCTGCGCTGGAGCAGGAGATCGAGCACTTCTAAGGTGGCAGGAACCTTTCTCGGCCAGCTCCAGGAAAACCACCCACAATCATCCACTTTTAGCAGGAATGACTCAAGGAGCAACACCCAAGTTACAGCATCTTCATCCAATGGATGCAAACAAAACCCATTGCTCATCCTCAGAGCATCACTGTTGGGTGAAGGCACCACCAGGCAAACACCAGTTCCCCAGCAACTCTGGAGAGGTTCTGTCAGTCCAACCCCATCTTCCTGGAATGTCTTAACACAGCAGAAGGTTGTGCTAAGTCAACAGTAGAAAAGAAGTGGGATGAGAAGAAGAAAGCAGGTCTGATCCTCTGCTGAACTGGGTTTGTTTTGCTTGCCAGGTCTTAAGACCCATGGGTTATCACTAGTATCAAGGGTGATGCCGAGAAGAAGAGTCAGGTACATGCAGCATCTCTCCCTGCTCCACAGAGTCTACAGGCAGGAGCAGTCCTCAGACCCAGCTGTCCATGCAGGCTTCTCCCACAACCATTTGCCTTTGCATTTGCTTCCACAGCTTGCTTCACTGGATCGCTTAATTCAAATATCATATGAAACTGCAAAACTTTGCGTATATTAGAGCTACCTAATAGCCATGACTAAGCTAATGAATTCAGGCTTGTTGCAAAGACACATGTTTCAAACTCTTTAGTTTTATTCTTGTCCTTTAATTCTTTATCATTTTAATTCCCTTTCATCTATTCCATTGTTTTGCTCAGGATTACTAGCTTGTAGTTTTCTGGGACATTATCCTGGCCTTTTATATACACATATACACACACTTCTTTCTGCCACTATTTAAAATGAACGTCTGCAAACCTCCATCTCCCGAGTCAGCTTTTTAAGATTCTCAGGTACAAGTTATATAGCCTGGCTGACTTCTGAGTGTGTCCCCTGACAGCACAGATCATCTACTATGCTTCCTGATTGCTGATGGGCTGAGAAAGGTTTCATCACCCTTTAGTGATACAAAGCACATCATGCTGCATCTTTCCAAACGCCACAAAGCAATCCTGACTGGATATTGGCATGCTGATGGGACACTCAGCACACCAGTGGTGATTTTGCCATGTCATCCAGTAATGAGTCCACCTGCTCATATCCTTTCTTCTCTTTAAACACACTTGGAATATTTTGTCCTTGCTCTTGACAGCAAGATTTAATGATCTTTTAATAATCCATTCTTATCAGTTGGCTAAGCTTTGTAATTTCTAATATATATCTTTTACTATCCACTCCCTTTTCCATCTACTGCCCATTTCTTTTATTTTTTCCTTTTAATATCTGCTCTGACCTGGCTCCTGAACATGGGTGAACCCAAGGCAAAGCTAGAGCTTCCTTACTATGAATTCCAGAGGCTCAGGCCATGCCTGAAAACTCCCAACTTCTCACTTTCCTGCCCATATTTCAGCTCTTGGGCGATTCCAGTTGCATTTTTGCTCAGCTGTGGAGCACAGCTCTGTGGAAGCAGCCCCAGGACCACAGAACCACAACAACCATGACCCTGATGTAAACGCTCATGAAGGTGCCCTTTGGCAGCCCATGCTGAACAGTCAGGTGCTGGGCACCCCTTCCTAGGCAATCACCAAATTCCTGTCCAGCAACAGGGTCCAAAATAGATGTGGGATTTGTTTTGGTCAAAATATCCTTTGTGTTAGAAAGTTATTAGCTGTAATTACAAGGAACCCTTGTGGGCTTTTAATTACCAGCTGCACAGGACTTCCAGCAGAAGCCACCCTTGGTGACCCTGGTGAGGACAGCGGTTTTCACGCTGTGGGTCACCAGCTGGCACGGCCAAGCTCAACTCAATATCCATGCACAGATCCAGGGTGGCTTTTAACTCCTTGAACACAAAGCGAGCAGAGCCCACAGAGCTGCAGCAAAAGCAGCCCTGGTCCTTGGAGGCCACAACAAGGTGCCTCCCTTCCCAGGCAGGTGATTCCCAAATTTCCAGCTTTCCAGCATCCTCTGTCATGCTTCTGGGCAGGCAGTGACTTATAGGAGCTGGATCTCTGCTGCCTCCTGCTCCTCTGCCCTTCTTGGGCTACTTAGTTTTCCCCATGGACAGAATTTAAAACTAAAAAGAAAAATTTCAGTAGAAAATAATACTTTTTCCCTTCAACTGAAAAAAAAAAGAAAGAAAAGAAAGAAAGAAAAAAAGAAAAGAAAGACTAAACTCATCCCTTTCTACACTTGCTTGAGGTCCTAAGCAGCCTGGAAATGGCAGGCAGCTTAAAAGCAGCAAAGAATACTCAAAAGAGCATGAAACAGCCCTCTGGAGCAAGAGATAAAAGAATCAACACAGCTGGGCATCTCTTGGCACATTAGAGGACCTGGACAGAGCAGAGTGCAGGAGCCAGCTGGCACAGGGCACAGCTAGGCAGAGAGCACAGAGAGACTTTGTCCTCCCAACCTGCCCTTAGATCCTCAGCAGGGTCCCACGAGAGCAATGTCCTCAGTTGTGAGGACATAAGTGATCCGGCCACACCAGACAAGGGAAAACTGCCAAGACCTTGGCTGCTGCTCACCACTGTTTCAAGTCCCCTTTGCAGCCTCTGTGGAGGCCACGTGGCTGTCACTGTGCTGGTCACTGTCAGAAGCAGCCTGTGGCCTCATGCACATCCCTCTCCCTCCATCCTTGGCTTCCTCAAGGCTCATCCAAGGCCCCTCCAAACCCCTAACACATCTCAGGCTCTCCCCAGATCTCCTGTTCTCCCCATGTCTTGGAGGCTTCCCAAGCTTGCTGGACCATAAGTCTCAGTGCAAGAAAGCAACAAATTGGAATTCAAGAGTGTCTCTGTTGGCCTCATTTTGAGGACAGGACTGTCTTACAAGAGGATTTTTTCCCACAGCACATTATATGCCTGCTTTCAGAGCAGCAGAGGTTTAAGGAGCCTAAATTTTAATGTTTTGGGACAAGATACTGAGGGCTTCTCACATTGCTACTTAAAAACACAAAATAAAGCCCCCAAAGGAGAGGATCACCTGAGAAAGGGGAAATATTGCCAGGCCCAGCAGCCCATAGATAAAAAATGAAGCTCTCCAGCTGATGCACAAGAACAGTTGATGACATAGGATGCTCTTGTGAGAGCATCACTAGATGATGCCACATCCTAGGATCCCAGATATTGGAAATAACTCAGTGGCTTTCAAAGTGAGGCAGGTTGCCTAAAGCTCAGGCATTCCTTGAGCTGCGGGAAACCCAAAGTCTCTGTATATCCAGGCCTCACCACTGTCTTCGAATTGCAGATTCAATCAACATTTCCATTATAAAAAAAAAAAAAAGGCTATTTTAAGTATAGCATGCGAAGATCAAAACAAAGAATCTCTTCCATGATCCCCACTGACTCCAAATGCAGCTTCTGCCATGGTACCAGGGAGGAGATGAGTCCTGACATCCTTTTCATCCAACATGCCCCCTAACTTTGTTCACTTATCAAAGGATTTGGCTCCAAAGGTGGGAATTTAAAGCTGTTTCTGCAATACCTCAGAGCACTCCCCACCTATTAGAACAGACCTTCCCCCAAGCAGTGCATTTGGAAGGCAACAGGCAGCACTTTGAATTCAGCAGTGTTATTTATCTAAGCAGAGCGCAATAACAACACAGCAGAGATTTCATTTCCTTTCAGCACATAAGGACTCCACCGCATGAAGGTGATATTAAATAATACAATAGACAGAGTGAGGAAAAGGAAATTTTTCAAGTTCTTTCCCTTTGCAAGGAGTTATACAAACATAACAAAAGCCTTCACATCTAAAGCTCCCTGGATATCTTCACCTCCTTATCAAAGATGGCCCCAATAGTCCCTGTACAAACCTACCACCTGCCTTCACACATGTACTTCTAATGGAAATTAATATGAACTGCTGTATCTTTTGCTCTTCAACCCTTCAACCCAGCTTCATTATCATACTGAAGAATTGCAGTTTTGCTCCTTCCATCAGGCAAGATGCACAGCTTAGCTTCAGAGGGCACTGAGCAGCATCCAGCACACGCAGCGGGAAGAGCTCTAATTCCTAATGCTGCTCCCAGCAAATATAAAATGGATATGCTGGCATTGGCTTTGGGGACACAGCAATGGGCCCATGGGCTCCAGGTCAATGAAGCACTTACATTATGTGTTGAAGTCTATCTCTTCCCAAGAAAAAAAAGAAAATAGGTGAGTGAAGCCCAGATGTGGCAAGCTGCAAAGCATCGGATTGCTGCAGAATTGCAAGGAATACGCAAGGGAGAGCACAGCAAGAGGAGCCCTTTGGCCACTTTATTGAAATCCAAATGCTGGGGTCTGGCCGTGCCATATCACTTCACTTTGAACAAACACAACTGAAAACACTGGCTCTCCTGAACACAAGGACCTCCTGCAAGGACCAGACTCATCTGAAACCAAAATACTCCTGGCCTTATCACCCAAGACTTCTTGAGATCTGAACACGAGCCAACAGCTGCAAGGAAATGCAAGGCTTAATTACATCTGACAAAAGCAAATCAATTAAATGCCATTTTATGTCTGTGTCATTTGATAGGGACTCCTCCTTTATCATTTCTTCCCTGCTTCCTTGCAAAAAATTGAATATTTATGGCCAAGAATTAGGTCAGAGCCCAGGAATGAATAAATGTTTGCTGCTCTGTGCAGGAGATAAGGAGGATTTCAGATTGCTAAACATGCAGCACAAACCACATCGTCTCCCAGAGCAATCAGATAACGCCAAGGGGGGTTGGTGACTTTGCATGGAGGGGGATGCACACTGCTATCAGTGTCATGCCAGTGGCATGTGCAAGAGAAGACCTTTTTCACTTGCTAATGTTTCCCCCACGTCTTGAGAAGCTGCCTGCAATGTGTTTGGAGCAGGAAAACCAGGAATTGCCTGGAATACAGCCATTGGGTTGTGGCTGCATCACCCCGACAGCATCCTAGCACCCTCAAACCCCTCCACCATCTCTTTGCCACCAGAATTCCCAATTACTTTTTAAAAGTGGAACCACAGTTTTCTTTTTGATGACTGGTAGCAAATCTTTCCTTCTATACCTAATGGTAAGGTCTACATCAAACATAGTAGAACCCTTTTAAAAGGATTTATTTTGAAATGAAATGTATATTACAAAGGCAGTATCCTGGGATTGTCTCATACTTTCTCTTGACACTTTAATATCTGTATTAAGCTGTTAACCCTGCTTTTATGCGATCTGCTGCCATTGCTCGATCTTTAATAACTCTCCTGCAACAAAATGGCAAGCAGTATGTGTTTTAATCCTGCAGCAAGAACTCAAGCACAGGATACATAAAGCTGACAGTGATTATTTAAGGTTTGGACCCAGAAATTCAACACAACTATCAATCTCCAAAGGAATTTTAAAATAAGAAAAAAGAAAAAAAGAAAAAGTGGTGCAGGTAAACAGGTAAAGCAATGGCCATGTTGGTGTATTCTGCATTGCTGGGGGCCTTTTGAAACCATGTCATGGCTAAGGTTTTTCTTGCACATTGCAAAAGGGAAAAGCAACCAAATTTGTAGGAAATGAATCCTCAATGAAAATTAACCTTGTCCCAAAGAAACACCATTTTTTTCCATGCGCACAAGAGCTCAAGTTCACTACTAGGAGGAAATGTCCCTCTGGAAGGGCAGGGCTTGGGCATCGCTCCATAGCAGACCGCTGCTCTTTCAGACTCCATCCACTCGGTACCCACCCGACACCAGCGGCACTACACGCTCATTAATCCCCTCTAGAATCTGCATTACCATCTCCTAGTAATCACACATCGCTCCTGATTCTTGATTGCTTATAAATAACCCACCAGCGACCTTGGAAGCTCCAAGGGAGGGCTCAAGGAGCTGCTGGCTTCTCCGTGTACCTCCAGATCCAGCTGAGCCCATGGCACTTACCAGCATCCCACCCCATCTCCCAAAGAGGCAAGGGACAGTGTTGATAGGACTGCACCCTAATTACATAGCTACAATTAGCACCACACCAGGCCCGTGTGGTTTGACATAGGATTTCTTATGGCAGCTCTTTCATTTCAGTCCAAGCTGCCCTTCCCCTTGGGAAGCAACAAAGGGTTGGATCTCCCCAGGAGTCCGTGACAGCCTCTATTCTCCCATGTATCTGTGAGGTTTTTTGAGTACATCTGCCTGCAACTGGACTTCTTCTGTTTTAATAAGAGGTAATAAACAACATCACAAAAATCTAGCTCTGTAATTAGGAAAACACTTGACTGCTAATCACGGTTTAATTGTTTTGTACTTTTTTTTTTTTTTTTTTTTTTTAAGGCCTGAGCTACTCAGGCAGTGATAACACTTGTCATTAGCGTACCAACCTTGGGGCAATATTATTCTACCATCTTTACATTTGCACTCTCGCTAGAGCACAGCATCAAATATGCAGATGAGAAATCAGAGCAGAAACCAAGGACCTCATTGGAATACCAAATGTCCTAATCAGAGTTAATGATCTCACTTCCATCACGGGTAGAGGCAAGGGAAAAACAGCAACAGAGCCGAGACTGACACCAGGCTTCACATATGTGCATATTGCAAGCGAAATCCATGCATTTCCAAGTTATTTGTGGTGCTCCAGGAAAAGCTGCAATGCATCGAGGGAATGTCACCATGCCACATTTGCGTGGAAAATAACAGCCTTTAGTCACACTGGTGTTCCTGCAGACCTCTAGCAATTTCACTGGAGACGAAGGATGCTGCTTACAGACCCAAGGTCTTTTCCTTAGCAACTTCACCTGCTTTTGCCAGGTACACATTTTCAGTTGGCCTTGTATTTACTCTTCCTTTCTCCAAAGCAATAGACTGTTATCAGAAAAATCTGCAGGGCACTCGTGGTCAATGGCTTCATAACAACATTCTTAGCATTATGTTCCCAAAAGCTCATGTAAAAAGAAAAATAGTCATAATAGTAATAGAAAAGAAGGGAAATAAACAGAGCAAAGCTCACAGCTTATGCATAGTCTCCTTGGATGGTTTAATAATCTACCAAGCAAAAGAAACCACAGGGGAGAAGTAGGAGTAGCTCTCCCAACTACACTGTGTTTGAGTTTCTTAATACACCAAAAAATTGAGACTATTGATGGTAGCCCCCATAGCCTAATGTTTCTCAGCTACCTGGATTTGCTCTATTTTGCTATTACTGCAATTTGAGACAAGTCCCAGGCTCCTGAAGGCACACGGGGGATGAGTGTTGCCCACACATGGCCTTGTTGTTCTCACCAAATGGAAGGCACCGCTCAAGCACTTAGGGCTTTGCCAAGGGAAACGCTGAATCTTTCACATATTGGCAAAATCCACAGCTTGCTGCTGGCTCCATCCAACACATCAGGTCCAGTGCAAAGCTGGTGGGTTCAGGTGCTTCCAGCAACCCCACAAAAGTGGGATTGCTCCAAACCAGGGAAGGGGGAAGCTCCAGTGTGAGATTCTCACCATAAAGCCCCAGGGTCCATCCCCAAATGGCCCAAACTTTGTTAAAGTCATTATGTCTCAGAGCAAGGGGAAAGCAAGGCATGTTGCACAGAGCTCCTAGAGGTTCCTTATTGCTGCACCTGCTACCAGAGCATCCAGGCAGAGCAAACCATGCCAGGTGATGATGGAGAAGACAGGTCCATAAGGACCAGCAAAGTCTTGTGCCGAGCATGGGCATATCCAAGCCTCCAGGAACTACAGTGACACCTCAATTTTGGTAAAAAATGTGCCAGAATGGAATATTTGCAAAAAAGCTAAAAGCCATTACTGCTTTTTGCTGGCACAGAAGCAGCCTGGGATACCAAGACTCACCAAATTTGCTGTTATTTTACAGGGCCTGGAATGGACATGGAATATTTCGCTGCTCCTTTGATTCATAACACAGTTCCCCTGGGAAGGGCATGCGGCGATGCACAAATAAGGTTTACTGTAGCTGATTTGTCTCCTGATTACCATAAAAATCCTGCAGACAACAACACGCAGCACCTCATATCATGGGGCCGCTGCTGGCAACTTTTAATGCTTTCAGTTTTTCAAGTTAGCCTGGAATCGGAGATATGAACATAAGGGATAATGATGAAAAAGAGTCCATCTCAGGGGAAAGTAACTTTTTAAGCTTTCCTTGGTAAAGAGTTGTCTGTCATTTGCACAGTACTAAGCAAGCAAGGCATTGTGTTATATGGACCTTTTAGGAAAATTAAAATGCTGCTGCTGCTCCTCCAGCCCTCTGTGGCACTGGAAGCCGACACCAGCACTCACTAATAAGCTTAAAGGATTTCACAATTTCATTACAAGCCCCTCGCTATCTGGATGTCACCCCCGTCTCAGTCACAGGTACACACCAGAGTCACGTCACGCAACTGGAAAGGAGAAAATTAATTTGTGAATTGAATGAGAGCCCAGAAATATGTCATGAATAACTCCCCCGAGCTCAGCTGAGCAGGAGCCAAACAGGCGGCTTTGCCGTGTCCCTTTGGCTCTGCGCTGGCTGACGGTGTCTTACATGTGCCCACAGACAGGGACATCCTGCAAACATATTTGGGTTTGCGCTGTTCTGGTCCATCCATCCATCCCCTGCTACTTCCAAGGAGGCAAATCTCCTTCCTAGGGAGTTTGCTTTCCAGCAAAACTCTCCATTTTCCAGCAAATTCTCCAGGAAAAGAAAGACCAAACTCACAGAGCACTCAATGTGCTAAGAGATGAGGACAGAAAACCAGAGATACTCCGTGGAGCAAGGAAGGGGCAGCCAGTCCCCGGCAACATCACCCTCCAACGCAGCACCACGGAGCGGCGCAGAGCTCCCCCCAGCACCGCTTGCACAGGGACCTCATGCACCAGCATTTAAATTTTCCTCTGGCAATGTGTCTGCAAGGTGCAAAACGACTTATCAGCACTCACAGATAACCAGGCAGTGTGCAATTACTGCAGTAATTGCATAGAGAGATTAGAACCTTAATTGAATATCTGCTCTTCTAAATGCAGCTGCATGCCATGTTTGATTTGCTTTTATTTATTTATCTTTTTTTGGAATGAGGACTCTTCATGCCTCTACACAGCCATTAACATCTACTGGGAGTCTCATTTTCCTATTGGAAGCTCCTTGGGATGAGGAGTAGGATGTATCCTGCACCGTTCTCCCACCCGCCCACATCTGACTCTGGTAATTGCAGGACACAGCAGAGTTTGCCCAATTAGCTAATTGTGTTAATTCATAACATCCCAGCAAGGCATACAAGATGCAATTTAACCCATCCTCACTTACTCTGGTGACTCACATTCTGCAATCATTACCTTGTTTTCCAGGGCACTATGGAATAAGGAGCTCTCAGAGGAAAAGAGCAGGTTCGTTCCCTTGCAGGGAAGTACAGGCCAGGGAAAGGAGTCAGTTATTCCTGCACCCAATCTCTGCCCCTCAGAGCCCTAGTGGTACCTCTTATATCTGTATTCTCAACAGCTGTGCCCATGTGCCCTCCTTAGGGATTTCACAATGGGAAACAGGGAACATGTCGGGACAAGATGTTTGGCACTTTGCAATTGCAGCTAAGTAGCAGAAAGACTAAGAGGAAAAATATATATATGTATATATTCCCAGCTCATGTTCCAGCCAGGAGCTGGAAACACAGCAATATCCCCAAGCCAAGGAGCAAACTGGATCTTGCACCGATAGCAGAGACAAAGCTCCTGAGCAGCAGCTTTCCAAGCACCTGCTTTCATCTGCCTTACAAGAGGCTCGGAATTTCAATCAGGGTTTCCAGCCTGTGCCAGCTCTATAGCTGTAATTGCATCCAAGAGCACCTCACGCCTGCTGCATCAAGCGCAAAGAATTGCTAAAGGAAAATTAAGGTAGAATGAGAGCCAGAAGCCAACGCACATGAAAAGAGCCCAGGCAAAGGGAGCCTTCCCATACGCACATCCTCACGCGGTGGCTGCGCTGGTGGGAGCGGTGAGCAAAGACTCCCAGGCAAGAAGGTCTTATCAGGCCACCTAAGTGACCTCCTTCCGCCCATCAGCTCCTTTATAAGACCCTCTTCAGGTTCAACGAATTAGGAGAATTGAGGGGTGTGTGTGAGTAACTGGTGCCTTCGCCTTGCTAATTAACCAGCTGCTTCCACACACCAGCCCTTTTTTCCTTAACGGCCACCAGCAGCGGCTCTTTGGAAAACACCCAGCAACTTTTTTTGTTGCCTAAAGAAAAACATGAGATTCATATTGTCCTTTTTACTTTTGCAGCAGAAACATAATTTAATTCACAGAGCTTTGTTAAAATAACCTCTTGGAGGGCCACGGCTTACTTGAAGGTGTGAAGTTACCAATGTTATGAGCTGTTTATTGGTCCTTAGGCAGCAAACCTAGTCCTGGAGATGGATTCATCCCCACAGGATGAACCTGGCCGTCTTGTGTGCACCTTGCCAATGCCATTGCAGTGAGATTGCTAATGGCTTCGGAAAATAAACATCCTTTTCAAAGTAAGTGGGTTTCCTTAAGCCAAGTTTAAAGGAAGAAAAGTGGAGAAAAGGGTTGCACTATTTTCCCTGACTCCCACTGCTGGGATATGATTTTTCTCAATGGGAAATTCCTGTCTGGGACAGGCCACCCCACTGCCACACTGGGAGCATCCCCGGCTGTTAGCAGTGTTTATCCGACGTAATAACGGAGGAGGTAAAACATTAATGCCAGTCAACAAATTCCGTCATTTTTTAAGTGCTTTCCCTTCCGATCGCTGCTGCTGGCAGAGGGGAGCACTTGGGGATGTTCCCAGCTCGCTCATAGTAAATAAATCCCGTGCGTCTCCATCTGCCGCGCCGAGCATCCTCCTCGGCAGGAGCGGGAACCCGCCGCGGTCCAGCCTGCGGGGTGGGAACATTCCCACCAAATGACTCGCCGGATTGTGCGGGCACACACGGCCACTTCCCGCTCTCTGGAGGCACCAACCTGCATCGCGGAGCTGATCTGTGCACGGGATGGGGCAATTAGCTCCCCTGGCTCTCATTGCTAATTGCTCTTGGAGGGGAAGATTTTCAACCAAAGCTGAAGTCCAAGAGGGTTTAAATGGGATATCTTTCAAGAGGGTTTAAGTGGGATATCTTTGAAGTGCCGGGCAGAAGGACTCATGGTGCTTCCTGAGCATCCCTGGGAACCGCAGGCTGCTCTGCCAAAGCTAAAGGTCATTTTTCTTTATCATTTCTTTCAGGGATGCAGGAGAAATGGATGATTTTAAGGAGAGGAGAGTGGTAAGAGCAGCAAACCAGCAGAGCTGCCAAGTTCAAAGCACACTTGAGCCCCTGCTATTCTTCCTTGCATCAATTAAATGAAAAAGGGAACGTTCACCTCCAGCTGGGCTGCATCTCCCAGGACAGAGTGGCTTGTGCACAGCCTGGAAAAGTTCGCCCGGCCTCTTGATTCCCCCACAAACCCCTCTCCTATAGCAAAGCAGCAGAGAGGCAGAAAGGGATTTTCTCAAATTGCAGGAGAAGAGCCTGGTGGCCTCACGCGCTCCCCAGTGCGGCTCCCAGCCGCCCCCGTCCCTGCTGCCGCGTTTGCAGCACGCGGATCCCTGCATCCCGCTGCCAGGCGGCACCGCGAGCATCCTCCCACGGCTCGGGCTGGCATTTTCCCTAATGACACACTTAAAGGAAACGATTCCGCAGGCAAAGCGTTTCTTGGTGGCATGGGCACACGGCAAGCGGCACTGGGAGCATTTGGAGGTGTCGCAGGGCTCCCATGCAGCCCCGGTGTCCCGTGTGCTCGAAGCAGGGCCGTGCTTGCAGGGAGCGAGGGTTTTCTTGGCAGCATGGCTGCAGCCACTGCTTTTGCTCATCAGACCCATTTTTCGTCTTTTTGCACGCTGGGAACCGAAGTCAACAAGCCGTGAAGCAGAGAGATAGGAATTAGGGAGTTGCATCCGACTGCAAGAAGGATGCTGCTTGCAATGGCAAATGTCATGCACGAAGAGAGAAAACTCGGCTTGGGAAACGGCAGCAACAGGGAAGGCAGTGCCCAACACCGGGAGCTGGCGCCTGCTTCCCAGCCTGCATCCAGCAGGCCCTTCCCACAACGAGTTTTCCCTTCTGTCGCCTTGGCGAGCTCGGAGGGACACATTGCACAAGAAAGCTGGGACGAGCGCCCCGGGCTCGTGGCCAGCGCAGATGGAGGCTCCTCGCCGCCCACCCTGCGTGCTCCCCGTTTTCCAACTAACCATTTCCTTCCCTTCCGGATGGAAGGAACTCGGAGCCTCGGATCTGCCAGAGTCTTCACAGCCTCATCCCATTGCTCCCTCATCCCATCCACTTCTACTTCGCACTCTCATGCCAAGCTCTTAATTATGGGAGGGGGTGGCAGCAAATCCTCAAGCTGTCGGCATGCCGCGTGTTTGCCATACTCGAGTATTAATTTCTAATATGTGAGTAATTTAGAAATCTCTAAAGCAGGGGGTGTGTGATTTGGAGCTGTGTGTCAGCACGTAGAAAGCATGGAGACGGGTGGATTTCAATCAGCACCGAGTCATTTAACTTGCAAAATACAGGTTGCAATTCTTGACAGAATGGAAACGTCTCCGTTCCGTCTGAAACGTCGAGCTCGGATCTCTCACCAGGAGATGTTGTTGTCACTCAGTCTTATTCCAGGAGGCATTATTATTACTAAACACTGTCTTCTGCTATTTCTGGAAGAAAAAGCAGGATTTCTGTCGCAGTCTGCAGTTGCACGGTAGCTTCTGTATTGGGTCATTTGCAGCTATGGACAAAACGTTGGCTGAGCTGCAGTGATGCAGCTTGCACCAGGGTGCACCTTGGTCTTCAAGGATGGAAACACCAGTGACACTCTCTGAAAACTGGGATTTCTGTTCCCCAAAGGCCTTGTGGGGAGAAGGCAGTGGGGAGGGAGCTGCAGAAATGCAGCCACAAAGTGGGGCCAAACCCACAGATTGGGCCTGAATATGTCTCCACCATCTCCTGCTCCATCACAAACGTGAAGGAAAACCTTGGCCAGAGCCTAAGATTTCCTCCAAACCAAAACTCAGGATTCATTTCCTGGCCTGGGGAGAACGCAGAATCCTCCGGCTGGAGGGAACCCAACAAAACGATCTTTCTCCTGGAATAACCTTTGGGATTCTCTGCTGCTAAATCTCCACTTCCCTGGCAAGCTGGGACTGCAGCAGGGCCTTGGATCCCGGGATGCCCAAGGGCCCTGAACGAGACCCATCCCTTTGACTTCCACATCCCTTTGATCCAGCTTGGAGCTAATAGCTCCCTTTCACTGCCGGCTCCACCATGCGTATTTTGCTGCCACTTAAATTCCTTCTTTGTCCTGATTTTGCTGCTGGCACCGAGCGCAGCCTGCTTTGGATGATCACCAGGCGAGTGACATGTTCTGTTCTCATTTCCGTGCGCGGCGTTGCCTACAGAAGGAAACCCACGGAGCTGTCATGCCTCATGCAGGCAGGTTCTGCACAAGCACCGGCCCCGGGAGCTGCCGCAGGGCCACCCTCGGGGGTGGCATCCCCTGCTGTGCCACGGGGACAGCCTGAGATCCCAAACACCCTTTTTCCTGCTATGCCAAGAAAAAAAAAAATCCCTTGACTATCTAATATTAATTGAGGAAGGGGATGTGACAAACCCTTAAGAGACCAAATGAGTGTCAGTAATTCGAAGCAACCGCTTAGCAAATGTCCTGGGAGGAAAATGGGCTCAACTGCAACGTTCAAACATCTCCATCAACGTGCATTTAAAGACTGTAATAAAGATTATCCATGATTTTATTTAGGTAAAGGAACCTCTGTGATTTTAATCATGAGACAGGAAGGCTAATTAGCAGCAGGGAATCATGCAGACAGCGCTACTCAGTGGGGAAAGGAATGGGAATTCCCCCTGTGAAAGCATCTCTGAGTAACTGCTGCTTTTTTTTAGCCGTTTTTCCATGTTTTACCCCAGGAAAATCAGAGGGCTCCCATTGCTGCAGAGGCGAGCGCTCCTGCTCAAACCCAGCCTTCCTTTCTGCAGCCAAGGCCAAAGCGTGGGCGGATTTAGGCCACCCCACAGACAGGCTCCTTCCCTCGGTGGCAGCCAGGACCTGCGAGAAGCGTCACGTAACGGGTGCTGAGAGCACAAAGCACATTTCCAAATCACCAGATTCCTTCCATTTCACATCATTTACTGCTTACAGCAGTGCAAAAAGCCATCACATTCCGCTTACGGCTCTTTGAGCCACATCGTTGCCACGCTGTTTGGTGGCAGGAGCGGTGTTTTATATATTAAAGAGCAGCTACCTTGGGCTCCAGGGAAGCTGATGGCCAGAGGAGGAAAAGTAGTTCTGGAAAAGTGGGAGTGATTGTGTTTGTGCCTCCGCCCTTCCATGCCTTCCACTGGTGCATGTGGAAACCCGGGTGCGTGAGCTGGGTCGATCCGGGCTGCTCCGGCATTCCGGGAGGAGGCCCTCATGGCAACACTGCGAATCCTCTTGGAGAAACGGCACAGCGATTCCCAAAACAACCTCCTGGGAAGCAAACAAAGCATCTAAGTGAAAGAGTTAAAAAAAAAAAGATAAAAGCTGTCGCTTGGCGAGCCTGTGATCTAATCCCATGAGTCACCCCAGGATTGCGGCCGTGCCTGGAAAGCGGCGCCGGCTTCTGCTCCGCTCCTGGGGAGGCAATTCCTGCTTTTTTGTCGGTCTTCCCATCGGCTTCCCCATACGCTAGTGAAGTCCCAGGAGATCCATCCCCATCACATGCCCCAACCCCAGGAATAACACTGCCCTTTTATAGAAGTCCCCAGGAATTAGCAGCCCCAGCAGGCAGGGAAGCTCTTCCGCCGATCCCAGCAGCTGCGTTTGCACCATTGGAAGCAGCGGCAGAGCTGCAAAGATGGAAAAGTTTGAAGGCAGAAAAATACTCGTTCACAGGGAATGCCCCCAGGGTACAAGCATTTCTGGAAGTCAAGTGGGATAATCCTTCAAGGAAAGGTTAAAATTAGCATCCTGATTAAGCTGCAGCTCATAGGAATCCAAAGGCAGGAGCTGAGCATGTAGGGAGCCTTGGGAAGGTCTGCGGGGAAAGCCTACGTGTCTTTAATCTGCAGCCTCTTCCAGGAAGGAAAATCCAGTAGCATTTGGCAGACAAAAGCCCCAGATCCCCACCTGCATTCTGCAGAAAATTCAGTTTTTTATGTTTTCTTACAATATGACAATTTTTGTGCTGAAAATGGGACTCTGCGGGCTAGCTCCAGCCCCCTGCTCACTCCCTGCCTCCTGCGTGGAGGCAAGCGCAACGCGAGATGATGCATCAGCACCATTAAAGTCTCGGCTCTTTGGAATAATTGCTCTCATTAACTTTTCTGGGAGACTCGTGGAAAACAAATAGACTTTGGAATTAAATCGCCTCTTCCGCGGGACATGAATTATGGAAATGCCATCTCTCGATCTGCAGCAGACCACTCAGCATGGGGCTCAATCAGGGATCATTATGAGTTTTAATCAGAGATGATTAGGGGATACATAACGTATACAGGCCGCCTTCCCTAAACAATTTGCTCGGGATCTTCTAGTAAGGAGCATTAACTCTTGGGTAGCAATCCTGGCCAGAAAACAGCACAAAGAGTTTGCACAGAGCAGAGAGGGGGAGAGAGAAGGAACTGCTTTTGCATACTAATCCTCGACGCAGGCTAATTAGTGCAGGGCTACGTTCATCACTGAACAGATTGCACGGCGGGATCACTGCGCAGAAGTGCTCAAGGGCTCACGGATCAAATGAAACTCAATGCCAAATTGCAGCGCGGAAAAAAACAGCGAGCCATATAGGCCAAGGAGGAGCCACCGGAGAGGATCTTAGTGTTAAATATGCTCTGTGGAAACAGCCTAAAAAGCTCGGAGTAGTAAATCCTGGAGTAAAACACAAGCACCAAGAATCAAAAATAAGATTAAGGAAAAACCCTGCTTTAGCCTTATTTCGATGGAGCATCAGGGCACACACCGGTGCTGGCTAAAGAAACCTTTTTTCCTTTTTTTCTGCAATGCCTCTGCTGTGTTTCCTGCTGTCTAGACATCTGCACTCTGCATGCAGAGCACAAGCGCCGCTTACGACACCGCAGAGCTCTGACTTGCATTTCCCACCCCGCTCTGCAGCGTTTTGCAGAGACATCACTGATGACGCACCCGGCTTCACCTTCCGCTGCACAGACGTGCTCCGAAATCGCTCCCCTGGCCACAAGGGCGTTTGCAAGATCACGCCAAGCGTGCAAGGACAGCGGGGGGTCCTGGCCCCACAGGCGCGAGCCCCAAGCTCAGCAGCATCACAGATAGGGACCGTGAAGATGGATGCCCCAGGGACACTTCCAGTCGCAAGAAATCACCAGAATTAACGGGTTTTGGGTAGTCCTGTGGTGGAAGAACAGCCTTAAGCCACGTGTCCTCACAGGCTCTGAGCTCCCGTTGTCCCTCACCCGCTGCCGCGTCGACAACGATTCATCCTCCCACGTGCAGGGTGGCGCGAGCGTCCAGTTCCCTTTGTTTTCCCCATTTATCCTGCTCCTCACAGTCGGAATTAACTAACTTAAATTAGCAATTTCCTTGAAGGACATTTCCTTTCCTGCTCACCATTTTTAAGAGCAATGCAAGTTGCCATTTAGTCGATGGGAAAATAACTTGGTTTAGCCTCTTCCCGTGTCATTAGCTGGCAGCACATTAAGAACATGGCAAATCACCAAAAAGAGGCAGAAACACTTGTGCTAATCAGATTTAAGCAGCTGACAGCCCAGTTCATCAAACCAAGTTGCTCTGCAGAGGACAAGGGATGGCACTGAGTGATGGGAAGCCCAGGACGCAGCAAGCCACATCCCTCCGAGTGCAGCATCTTCTCATCAGCCCAAGTCTGAGGTTTTCTCTCCCTGTAGAGACACGAAATCCTACATAAATCACGATTACAGCTGGGTTATGATTGTGCACATTGCACATGGATCCCATATGCACCAAACATCTCATGGGGCTCGAGGGGCAGGAGGGAGCCCCCGGCTACGGAGGCAGATGCTTGGAGAGGTGGTTCCTGTCCTGGTTCCTGCCCTGAAACACCAGCGAGGTGGAGAGAAGAGACCTCACGTGGGTCAGACCCTCTTCGGGACATGCAAAGTGCTCCTGCTGCTCTCTCCATGCCCCAGCCTGGGCCCGTTTGCAGCAGAGCAATGCCCAGAGCAAGGGAGGGCGAGCGGAGGGTCCGGCGCACGGGGACAAAGCC
Source organism: Tinamus guttatus (assembly GCF_059628265.1). Taxonomy (NCBI): domain Eukaryota; kingdom Metazoa; phylum Chordata; class Aves; order Tinamiformes; family Tinamidae; genus Tinamus; species Tinamus guttatus. The sequence goes on from NW_028288561.1 coordinate 7,348,729, forward strand.
GCCGGGCTCGGGATTGCTGGGCAAGAGGGACGGCAACCGCGGGCGGCCCCGGGCAGCCACCCCAGCTGCTCAGCAATGGTTTCCCAAGCACGTTCTTCCCAGGTGGTTCCCATTTAAAAGCCAGCACAGGAGGAGGAGGAGGAAGCAGCAGAAAACGGGGCCATCCGTATTGCTCCTTCAGTCCCTCACTGCATCGCGAGCTCTGCAGCCCACGTGTGTGAGCTCCATGTGTTCCTGCGGCCTCTGGTCCCCTGGATCAGGGTTGGTGACACCCGAGCGTGTCCATCGGAGCCTCTCCAGCTCCCGATGGATCCTGGCCTGGGGAGTCTCTTTCCCCCCACTTTCCAAACCTCTGTGCTTAGCGGCCGGGAGGAAGCGGAGCGTCCCCTCTGCTCTCGGTGTCACCCGTCCCCAAAGCCGAGCATGTCACGAATGACCATCCTCGCAGAGCTCCCCACCGCTGCGGCGCACACAGCGGTGCAAGGAATGGCCACGTCACGGGGACGTTTCTGCAGACACCAGCAGCCCTGGTACTGCCCAGGGACACTGCGGGTGCCATTGATTCCCAGGGACCAGAGATAAAACAAGACCATAACTTATACAGGCGTGTGACAAGCCCCCAGCAATATGGGGAAAACAGAATGACAAGCAAGGCAGCCTTGAGCAAGCAAGGGATGGCCAGGTCTTCTCTCAAAGCTGGATGCTTGCACTGACCGCTGTCATTGACTAGATGATTTCGGGTCTCATGAGACCCATTCCCTCTTTCTAAGCAACCCATTAGGCAAATTTATTAGCCCAAATCATCCAGTCTCCTTCCCTTCCCGCTGACCGTCTCTCTCCGGTGCGCTTGCTGGTGTTCTTCTGAGAACAGGTAGCAAACGGGAGCGAGCGCAAGCAGGGATGAGAAACGAGGCGCAGTCCTTAACGGCAAGGGTAATGCCAGACTCGCTGCGGGGTTGCTGTCGTGTAGCACTCTTGGAATTAAGATGCAATGTATGTTCAAAAGAGAACTCAGGCAGAGAAGCGTGCTGGGGGTGAGAAATTCCTGGGTGCATCTTTGGGCCTTGTGGGAGATCAGATGGAACAACCGCAGTGATCCCTTCCAGCTTGTAAGTCAGCAAGCTCCATAATTATGTCCTGTTGGTTTTAACTGAGCACAGAGTCCCATTAAGTTAAACCAGACCAGGGTGGGTTAGCAGAACTGTGTGTTAATCTAGAGCAACTTAATGCAGAAAACTCCCTTTGCTGCCTCAATATACAATCCGATATCTAATATTTACAGATCACCAGCCCCACGAGCAGATATCCACAAAGCAACTTAAAGAAATGCTCTTACAACCATGCACACCAGGTCCATAACCCACCGGCTCCTCACAGCCTTCGTGCTCATATTTACCCTGGGAGTCAAATTTACCACTTACCAAGAAAAACAGTGTGAAAATACAAGTACAAACTCCCCTCTGCTCTGCTTTTTTGCAGCTTTCAGCCTGCCAAGCACAGCCAGCGATTGCAATTGTCTGTATTAAGTTATCTCCTGAAAGAAACCTTCCCACTTGAGGCACTGAGCAGACACAGAGAGCGCTGAGACCTGCATGACGGATTATCCTCACCCACGCGCCAGGAGAGCAGGAAATGAGAGCAGGATTAAGCGTTAAGATTTTCCCTTCCTAGTTTCGCCCCATGGATGTGGTTTGGGCACATCACCTCCAGCCACAGACCCAGAAGAACTGAGGACACCAACCCAGGTGTCATGCTGCTTTTCAGGCCTGTTGTGCAGCCCCTTCTTCAGCACCACACATCCCCTCCATCACCTGGGGGCACCGGCTTTGCCCAGCTCAGCTCACTAATACAATTTGCTTTTTGTCTGTGTTATTCAAAGGAGCTGAGGGCGTCTTATACATTAACCAGGTGATTGCATAGGGCCCTTGTTAGGGAAAGATGTGCGATAGGAGCCAATAAAATAAACAATGACATGTGGGAATGCAGGGTGGATTAGCAGCCTGTAATTAAGTGAGCTGGAAAATGGACAGGACAGTAAAACAAATTATTTTATTTGAGATTTTATTTTTTTTTCAGTGATTGCCTCAAGTGGTCCATGCTTGGAGACCCCTCATCACACACAGTCCCTCCATCCTTGCCCAGCTCGGAGCGGGCGCAGCCGCCTCCTGACTCCTTCTGCCTCTAGAGAGCATCGTTGCATTTCCTTCCCAGCAAGAGAGCAGCAGCAGAGGCTTCTCCCGGCCTTTGGAGCGGCTGGCAAACGTGCTCCGAATGCTGCAGGGATTCGTGACAGCCTCGCGCTGAGATGGAGCCTCCGATGCGAGCCCGGGGGACGAGCAGAGCTCAGGGAGAGCGCGGTGCCATTTGGGGACGGCTCGCTCGCCATCGAGCTCCCAGCAAGATGCTGCCCGGGAGCTGCTCCTCAAAGCGGGCACAGCATCCCGGGAACGGGTCATTGCACCTCCTCAAACCAGGTAGAGTATCTCAGGAATGGGCAATTGCATCTTCTCAAACCGGGCAGAACATCCCGGGAATGGGTCATTGCACCTCCTCAAACCAGGTAGAGTATCTCAGGAATGGGCAATTGCATCTTCTCAAACCGGGCAGAACATCCCGGGAATGGGTCATTGCACCTCCTCAAACCAGGTAGAGTATCTCAGGAATGGGCAATTGCATCTTCTCAAACCCGGCAGAACATCCCGGGAATGGGTCATTGCACCTCCTCAAACCGGGCAGAGCATCCCGGGAATGGGTCATTGCACCTCCTCAAACCGGGCAGAACATCCCGGGAATGGGTCATTGCACCTCCTCAAACCAGGTAGAGTATCTCAGGAATGGGCAATTGCATCTTCTCAAACCGGGCAGAACATCCCGGGAATGGGTCATTGCACCTCCTCAAACCGGGCAGAGCATCCCGGGAATGGGTCATTGCACCTCCTCAAACCGGGCAGAGCATCCCAGGAATGGGACATTGCACCTCCTCAAACCGGGCAGAACATCCCGGGAATGGGTCATTGCACCTCCTCAAACCGGGCAGAGCATCCCAGGAATGGGACATTGCATCTCCTCAAACCGGGCAGAGCATCCCGGGAATGGGTCATTGCATCTCCTCAAACCAGGTGGAGCATCCCGGGAATGGGTCATTGCACCTCCTCAAACCGGGCAGAACATCCCGGGAATGGGACATTGCATCTCCTCAAACCGGGCAGAGCATCCCGCGAACGGGTCACTGCATCTCCTTAAACCAGGTGGAGCATCCCTGGAATAGGTCATTGCACCTCCCTAAACTGGGAAAAGCATCCCAGAAATGAATATAATTCCCAACTGCCTTTCCTCCCTCCCTCCTTTTTCCTGGGGAAATATTCATGGTTTTCCCCAGGAGAAAAAAAAAAAAAAAAAAGAAAAGAAAAAGCAATTGCTACCAAGATGCAAGGTGACACTCAGTGACATGCGAAGGAGCAGTGAGCAACGCGGCAGGACCGCGGGTGCCTCCTGCCCCAGGCTTTGCACTCAAAGCACACAAATACACGGACGGGTATCCGTCCCGGTACAGCGCAGGGCAGCAGGAGCTGGATGCCAAGGTATTTATCCATGGCTTCTCCCATTTTTAGGGAAGCCAAAGGCATCAGCTCAGCGGCGCTGGAAAAGCCATGGAAAAACAAACTTATTTATCAGGGAGGCTCAGTCTGCATCATGAAAGCTCGCTGGAGAGAGCATCCGTGGCTCTCGCTCCCCTGGAGCTGCCCGGGCATTCCTGGAAATCGCTCCCACATGTCAAAACACGGGCAGGAAAGCGGCTCATTTGGAGGCTGTTTTCGTGACTTTTGTTCTGTTATTTTTGTGCCGTGGCTGCTCTCCAAGCATGAAACCCCTGGCCAGCCGAGGGCCGCTGCGAGGAGGGCAGCAGTTATATTTACACTTTGCCTTTCCCAGCGAGGCCAGGATTTGCCAGGGAAGCGGGCAGGCTCAAGCAGCCCTTTCCCAGAGGAGTCCGTAAGGGAGCACAAACATTCCCGCGGCCCAGTGGGATTGGTGGCAGCGGGCAAAGCCGTGGCCGGAGCCACTACATGGCCTGAGGCTGCAGCATGGCAAGAAAATCAACTTGCACTGCAAATTCATGCAGCCATGCACGAGAAAAAAAGGGTATTTTTAGCCAGAAAACGCAATTCCCTCTGTCCCAGTGCCCTCCGTGAGGTCTCCAGCGCCTTGGACAAGATGCCATCCTGCTACTTGCTCGGGCGCAAGAGCTGCACCCGGTGATATGCAAGGTTGAGCTCCACTAAAAATGGCTTTAAAAAGTAAAACACAGTAAAGTAAAACATTTTTGTTCTCCTGGGGTATTCAGAGACGAATCTTCCTGCTCCAGGCTCCCCTCCTTGGCTTCACTGTGCCGAACTGGAGAGAGGGCATCGCTTCTTGGAAGGGATTTGTGCTTCCAAGGGGGATCAGACACGGCAGCATCCGGGCACCGGCTCATTGAGGGTCCCTCTTCCCCAACAGTCCGACATTTAGCTCACCAACGGGGCAGCTTCTCCTTCTCCAACCCCTTTCAAAAGGTTTTTGCCAGATGGGGATATGTGACAGCGAGAGCAAAGCCTGGCACCGCTTTTCCATCCCTTCCACTTTGCTTTTCAAATGCTGAAAAACGGGAAGCAATTGGTGGGCAAGACCCTGGCACCACGCGCTCCGCTGCCGACAGCGGGACTCCAAACACATCCAGCAGCCATCGAATAAGCTGGAGAGCCTCGTCCACAGCCCCACGTGTTCCTGTTTTACTGGCTATATACCCAGCTGATGGTTTTATTGTTGATTGATTGATTTATTGCTGATTTATTGCTCTATTCGGGTGCAGGAGGAGTGGAAAGCTCGGACAACTGAGTTTCCATGCTTTGTGTCACGCTTTCTGCCTCCCCTTCGGCCCCCAAAACTGCATTTCCCTCCTCGCCAGCTGCGGCACAGCTGCCCTCCGTGCTCCCTGAGGAGGAGGAGGATTCGCAGTGGGATTTGGGCATCTCTCATGCGAGGCCGAAGGCTCCGCAAGCGGCATTTCCACGGGCTCAGCCATCCCCTTCAGAAGCTCCACAGAGATTCACTGCAGTTTTTTTTTTTTTCTGCAGCGCTATTACCAATTTGCAAAGTTTGCATTTACTCTGTGAATGAACATAGCAATTATTTATATTGATTCAGTGCAAAACGGAACGGTAACATGACAGAAAACGTTAGCGGATTGCAAAATAATCCCATACTCCTGCATACGCAGGTCAGGAGGAAGGTAGAAACCCACCTCCTTATTGCAAAAATAAAAGCAAAACCATCTCAGGGCTAACCTCACTCATTTTTACCCCCATTTACATTTTAACATTTCAGAACACTAAAATCCCTTTTGCCGCTTTTAGAGAAGAAAACATATTTCACTAATGCTTGTTGGAAATATCATTAGGATAACAGTCACCCCCACAATGTTTTATGGCAGGCATTTACTTTTGTGCTTCCATTTGCAGCGATTACTCCCCAAATTACTTCTAAACATCCGTACTACAAAAGAAAGGAGTTAGTCTCGAGCGGAGATTGATTGCTGTGATTTTCCTTGCAAGCCTCACAATAATATATTTATCTCTTCTGCAGTATTTTGCTTAAAGAGGTTTTGCTGCACTTTGCAAAGCCGGGAAAATGCTTCTTGGAGTCGGGAAAACCACGGTGTGGAAGGGAAGGTGGCTCAGCCACACGGTGTCGTGGCCAGCAGTGCCCATGAACCAAGCAAAGCCACTAGTCCCCTGTTAGAAAGTCATTTTTTCTGGTGCAAACCTCCCCAGAAACGGTGGAAAACCTAAGGACAAACTGCAAAATACTTAACTTTGCCCGAGGTGGTCCAAGGGTCCTCACAATTGTACTCGGGAACAAACACGTGGGGTTTGGGCTTCTTTAACCAATTTTGGGGGCAGATTTTAGCAAGTATATTGAGCAGTGGACAGGCAAAAGGCTTAGAAGATGGCATCAAAATAAAGCAGCTGAATGTACTAATTGCAGCTTGCCTGACAATGCTGCTTTTTCCTCCATGGCTGAGATTCCCCATCTAATATCCGTACATGAGGTGGCACTGGGATAAAGCCGGGCTCTGTGCAGGGTGACAGTCACCGATGGATGGGCATCGTGACACCAAGTACCCGTGGGTTGGCCCAGGCAATGTGAATGGGAACAGAGAGCTCCTGCAGCAGGGAAGGCTGGAGCTGCTGGAATTTGCAGGGATGTGGGCAGTTTCTTGGCACTCCGAAGGATCCTCACCCTGTTCTGTTCTTTCCACAAATGTGTGTGTTCAGGAGCAGGGAGAGGGGATCTCATCTCCTTGGGACACCCCTGCTCAAAAGTGACATATGAACAAGAGGCCGCACATTGCAGATCTGCCTCTCAGCCACTTCCCACGGAAAGGACAAGGGAAGCGACCGCTGGAGATGGCAGATGAGGACGGGTAAAGCAAAGGGACACAGGAAGCAGCAGTTCTGCCTTGCCCGGCGTGCAGCTGAGACCTGACACAACTCGCTGCTCTGTCCAGATCCGCGCAGCCTGGGCAAAACCACTGCCAAAAGGCCCCAAAACGCCCCGGGTTTGGCGGTCGAAGCCCCCAGCCCTGCCCGTGCACCTCGTGCCTCCGTCCGCTCCTGCTGCCCGGCCCTCGGTGCAGCTTTCCAAGGGCTCCACGGGTGCAGCACGCTGCCGCCGGGGTCGCTCCTTCATCCGGAGCAGCTTCCCCCTTGGCACAACCCACATCCCGGGAACGGAGCAGCCCGCGGTCTTTCCCGGCCCGATTCCCTCCCGGTGCCGTGTGCGAAGGGACTCGCTCCGGTGCTTACGCAAAGGACCGGCCGCATCCGGGGTGGCCTCCGTGGGTTTTGCAACTGGCCCGGGGGGCTCTGTGCAAGGCAGATCCCCGGTCGGCAGCATCCTCCTCGCCACAGAGAGGAGCCCCCCGCCGCTGCCTCCCAGCCCTCTCCATCAGCAGGACCACGAGCCGGGGGGACGCAGCGCGTGCCGATGTCCCCGAGCTCACACATCGCTGCAGTGGGCAGGATTTAACGAGCAGAACAGCATAAATGAATAAATGCAATAACCCCTGCAGCAGCCTAACTGCTGACCCAGCAAATCCAAAGCGGAGCTTTTAATTTTAACTTTTTTTTTTTTTTTTGCTTGGCATCCTGAAATAATTGTCCCCGCTGCTCGGCGAGGCAGACCAGCTCCTCGCCCAGGAAGGGCAGATGAAAATGCATTAGCGCGAGCGCGCTGCTCCCGTGGGCTTTGAGCTGTGCTCGACAGCAGATCCATCCCCTCGGGAGCCGCGTGCAGGACACACACGGATCCTTCTCCACGCTCGGCTCCTTCCCCGAGTGCTGTTGTTACCAACACGCTCTCTTGAGTGGCAGCCTGTAACTGTGAGCTACTTAGACCCAGGAGGAATCTGGAAAGAAGTCCCTTCTCCCAGCGATTTCCTCTGCAATTTGTGCCAGCTTTGCAGGAGAAAAACCTCCTGGCACTTCCTGAGAGCAACCCCTGTGCTGCCCTCCTGCTTTGCTCCCTCTGCTTCCAGGGCAAAGCAGCCCCATGTCCGTAGGGAGCCGAGCCTGGCGGATACACAGGGCATTGCCAAAGCACGGATCCGATGGGCTCGTGGTTCCCCTCGCACTCGGCCCCAGCCTAATGCCCGCTGCGCCTCCCAGCCACGCTCCGCCATTCCAGACCTGCACGCGGGAATTCCAGCATCCCGGCATGCGGACTGGCTGGCCTGTGAGCCCAAAGACCCTGTTTTTAGCAAAGCAGCTTCGCTGCAGCCCAAGTTGGATGCTCGGTGGGCACAGAGTGGGCATCCCGGGAAATCTCTGCTCCCAGCAGCTCACGGGCAGCCGGCCTGGCCAGGGCATAGGACACAGGGCTCGGAATTCTGCATCCCCTTTTGCTGCAGGGAGCAGAAAGTGCTGGTGACGCTGCCACGCTGGCAGCCGGGGCTTGGAGCCAAGCAAGGCTGCGGGAGCAGTAGGAGCCACATGGATCTGACATCCCAGGACATGGGGGAGAGGGAAAGGACGGGCGAAGGTCACCTTCTCCTTGCCAGGGGTGCAGCAGATGCACTCAAGGGTGCATAGGGCCAGTATCAAGCCCTAACTCATGCCCTGGCCATCAGATGAGCGATGAGCTGCCTGGCATCAGCTCCACATCATGCTCCAAAGCTCCAGCCCCGCACCGCTCCGCAGGGAACCCCCCGCCGGAGCCGAGCCGCTTCCCGAGCCCTGCAGCCTCCCGCTCCTCCAAAGCCGCTTTCTTCCGCTGAGCCCTCCCGGGGAGGCGAGGAGAAACCCGGACCCCCGGGCTGGAGGTTTCGCCCCCAAAGCATCCGCGCTCTGCCCGTCCCAGCGGCGCACATGGGGCCAGGCCACACAGGCGTGGAGCAGCCCGGAGGTTGCTGGAGTCGCAAGAAACCCAAGGCAGAGCAGCGCTCGCAAAGCTAATTCAAAACAACCGGCGCCCTGCCGAGCAGCCAGGAGCGCCTGTCCCACAGCTCATATTTTCCATGGATACCGCAGAGCCAAGGCGCTCGCAGGGAGGGCGCAGGGAACACCCGGCTCCCAAAGCCCGGGCGCGCTGGGCAGCTCCGGCACGCGGCCACGTAGGTAGCAGCTGCCTGTCCTCAATCCAGCCCGTGCTGCTCTCGCTTGGTGCCTAATTAATGGAGTTTATTGCTATCTTGTGTAATACAACAACTCCTCTAAAGAAGCAGTTTCTCTGCATGGGATTTGCAGCGAGGAAGAAAAAAAAAAAAAAAAAAAAAAAAAAAAAAAAAAAAAAAAGAATGTATGGAAGCAGAGCCTGCTCCTGCAGCCGCTGCTTGTGATACGGCCAAGACGCAGCTCCAGGTACCCAGCTCACCCTGGCCTCGCGTCCCCGCTCGCCCCAGCCAGGAACAGCGGGTGAGGAAGTGCCAGGGGCTGCTGGAAACAGCTCTAAAACCCGAGCCCTGGCAGCTGGTTTGCATTTGCCATGTGTTTGCAAGAAAAAGAGAGAAAGAAAGATGACCCTTTAATACCCATTCAGCATCACTGGGGGCTTCGTTAGCCAAACGAACAGCCGGGTCCTCTCCAAAAACCAGCACGGAGGGAGCATCCATGTGCTGCTCCTCACACCGGCATCCCTGCAAGGGCCCAGCAAAGAGGAGAGCTCAGCAGTGCCTGCCACACTCAGCGCATCCAGCCCCAAATCCCTGCCCTTTTCCTCCCAGGCTTTGTGAGGTTTAATTAAAACTCTGGCATCCGGCTCCGTCTTTTGCTCGCTCTTATCTCCCTGCGCAAGGATCCCGTCTCCTGGTAAACGCAGCCGCTCTCCGAGGCGATACGGGACCTGCCGCTGCGCCTGGATGCATCTAGTCATGCACGGAGCAGGCGACGTTCCCCACACCCATTCTCAGGATAAACTGGGATTCAGATGAGATGCATCTTCTTGGTGTTTATTTCCCATTAAAGCATTGCTACAGGAAATTAAAGTCAACCTAGCACAGCACTGGGCCCCACACATGCCCACGCAGAGCCCGCTTGGGGCATTTCTCTGTGTCCCTGCTCACCCGCGAAGTTTGCATGGGTGATGGCAAGCACAGCATGTAACTTTAAAAAGCATAAAAAGAAAAGGAAAAAAAAATCTCTCTACCTCTGGGGTTGGAATCCTGCTTGTGCAGGATGGGCAGGAGGTTGGAAGCCCCATGCACACCACACTAACAAGCCCTGTGGAGCTCCTCCGTGCTCCCTCCCCAGGAAATCCCGGATTGGAGCCAAACACGGAGACTGCACTTGATGCTGCCCCGGGAGGGGGACGGGGGAAGGAGCCTCCAAGGGAGCAACCGCGGGAAGAGGCAGCAGAGAGGCCGTGACAGCTCCTGGCTTTCACCGTAGGGCAAACATGGGGCCACCTGGTATCTCCTATCCGAGGAAAACTCTCCTGCTCGGCTGGGCAAGGAGCACAGCCAGGGCCTGCCCAGGTCAGGGCCCCTTCCTGCAGCCCGTCCCCTCCTGTCCCGTGTGCCCAGGACACGGAGCTGCCCAGCTCAGGGGGACACCAGGACACCAGCAGGACCCTCCTGCAGCCCCGTAGACACTGCTGTAGCCTCCAGCTTCCCTTTCCAATGGCAAAATCCCGTTGTTGTTTGAGACCAAACACCAGCCAGGAATGCACAATGGGAAATCGGGCTTGGAAACCTGGCTCAGCACCACCTAGACCAGTGGCACCCATTTCCAGAGGCCGGGAGTCTCCCAAGCGCTGTGCTTTCCCAACACTGTCTCAGCACAGCACGTACGAGCTCTCCAGCAGGAGATCCTGACAACGTGGACCACAACCAGGTGAATGTTGATCGAGCCCAACTTCCCCAGCCAGCTCTGAGGTCAAAAGATGCCTCTTTCTTAAATCCTTTAAGGCAAAACCCTTAAGTCTGCAGCCCAGGGGACCAGAGAAACAACCTGTGGAAGAAGCAGAGAGGAAAGATGAGGAGAGCAAGGGAAAGAGCAGATGTTGTCATCAGACACCTCCAAGAAACCCACAGCAAGACACAAGGCACTTCACACCCCACGGGAGAGGTCTTGTCCACATATGGGACACCTCACCAGTGGCTGCAGTCCCTCCATGTGCTCCCCATTTGCAGCAGTAGCCACTTGACTCCTTTTGGCCATTTGCTGCTGTTTCCCACCCCGCACATTCCCTTCCATTTAGAGATACTGTCAGTTGAGAATTGGAGCTCAGATGTTTGTTATTCCTGATGCAATTGCAAGCCAAAATACAAGGCCACACTGTTGAGTCCTCTCCCCCCGCTCCCACCCCTGAGCAGGGCAGCTGAGTCAGCACTGCCAAGCAGAGCTTCCCTGGGGACACAGGACAAATCCTTAACTCTTTGAGCAGCTCCGAGAGACTTTTACTGCCTAGGGCTTCTTCGCCTCGGTTTATTTTCTGAGCTGAAATAAGCCGAGTGAAAAAAAAAGAAATATCCTACAAAGCATTGCATCAGAGCAGATTCCCATGAGGACTGATTTCCGTGGAAACAGCAAGGCCTACATTTTCTGGCAGGGTGAAGCTGTCCAGGGCTGAGCCCAGGACCCCCCAGCACAGCAGGGTCCTTATCTTTTCCTTGGCACCTCTTGATCTCATGTCCCCGACACCCTCCTGGTCAGGTTTCTTCTCCAAGGAGTTATGAGCTGGCCCTGGCCATGACACTGGAGGTGAGTGGGGATGGACAGACCCCACTCAACCTCCCCCTTCCTGGGCTCCTTTCTGCACATAGAGTCTCTTACTGCAATCCCAACTTTTCTTCATGCTTGTTCTTGCTCCTGGCTTTGGAAGACCTTCCCTCTTTGCTCAGGAGCCCAAACACCTGAAAGCCAAGCAGCTCTCCACATCCATCCCGATCCCTGTCCATCTTTCCCTATGAGCAAGTCCTGGCCACCACAAATTGCCCTACAAGGAGAAGAATAAGGAAAGCTGGATCCCATGTGGAGTGAACAGGTCTCTTCCCTGTTGCTGCTTTGATTTCATAGAAAACCTGAGTGAGTTTCTGCCTGGGGTGTGCAGGGAGCTTGCCTGGAAGATAAGGCAATGCTTAATGAGGAAACCTGTTTTTCTCCTTTCTTATTAAACGAGTTTTGTCAGAACAGCCAGGCCATCTCCAGCTCACTCTAATACCCTGAGCACTATATAACCGGCTCTTGTGGATGATGACTATTTATTCCTTAGTGCTCATATCTGTGAACGAGGTGCTAATGCTAAGTAATAGGCCACGGTAATTTGTGCATTAGGAAGTTGGAGAACATGAGCAGAAACTTCCCTATTGTTTTCTCGGGAAAGAAAAGATGATCCTTGAGGACTGGGACAAAGCCAGGAGTTCAATTAGCCCATTTCTCCTTACCTTGGAGAGAAAAAGGCTGGTTCAGGGCCTCTTTAGAAGAGGAGGGGGAGATGCTACAAGACAACAGAAGGACCTTGTCAATTGAATGATTATTTAAGGTGCTTTGAGCATCAGATTGGAGGGGGCTTTCCTGCCTATCACCCTCAGACCGGAGCTCGCGTGGGGCCAGGGCAACCTCCCGGGATTTCCCCCGTTTTCACCAGCTCCCGGGGTGGTGGCGCAAGGCCCAAAGTCAAGTTCCCTGAAACGAGGGCTGCGTCATTGATTTGTGTCTCCCAGCAACTGCGCGGTGTTGTGTGCTGCAAAGCAAACTGCCCCAGAGCTATTTTTAACCCAGGGTAGACCGCATCTGTAGAACAAATTCCCAGGAAAAACAAACACCTGGCAGCGCTTTTATGAGGCTACAGCTTAAACCCACTCAGGGCAGGGCAAAATGCAGAGAAATCCCTGCTGGGAGGATGAGGTGAGGGATGAAGAGCACACCTGGAAAGTGTTAGTTTTCTTACTGTTCCCATCCTTAAATCTCACAGAAATCATTAAGACCCCAGGGCTGAACCTTTCACAGGGGGGAACAAGGGATTGCAGCAAGGTGCCCATGGGCCTGTTCTGCAGCCACATTAAATCCTCCCTTCTCCTGCCTTCCCATCCAGGAACAGCAGCTCTTGGAGCACTGAATGGATGTGCAGGGGCTGCGAGCCCCACGGCACAAGGATGCCCATCAGCTCTGGCACAGGAGAGCCGGGAAGGGGCTTCTTCAGCAATAGCCTCTTCACATCTCCAAACAAAACTCCTGTCAAACACACACCTGCTTCGCTCCTGCTAGGAGAGAGCAAGGAGCCGCTTTCATCCTTCTGCATGAGCAGCACCGAGGCAGGAGCTCAGCATTAATAAATTAATAGAAAGAAAGCTGTGCTTGCTTTCAAATTGAGGCACTGTAGGGCCCTGCATGCCCATCACGGCGCTCTGCTATTGCCTAAATGAATGCAGCAGCTGGCAGAGAAACAGCAAAGCCGGGTGCTGCTGACACCTCCCTGGGACAGCAGGCAGAGCCGCCCCGATTCCCTCCCGCCCCGCTCGCATCCCGCGGCCCCGGAGGCCGGGCCCGTGCCATTTGGCAGCGCATTTCCCATTATCCGCCCTGCTGGAAGCGGCTTCCTCGCTGCGGGGAGCAGAGCCGGGCGCGCAGCCAGCACCGGGGCTCCCACTGCTCCCCGCAGCCCCGGCTGGGCAGCGAGGCGGCCCGGTGACAGCAGAGCCTGCAGCGAGGGGCATCTTCCCTCAATCAGCCCTTAATTAGGGGCTTCTGCAGCCTCAGCAGTAGCTGCACCCCCACGGTGGTGGCCTCCGCGCTTGGGGCCAGGGCTGTCCATTTGCACTTGGAATCTCACCCCATTTATCGCCCAGCAGCTGGCAGGGATGCAGCACGCGGGTGCCCCTGCTACCACAAACCCCAAGGAACCCGCCAGCCACGTCCCAAACCAGCTCCAATGCTCCAGGGAAATAACATGCAACCAGCAACCGGCCTCCTCCCTGCTCAGAAAGGAGGTATTTTCACATTTATGCTAGTTGCTGTGACCTTGGCTTAAATGCCGGCTCTTTTGCAGCCAGGGAGAAGAGAAACAAAAGCTGCCTGTGAGACCAAAAGCTCGGAATTAAGGGATCAAACAGGGAGAAAACCTGGATGGCACCAAGACCCAGTAGGCAGGGCCAAAGGGAACCCATGGGACACAAGGGGAAGGAGCTATAGGTGACAGGAGAGATCATCAGAGCAGAAGTGGGAAAACAATCCCTGCAGCAGCACCCGAGCGGATGCAAACCGGGCAAGAGCAAATTCATGGAGGCCAAGAGAGGGATATTGCAGCAAGTGAAGGGGGATGTGATGAAAGAGCGGGTGGGAGTTTTAGCTGTAGGAAAGACTCGTCTTTGTGTGGTTATGCAAGCCCATGAGATGGGCAGGGTATGAAGACACAGCAGGCAGGGATGAGGACAGCACCCAAAGTCCAGCCGAGCGCTGCAGTTCCCCAGGGCTGCTGATCCTGGGAATGGCTGAGCAGCAGAGGGTAAAAGCTCCAATTTTGCCATGTTGCCCTGTCGTTGCTGGTGGCGAGACATTCATGAGATGTCACAGAGCCCGTCTGAGATAGGAGTTTGGCCGGGGAGAGCAGGGCCTGCCGCGGGGACGCATGCCTGCGAGTCATCACCATAGAGATGGTATTTGAGCGCCGCGGCAGATGAGATTACCCAGAGCCCGGGCGCGAGGGGGGACTCGGCTCCGCCAACTCCTGTGGCCAAGGAGGCGCCGCAGCAGCCCGGCCCTTGGGTAATGAGGGGCAAACGGGCAGCAGGACGAGCCCTGCAGGCACCACAGATACCTCCAGGGCACGGAGGAGGTGGCTGCAACCCTGGCATGAGGATGAGGAGGGGCAGGAAGGTATCAGAGCAGGGCTCAAGCTACCCCTCAGCTCCATCACCTTGCAGGGAAGGGAGGCTTCACATGGAGGAGAGCAAATGCAGCAGCTGAGGCCTCTTGGCTTCCTCCTCCAGCAGCTCCACGACCTAGAGGGCTTTTCTCCTTGTCCCCTCCACAGGAAGGGGGCAGGAGAGGCGCACGTTGCACCCCATGCAGCACACCCCAAGCTACGGTTAGCCCTGGGGAGCGTCACCAGGAGGTGGCAGGCGCAACTCGTCCGCGGCTCTTCTGCAGGAGGGTCTGGCCTGGGGACAAGGGAAGCTGCTAACAGTTCTAAGCCGTCACCTCCAAAGGAAGACGGAGCTTCTCTCCACTGCAGGAAGAGCCTGTCGGACCTTCTCCTAAAAGCAACACAGACTTGGGAGAGCTGTTTGTGCAAGGTCAATGCGAGCTGCACACGCGGCCACGCTCCACACCACGGCCAGGCCAGCTTTGTCCAAGACCATTTCCCTGCATTCTCATTTCCAATAAATAACCCAAATCAACGGAAACAAGGACGACGTCCACATTTTCAGCCACCCCTTCCCACCCCCCCACATTCTGGGAGAGCATTTGAAAAAGTGCAATTTGCTATAATTAGAAGTAACACTCGCTTTCCAAGAGGAAACTGTGCAAAAGGTTGACTTCCTCTTTAATGCCATTTCGACTTGTTAACAGCTACGTATTTGCAGCTCCAATGGAGAAGGGATTTGCTGAGGAGCAATGCGGATTGCTAACGAGAAATAAGAGTTTCCTGCCACTTCCATGGGGATTAATCCCTTTGGACATAAGACATCAGGTTCAGAGGAGATTGTGACACTTGGGTCTTTCCCCTTGCAAAGAGTGGAGGCCAGAGAGCAATTCTTGCATTTTGCAGTCACTCTTTATCTCACCACCATTAAGCATTGCCCCCCACGGCTAATTAACACCACTGAATACCACATTGCCTTGGAAATGCCAAACTTTGGGAATTTCATTGCTGGAGCTTTCAACCGAGCTGCAAGTCGCAAGCGAGCTCCTTGTGATTCCATACAAGGAAATATCCACAACATACAATAAAAATAGCCTCCATCGCTACACGTTATAATCACATCAGGGAGCTTCCAATCTCTGCAGTAATAAATGGTGCCTTCCCTCCTCACCAAGGCCCTCGGCAAGCCCCAGTTAACCCTCGCGTGTCCCGCAGCAAGTCCGGCATCATAACTACCATTTTTCTTTGATTATCTCAGGAAAACATGGCCATTTGACTTGTATCTTGCCTTCTTCCCCATTTCTGAGGCTTTAAGGCCAAAGGAAACTAATAGTTTTTCTCAGGGGGTTCCCCCTTTGGTTAGTGTTACGCTGAGCGCAGAAACTCATCATGGATAAGAGCAACTCTGGAAAGGCAAGGAGCCTTAAATCAGAGTAATAATGATCAATTTTTGAGTAGCGGAACCTCCTGCTCCCCTAAGCAGAGTGGTTACATCTCTCGCTATTCCAAACATTATTCCTGCTTGGAGCTCATCTGCAGTTAACACCCAGATGTCGGGCCCTATTAAACTGTCACTCCTTGCTCCTGGGCAGCTTTATTTGTGCACTGCAAACAAGTCACACCTCGAGCTATTTTGCTAAACTAAAGGCAAACATCACCTTCACACCTCCCTACAGAAAACACCAGACCAGAATGAAGAATTTTGGGGAATTTCAGAAAAAATCTTGCTCAGACTCCCTAGTCCTTCATTAATTTCACTACATAAGCTTGGCTTCTCCCTCAAACAAACCCTGACATAAAGTGCATTTCAGCCCCATAAATGTTTTTCTTGAGACAGAATCAGGCCCAACTCATGCATCAACAAAAAAATCCCATAAAAATAATTTTCCCAAACTTCTTCAGACAAGTAATCCAACCACATTTTTTTTCCACTCATTTAAATCCAGTTTTAGAAGACAGATATGCCAGCCCTGTGTCATTTATTGCCTTTGACCTTCTCTGTAATGCCCGAATTAGATGCGTGTGTGTCAGCCAGAGCTGCTGGTTTCTCCTGCCTCCTCCTAAACATCTGCAAGGAGCAGGGCTGGTTTCTATGGAAGCCAGGGCTCCCATACAAGGGAACAGCTCCCCGGTCAGAGACGGACAGCTGGGAACGTTTGACCAAGTAAGAGAAGGACTTGGCTGAGTATCGCCCAAATCCCTACAACAGGGGACAGGCAAAAGGCAACGGGGGCACCTAAAAAAGCAAAACCAGGGCCCTGCGTTGTTTGTTTGCAAAGGACACGAGTTGCTGCAAGTGCCACGCTTGTCCCTGGAGAGGCAGGGGGGAAAAACTGGAGCTGGTGCGAAGCGGAGCCACCGTCCCTCGTGCTGCCCCAGGCTCCCCTTGCTCGCTGGGGTCGGCATCGCACGGGGACCCGTTGCAGACCCGGTATCGCGGCACCAGGAACGGTACCGGTACCGTCACCCACGGGCGGATCAGGGGGCGGCAGGTAGACAGGCAGGCAGCCTTCTAAACAGCCCTTATTTTCCCCATGACATCTGCCTGAAGGTTTGAATTGTGATTCTTAAGGCTCTGAAAGGATTTAAAAATGCTTAAATCCCTGTTAAGAAGTAAACTACCAAAGCCTGCCTTGATACTACATTTTTAATCCGCAATGGAAGCAGTGCTCTGTATTTTAAGGGCTGCAGAGCTCTCATGGAAATACCCTGTTAATGCTGAACTGCTCCTAAGGATCAACCTTTCCTAAAACTGCTTTGGAGCCAGATTGGGATCCTGGTTATTTTGCAGCTGTATGGAAGTGACTCCGTGAAAATGAGCCCTCTCCATAGGAACTGAACTGCTCACAGGCAAGCCCCAAACTCCCACCTTCTGTCCCCAAAACCTATAGGACAAAAAGCAGCACACTGGGATGGCCACCCCGCACACTCCTTTGCTCACACCATGCAAGAAGCTCCTTAACTTACATAAAATCATCGTGATCTGTGGGGAAATTACAGAAACAGACCCCCCGAGCAAGGGACCGAGGCCACCCCCCACACTGCACTGCCCTGGGTGACACACGGGGACATCCTTCCCCTGGGGACAGCCCCGCTGTAGGGACACGAGTGCTGCCAGATGCAGCACCTCTTCCCCATCCATCCATCTTGCAGCTGGATCTCATTGCCAGGGAAAGGCTTCTGACTACTCTGTTTTTCCTCCTAAACACCATAATCATGCTGCTAATTGTTTGGGTTAGTTTGTAGGGTTTTTTTTTTAAAAAAAAAAAAAAAAAGAAAGAAAAGAAAAAACATAGCTCCCATCTTTGCAAGCCCATGTGCTGCGCTCCCTCTGCTGGCAGGCTCGCCTGGGCAGTAGGGAAGGCTGCTGGGGAAGGGGAAAAAAATTCCTGCTCCAAACCCTTGGGAAAAGCCACCCTCTGAGCCCTGTCAGGCCTTGACTGCGCTAGGTTTGAGGGTAGGACCCGAGAGCAGCTTCCAGCAAGCAGCTTTATTCCTAATAGTTTAGTTAGCCTGTGTTTTGGCATCAAGGAGTGTAGTTTTGGGATAATTAAACCCTTACAACACTTTAATTTCACAACTGTAGCAAAGACACAGGCTTGTATTGCTGATGGTGGTTTTTAGCTACGAATTTCAAAAAACTACTGGCTGACCTCAGTGCTCATGGCAAGCCATAAGCAAAAACATGAAAGCAGATCTTCAAAATCTTAATTACAGGACAGAAGCACTTAAGTGATCTCTCTATAATTTTTATCAGGTAACACTTTCTTCCAGCTGTCAGATTCCCTCTCTAACATGTAATTCTAGCAGAGACCTACTGAAAATGTGTTCCCCTGCCCCCAGAAAAACATAGACCCCAGTATGTACACAGGACCCCAGACAGGCCCCATGCTGGAAGGGTCTGGCTTAGGCTGCAGGATGGAGAAAGTCTTGATAGGAGGCTGCAAGAAGACACTCTGAAAAGCCAGACACCTCTGGAGTTGCTCCAGAGCGACTCCATATATGTCTGTTCTTTCCCACATCTGTGCTAAGTGATTGATGCTGTGATTTGCCAGTGCTCTCAAAATAGCTCGTTTCAGATAGCAAATATTTTCTGGCTTTCCTGCTCATGCATCTCTTCCTCTCTGCATAGGTATGGGGTGAGGAGCACAAGGAGCCCCTGCTCTTGCTCAGCAAGAGCCCCATGTGAAGCCCCCTCAGGCATCCCTGTGACTTCTCCCAGGTTTCCCGCATGGAACTGCCACCTCTAGCTGCAAACCCCACTACTGTCAAAGTCAATTTGTGCCTGCATATGCCCAAGTCCCTCTAACAGTCCCTCTCTTCCAGCCTTTGTGAACCTGATGGCAAGAGCTAAAAGGTCCCTTCAGATCAGCAGCCACCCACTGCCAGCCTGGGAGCTTTTTATTTTGCTTTTACCTGTGCAAACACAGAAGAACAAATCAGAAATCAAGAAAAGACAGATCTGCAGGTACCCCTCAGCACCTACTGTTGCTTACTTCCAAAGGATAATATTCCTAAAGAGCAGGAAGTATTTTCCAAAGAGAAATAAACAGATGCTTTAGAAATGAGCCTTCCTGAACCCAGTGATGGGAAACACACTTCAGAATAATTTTAATGGTGCATTTTCTCCAATGTGTTTGCCACAATGCAGGGCAGGCTGTTCTACATCGTTGCAAGCAACGGCTGTGAAATACCTCACATTTCACGGCCCTGTTACATGGGGCAAAATCTAGGGGGCAAAATCTGCCCAGGTTTCCCTCTGCCTTGGGTCCACAGACCTAGAACTCATCACAGCAGCAACTGATTTTCACCAGGCCCATAATTTCTTCGGTATCTTAAATTAATCCCAGTGCAAGACACAAACCCTTATGAAATTGTGCTCGGAGACCACAGGGAAAGGCTTTGGGAAGCCTGGAGGCCTCTCCTGTCTAGCAGCACCGTGGGCAGGATTAGGGCAGGATTAAGCCTGGGGTCTTGCTGGGCACTTTCAGGGCTACGTTCATCATCAGAGAAAGTTTTTGATGGACATTCATATGAGCCAGAGGCCAAGTCATTAACCTAAAAGTAGGGGAGTTTTTCATCAGCCCTATTCAACTGGAAAGTTGGGAAGTGGTAAGAACACTCAAAATCAGGCAAGTAAAAGGCAAGACACCCCCCATATAGACATTTTCTTGCTAAAACTATTAATGAACATTGCACATTGCGTCAATCTCTGAAGGTCAAAGCAATCTTTTCCCTAGTGGAAGCTCTTACAAACTTCTTTAGAGCTGCATTTTATGCCTAAATGTGCTTCTCTAATGAGGGCAATTTTACATCTGCTCAGGTAAAACGACCTGTTGTACATTTGCTTTCTTCCACGGTTTTATTATACCTATTTCTCTGATGATGCCCAGGCAAAAGAAATGAAAGATGCTGGGAAATAAAAATGGAGTTCCTGAAAGTATTTGTCACCATAACAATAAAAAAAAGGCACACGAAGCAGTGCGCTTCAGTTCTTGTTTACTGAGATTTCACCATATGCCTTCTCCGATTATAAAAATACATTAATTAACATGACAAAAATTAATTGTCCTCCTAGACAAGCCACTCAATGGAACTACAATACGCAAGGGACAAACGGGACAGCTGTGACCTGCCCAAAAGGGACTCGAAGCCACCAGGCAGGGATGCTCTTAGTGTGTTAATAAACATCCCCATGGCTGGAGGTGCTGAGGAGAGCCAGAAATTTTAGAGATGGTTGAGGCCAAAGGGCAGGAGCTCCCTAAAACACCCTAGTTTACAGCAAATTTAAATCATGAAAAGCGGCTCGTGCCTCTACGGGCAAAGAGAATGGCGGAGAAGGCAGTAAATGAGAAAAACACAAGCAAGACCGTTTGTGAAAATAATGGTAATTATGAAACAGCTTTGCTGCAAAGTCTCCAGAAAGCCCTGTGGGCACCGCTTTGCCGGGAGGCCCAGCAGTGCCCCGAGGGTACTGACCCAGAGCGCCAAAACCCCACAGGGCAGTGAAGGGCCATGGCGAGCCGGGCCTGCCCCCACCCGCCGCCATTTCCCCCCTCGCCCCCTAGCAACAGCCCCTTGGCAACGCCGAGCCCCGCCCCCGCCGCTTAGGCCACGCCCCTCCGCCGGCCAGTGGCGGGGCCGCCATCACGTGGCCCGCGTTGCCTGGCGACCACCGTGGCCGTGGCAACGGCCGGGCCGGCGGGACGGAGGCCGCGGTGATGGGCGCAGCCCGGCCCGTTGCTGCCCCGAGGCCTCCCGAGCCGCCAGCACCGCCCTTGCGGCTGGAGCAACGGGGACGCCCCGGGGAACGGGGCATGGGAGAAGCCCTCAGAAAATAACCCTCACAGGGCTCCCCAGCTGCTTCCCACCGCATGAGCAGCACCTCAACCTCACAGGAAACCCCAAATCTGTGTGTGGGGACAGCAGGACACAGGCAGCTGCAGCTCCATCCTCATCTGCTGCAAATCAAGAGGCTGGAGTCGCATGCGTTGCCAACCCCAGAGCCCCATGGCCTCAGCAGGCCCCTGCCAGCAGCCCCCTTCATACATACCTGTAATAGCAACTATATGATGGTAAAAAGGCCCTAAGCTAAAGATGGGATCTCTGTTCCCAAAACTCACCCAAGTTACAGAAACAGAGCAAGCAACAGGTGGCAAAAGAAATAAAAGCCAAAAGATCTCAAATTCTAACAGCTCTTAATGAGTTCTTTCCTTATCAGCTTTAACCCTTGTCCAGATCTGCTAAACAGCTTTTCTTGGAGATAGAATGACTGTAAATTAATGCATATCAGCTTCTTTTGTTGCACAGCTGGCCAGATTTGCAACACTTCGACCTCTTAAAGCGCAGGGGTATTTGCAGAGCCTGGCCACTAAAGCAAGTACACAGCAACAGCTGCAAATTCAGAGTTTGGGCCAAATTGAGGCCTCAGGGCCTTCACCAGGCAATATTTGGGGCCTCACAGGGTTCCCTCCAGGGAGTTTTCAGCTAAAAATAAGCCCTGGATTTGAAAACACAGCTACAGAACCCAAGCCAGCCAAGCTCCTCACGTTTGGATCCACGTGGATGTAACCTGCAGGGAAGCTGCAGGGATCCAGCCTGGGGTTGGAAGGTGGATCACATTATTGCTCATGACCCTGAAAATTTTCGTGACCCTGGTAGAGGTGTTAAAGTATTTTGGCAAAGGAAAAAAAACACCCTTTCCTTCATTTGCAGAGCACAGTGCATTGAAACAATTCTTGTTCTTCACCCTTCTGCCTAGTCCTGGCAGTAACAGGAATAGATCCAGGTCAGGAAGGACATATATGGGAACAGCCTCAGCCACAGGTCTACCTGCCCAGAGATGTTCAATAACAGTGATGCAGGGTGAGAACCTCCCTTGTCTCATTGCTACCAGCACAAAAACCAATGCTCATTTTAATCTCAGACCACATGAACATTGGGGCTGACCCCCTTTTAAACAACTGGTTAAACTCTAAACCTCACCATGCAACTATTTATAGAACTTTAACCCACACTGAAGCCACTTCCATCAGTAAAGAGAAACTAAAAAGCCAGACTGCAGGTGGTCCTTGTTTACTGGGCAAGGATATTTCTTCCCCCTCAGCAGATTTGAGATAAAGTTTTACCTTATAAATTGCCCAATGACCCTAACAAATTTAGAAGGTAACAATATTCTGGTCTCTGCTGCCCATGCTATTTTCTTAGTGGTGCAACAGCCTTTTTCTCCTGCCTTGTCAGTTAGAATTGTTCTTGCTTCACTACAAAATTCAGGAAATGAGGCCACATTTACCATGGAAAACAAGGAACACAACACATTTCATGTGCATAAGGAGAGCGAGGACAGGTGTCACTGAAACAAGGGGCTTTTTTTTTCCCCCCTCTCCCCTTCCGAGACCTAAATAACATCCCTCCATTGCATAGGCAGCATTTGGCAGGAAAATACATTCCAGTTTAGCAGCAGGAGTTGACAGCATCTATGCACTAGATTTAAGACACATGAGCAGACAGCTAGATCTGCACCAGCTTTGATTAAATTAAGGGCTGTGGATTCAGTCTCCTGAATTTCTTTTTGCTGGAAATAAATAGCACAGAGGTAAAAGGCAGCTTTTTGTTACAGGGCCATAGCAGTATCACTAATATAATATTTTAATGAACTTTATGAGTGAGCCTTACAAATGAGAAATCCAAATGAATTAGATTTAAGGGCATGATAAATTTAAGCCTTTTCAGGTTTGTGGAGCTACCAGCCTGAACCTTAACTGCCTATAAGCTTTGTAGATGAGCTGAGCACAACCAGAGCTGCATTTCCTAAAGAGCAGGAAAATCACAGGCATAAAAACCCTGCAAAATACACAGGTACCCGCACTAAGAGGCTGAAAATACCCACACGAATGTATACACAAAGTGTGTATGTGCATGTGTAGGCATTATTTGTGCGCAGTTGTTTTGACACGCACTCAAAGCTGCAGTAAACACCTAGCTAGAACCGAACCCATTTGCATTTACAGTTAGAGGGGACACACGCTATTGCGGCAATCGTGCAAAGATGCACACACGGCGCCCGGTCGGAAAACACCTCTTGCAATTGCCGTTGGGGCAGAGGGGTGTTGTATAGGTGCCTTTGAACCTGGATACCACATCAAGAGGCAAAGGGAAATAACACCCCAAGGACCTCAATAAACCCGGATTATCTTGTTTGCTGTAACCGCTTAGAAATGACGAAGGCAGTCGAGTTCTGCAGAAGTCAAGTACTTTGCCCTGTTTCTATAACAAGGCCGTCTCATGTGTTGCCTGCTTCCCGCATGATGTGTAGTGAGTCAGACAGGGCTCGGGAGGTGGGGCCTTCACCACGCTGCTCTGCAAGACTTCAAAAAGTTTCAGTTCCTGAACAGGTTTTGTAAGAACACCCTGAAGCAATAGGTGAGGAGACAGTTAGCCAGGTTTAGTCATGAGCTGCAAAGGCTTCAAAAGCAGCTCCCTGAACAGTTTCTTAGAACATGCCCTGCTCCTCCGGTTTCCAAAGCTCAGGAAAGCAGCAGCAGTCGTGTTAAATTGATCATTAAAATGACATGTGCTTAGATATGTCTGAAATCCCATGCGCAGGGTCCAGTGTCATCCTTAAAACCACTTCCCCTTTCTCAGCAGCAGCATCCTGTGCCATTTCCTGCATCGTTTTGCAAAAGCAGTGCAAATGAAAGGATTCCTCATTTATAGAAAGCCAGTTGCTTTCTTTAGCAGCTTTTGTTTCAAATCGTAGAAAGCAGTTTTAAACCTCTCTAGCATTTTTCCCCTCTTGTGGAGTGGAAATTATTTCTTTCTACAGTCAAAATTCTTTTCCTCCTTTGTTTTGTATTGTTCTCCATACAGTTAAGGCCAACATATGTGAAAACACAACTCATCCTGCTACAATATACATTTTCTGAAATACACCGTAGCAAAATTGTTATTGCAAGCACAAAAGCTTTTTTTAAAAAAAACTTAAATCACTTAGTGATCTTAATAACTAAAAACATCTTGGACTTTATTTCATAAAGAAATTAATTTCCTTCCTGAAATCCACTGTAAAGAGCAAATGTATTCAGAGCAATTTGCATGCACCATCACTACTACTGTTAGGATATCACTCACTCCCACAGGAACAGAAAGCTGCTCACTCAATGCTTAAGGCCAAACTTTAATACTACTATGATGGATCCTAAATTGAGGTAAGTTGGCATCTTCTGGCAGCTCCTGCAACTGAGCTTTGGCAGAAATTTAACTTCCTTTATACTCAAATAGATTCTTTTAGTCTCACTTAAACTACCACCCACCTTCCATTGTATGCTATAAGCCCTCCAAACACCCTAAACTTTCTTCTTTTGTATTAATATGTAAATTAAATCAATTTACCTTCCTGCTGCTCATTTCCATCTTGGTACAAATTAATCTAAGGCAAATCCAGCTGAGTCAAAGAGACTGCTTAAACATTGCCTTATCCCTGTGCTCTGAGCATTTTTCCTTGTCTTGTTGGCTTGTCTGCTTAGAGTCAAACAGATTCACTCCATGTCTGTTGTTATGCAGAACATCATCAATGAAATAAACGCAAGGATCAGCGTTGTGGAGTGGAAGCCCTCGGCTTGTTCGTGCTACGGGGACCAAGGACATGTTGCTCCCAACCTCCCAAGAGGGTTTCCTGGAATGGGAAGAGCTGATGGCTACTAGAGGCTGCCACATTCTGGTGCGCAAATTCCAGCACCTGGGAATAAAACCAGCACAACTCCACACTGCCCTTCATGTAAATCTCACCAGATTTGGTTCACAGAGCTTAGAAAAAAATCATCTTAACTCTCATCCCTTGTCCATAGATTCCCAATCATTCCCTCCCAGGTCTGTCTTGGAGACACCTCACAGCCTTCCAGCCATATCTGTTTAATCCACCTTTAGGGTGATTCTCACCTGCAGAGATTTGCTTTTAGCTGTCTCACAGCAACTGTGAATTCAGCTATGTCAGAGGGTTGAAACCAGGAGCTAGACTTCGGGGTTTATTATAGAATATTGGTATGACTCTAAGGAATCAGTTTCGACTGTAATGAGCTAAATTCAACAATAGTTTAGGGCAAACTGTTTTCAGAAGTTGTTGACCTGCCCCAGCCAGGCTGAGCTCCACAATTGCCATGACATCCTCAGCAGGGCACACTTTGTGCAGCAGGTCTTTATACGAGAACTGAGGCTTCCCAAAAATCAGCATCACAGCCCCGTGGTGCCCAGGGGCTGCACTGCAGCAGGAGCAAGAACACCCCAGCGTTAATGGACTTGCTGGTTTGCACCATCTTTGCTGAACTAATTGTCCCCTGTGGCCCCAGTGGGATGAGGGTTGTGCTGCTGGGATCTTCCCAGGCCTCATGCAAGGTCAGCTGCTCAACGTATGCAGCATTTCAGAATATGTAGTGCTTTCTGAACAACATAACCCAAGTATTTTATGGCCAGTGTCTTGTACCTTGTTCCTTGCTTTTAGCCAGAAGCAACCAGTGCATGCAGGGCCATATCCATTATCTTTATGCTTTTATATGTGGCAAGGTCCTGGTAACCTCTTGCAGCTGAGATGGCCACGAGTGACCTCAGTATCTGGACTGAGATTGAATCCAACTTCCAAGAATGCTCCCTGGTCCCACTGATGGGAACTGATGCTGCTCTATCACTTCAGGGGAGCTGCCCCAGACACAGCCATCTGGTCCCCTCTTCAGATCAACTTTGCTCTAGGTCACAGGTTGCCTTTGAAGTGAATGCTACAAATCTCTTAAACATGGCCTGAACCACTAAAACAGAGCACAAGCTATGAAGATTGTTCCCTGTAATCCCCAGATACCAACAGTCTTTCTGTTTTACTGACCAGAAAAAAAAATTATTCGCTGTTAGTTGCATTTGTTACAAGTATTCTCCTTCCAAAGAAGGTTTTCTCTTCCAGAACTCAAAAATGTCATTCTTTAATCAACTAAATGGGACTTTGAATTTCATGAAGTGGCAGGGACTGCCGAGTACACTGTGTCTGTAACGTCCCATCTGTCTTCTATGAGGTTGTAGAGCACAACCAGAAGGCCTTGGGGATGATCTAAAAATGTAACACTCAAAAAAGGGACTAGAAATAGTAATTACTGGAAAACAAAGGGGACAACCTGACTCCGCAGTCGGCACTCTCAGTGTGGTGGTAGCAGTACGCAGTTGTCTGCGTGTTCCTAAACTGCACTTGGGAACAGCTTCCAGGGGTTCAAGCAAAGGTGCGTGAGCAGCTTTGGCGGATGGTTCCTCCTTAGAGGACACAGCTCCTTGGACCACCCAGGCCCCATCCCAAACAGACCAGGCTGTTGGACACGCTGCAGCTCAGCTCCCTGCCAGAGATTTCAAACAGACCAGGCCCGAGTTTGCTCCCTGGCAGCAGAAGAGTTGAACACCACCATGAAGGTCTAAATAAACCTGATCAAAGAGAAGCAAGAATAAAGCAAGACTGGGTCACTGCAAGAGTGATGCCATATGCTGTGGTAGTGCCTAGAAATCCCAGTATACATCAAGGTCCTGCATTATTAGCCATTGCACAGATGCCCTGCAATTGAGGTAAAGAAAATAGACATATTATGAAAAAATACAAAAACCTGGTACAGTTAAGCAGCTCAACACCAAATCCACAGACAAGTCGCTTATCTCCTAAACCAGAAAACACCATCCTCACTCACTAGCCTTGGCAAAGAACCCCCTGACACCATAATTAAGAATGGATGTGAGATGTTCTCTTCCAGCCACTCCCTTAGCCAGATGGAGCCTTTATCTTTCTCCATGTAAAGCAGGTAACTCAAAGGATGCTCTATAGTCTCCTACATAACAGTTGTTAGTCTTATTTTCCCTTCGCTTTAGATTGGTTTGCAGTTCACCACTGAAATAAGATGACTGCCAACCAGAGAATTCCCTACAAGAAGACTCTTTCCCAAACCAAGAGCATCCCTGCGGTTAACGCAGACGGAATGCCAGACCGGGAGCAGGTGAGGTACCTGGCATTCACCGAGCCCACCGACGAGAAGACCAAAGCCATGCTGGCCTCCCACATCTTCACGGTGGATACCAGCTGCTTCAGCGAGGCCAAGCCCAGCATTGACACCGAGCAAAAGAAGGAGGCCAGGGTCCTGGGGCTGCTCAGAGCTGCAGAAGCCCGAAACCGCCTCCGAAACCTGAGGCTCCGCTATCAGGACCTCAGGGTAAGTTTATCACCCTCAGGAATGACCCACCTGATCAAGAAATGCAGTTTGTCAGACTTGTTCTTCCTATCCTGAAATGACACTTTTCACATGCTCTTTAATACAGTTGGAACCAACAACCCTTTTCTTCCATTTAGGTTTCTCCTCGTCATTTCATGCTGGGGTTACCCTCATCTGGCTTGGCATTAACCTTAAGGAAAGCATTTCAGCAGTTATTTGCATCTGACAAACTTCTCTTGCCTTATGTTAGAGAAGATAGGAAATTTGGAATGGAAGTTTGGGCCACAATTCTGTGGTCATTAATATCAGATCGGAGCACCACTAGATCATTTAGCAGGACAAATTCAATCCAGATCAGGCCTGGGCACACGATTGCGTTTCTGTTGAATTAGCTGGAGTACATAATACAGAGTTTACAATGGCTTTAAGCCAGCAGCAGGAAAAAAAGACCGTATCTAATCTGGCCTAAAGCCAATACAAAGTTAGTGCTGTAACTTTTGAACAAGATCAGTGCTTTGGGTTTTATGGTCTAGCATTTTGTACTCAAAAGGCCAAAAGCTGCATTTCCTGCATCAACCTATAGCTGTCTGTTCAAGGGCTGGTTCTCCATGTAATTTTTGCTCGTTATGCCTCTTTGCATGAGCCCCTCGTCCCATTCTTGTAGTCCCTTATAGTGCAGTGATGTAACAGGTACTTAGGCTCTATCTCTAAAGACAACAGCTTTCCACTGATGTTCATGAGGACTTGCAGAATTCTATGCGAATGTAATTGTGTGTAAAATGTCTAATACAAACAGCCCAGTTGTTTGTCTGGGACCAGTGGCCGCCCTTGAGCTGTCATTTGCTTGTGCAGTCAGCACAGGGCTGTACCTGCAGCCCTGGGAATTGCCAGCTCCAGCTTCCAATCCATCTCTCTAATGGTCATTAGTGGCAGCTGATTGCTGAAAGGACCTAATGCATTTCTCCATAATACTGAAATCAGGCTGAAAAAAAGACCATACCTACTTTCACTCACTGAAGGGGGGGTTTCTAAGAAACCCATTGCAGTGATTCACTGAGCAGCTTAGAAAACACAGCTCTGACCATTTTACCTGCTGTCACTCTTCATCCAGTCACTTTTATCAACATAATCCTTCTAATTTGCAGCAACAGACTGGCATTTCTGTGTAGACTTTGGGAGAAAACCCATTCTGGAAAAGTTGCTTATTTTAGACCCTCCAGCCTTCAGGAAGATATTTTTCCCTAATCCCAAACTAAATGATATCATACTTGGCTATTGCTGTAACCATGGTACTGAAGTTATTTATGACTCTGAAATTAATGCTATAGTTAGCAACACTGGAACAGGGTTTCTTCTATGCTACTGTCCAACTGCCTCCCTCCCCCAGCCCAAGGCTACTCTGGAAAGCAAGACAGGGTCTCCAGAGGGTCTTTAATTTGGGGTAAACAATGTCAGCCTTTGCTGCTTCCCAAAACTTGGCAACACTCAAGTGAATAGGCACAAAGATGCATCTTCTAAACAAAACAAAGCACTTGGCCCTGTTTTTGTTGATCCTGTTTTGTTAGGAGATGTATTTGTTCATTTGAGTTCTTAAAACAAATGTTAGTTTCCCTGAAAAGACCTGGACCAGCTCTGGGAGCCAGGTTGGCAGCAGCAGGGAGAGGCTGCTTCAACGCTGCTCATCAGCTCTAGCCTCAGGGAACCACCAAGGGCAGAGAGGGGAGGTCAGCTTTGGGGCCTGGAACTCTCTGCAACAGAAATTAATAACCTGTGTGCACCGAGTATCTGGGAACCAAACCAACATTACGGCAGTTTGGTGTGTCCGTGTCCCAGAGATGGATGGGGAGAATCCAGTAGAGAAGGAAAACCACACAATACCAAATCCCTCCCCAGGGCCAGGGCAGCTCCCTGCTCCCATAGCACAGGTCGCTGCTCCCAGCTCCATTCCAACACACACAGCAGAGTGTGAGCAATGGGACATTGTGCTGGGATGCAGCTGATCCATGATGAAGGGCACACTGGGCACAGAAATCACATGGAGCAAAGGACACCAGCCTGTCCCTTTCCTCAAAGCCCGCTTTTGGGTGGCACTTGGGCCAATACAGCATATTGCTTTTCACTACCCCATGCCACCACCATGCTTCCATGTGATATCAGAGTCCAAATTCATGCCAATTCTGCTGCTTGGATTAACCTTTTAATGCCCTTCATTGAGTACCAGTTGGCATCACAGCATAATTCAGCACACCCCGGGAATGAGTCAAATCCCTGCCATTTTCAGGGCTTTCCGGAGATTCTGGCTTTGGGCACAATCCTAGTTTCAGCAGAAGCCAGTGGAAGAAACTCAGGCACTTCACTGAGCACTAGATAAGGTGCTCTGGGAAAGTTTAATGGGGGAGAATGCTGCATTTATTTGGGGGTTAAATTTTACCGTTTTAGAGCCTAAGCTTTGAATTCACAGAGCTACAATTCTACCATTGCCTTCATGGGTTTTATACATGATTCATTTGACCCAATTGCCTTGTTTTTTTGCCTTTCTTTTTAATTCTTCCTTTTGACCTCAGGCAAAGGAAATAAACCAGCTGATATCCTGCCAGCCATCTGTCTTAGACACTTTGAGACTGAATGAGATTCTCGCACCCCAGAAGAGTGTTAAACTGGCTGATAACTTGGACAGGGTTCAGGTACGTTTGTGCAGCTAAACTGATTTCTTCCACTATCTTATCTGTCCCTTTCTGGTTTCAAAGGGAAGGAAGTTTGGCAGGGCTGCTCTTGGAATGCACTCAGTAGACCAAGGGCAGGAGAACTGAAGAGCATAAATGGAAATAACCATAGATACTGCAGCTGGCAGCCTGGCATCTGGCTGCTATTCCTAGCTCTACCCATGACTCAGTGACCCCAGAAAACCAGTCCACCTCCCCCTGCTTTAGTTCCCACAGGACAAGCCACCCATTCCCCAGGTCATCCTAGGATGGACCATGATGGACCAAGGTCCCGCCAGCTGAGGATCAGCTCAGCCAGGTCCCTGTCCCTCACCAGCCCTGAGCCCCCCAGGCCATTCCACCACAAAGTCCAGGGCACTGCAGAGTTGGTGCCTCTGCCTGAGAGAACTCGGTTGCTGAACTGGGAAAATCTTGAAGCACTTTGGGAACCTTCAAGGAAAGGGAAAGCACTATAACAAACTGTTACTAATTATAGCATGACAGCATGCACTGCATTCCCGCTCTGGACACAGCTCCGCTATCAGCCAACTTAATTATACATTAACTTTGCCCAATTCTCTCCTTATTAATTGTGGCCAAAGCAGGGAGCAGAGCCAATTTGCAGAGCCTCATTTCTCCTTATTCAAGACCAGTTCCTTGACAGCAACAGCTCATCTGCTATGCTGGGCTGTGCCTGCTTCCCTGCCTGCCCTCCCTTCCCCCTCAGCCAGCCGTTGTAAACACATCCCTCCTCTTTATTCCTGCCTGGAGTGGATTCCTGGGATGCTAATGCCAGATACAGCCGTGGCCTGGGGCAGGCAGCCCCATGTCTGGAGCAGGATGGCTCTTCATTGCCACACATGGAGCCTGCAAACACCGATGCACAGGCCACTAGCAGAGCAGGCAACACTTTTCCAGGCAGTCTGCAGCCCCAGCGATGCCAAACGGAGCCTTGCAGCCCCTCTGCAGCTGGAGGAGGGGGTTGCAGTGCAGGATCTCACCCCCCAGGCCCTGATGCACTGCAGGGAGGTTCAAAGCCTTGGCTTTAAGAGAGACAGGAAACCTGCAGCAAAAGCCACAGAGCCTACGTACACCGTTAGTCCCTACACGCACATCAGGGACCAGCAGCATGAAAGCATCCTGGATCAACCTGATTTCTGCATAAAAACAGGAAATTGCCCCTCCCTTGGCCAAAAGGGAGGAAGAGCTGCATGGCTGATATCTGCATCACTAAGAAAAGGGGCAGGGGAAAGAACAACAACTCATTTCACCTTATCCAGAAGCAGGGCAGAACAGAAGATGCCTCTGTGTTTGTTCTAGGGACACTTTTAAATCCATGTCCAGCACAGTTCTAGGAGAAAAAGAAAGCAGCTCTCTGCCCCAGCAGGCAACAACACAGCCTCAAACCTCTAATCCCTGTTGCCAACAGAAGCAAAGGGGAGTTTTTGCCATGGCCAGCCTGGCAGGGGCCTCACCAAGAGACCGTGGCCTCCAAGGACTCCGTGCAGGGCCCCTGGTTTGGATCCAGCTTGGACAAACAGCAGCTGAACCCTAGTGCTATCTGACAGCTATGCAGTGGTTCTTATTTGTAACTATTTTTACTTCTGCAATAAAAAAACTCTTTAGACATGATGTTGTCAGATAACACCTCCCCTATGCAATCTCATTACAAAGCAAGACAAGGAAAAAAAGGAAAAAGCTTCACTATTTCTACTTGTTTTCTTTATTCCTCTGGCCTGGAGTGATTCTCACTGAGATGTAACTTGCATTTAGCACCTGAGCTGTTGTTTCCTTAGTGCACAGCACCTTGCTTTCCTTTCCTGTCACCTCACACTGCATTTGTCTTGCAGAGAAGGCGTGTAGAGACAATACTAGAAGATGAAAAGGGTGAAATATTCATTAGAAGACCCTGAAGCTCTGGAGAAAAATGCAAGACAGCAGGTACATTGGCACTGGGGACCAGCAATGACCAGGAGTTGTTTTAACTGCAAGGTTAATGATAAATAAAGCAGCTGTTTCCAAACCTGCACAACAGCTTCAAGTACAAGGATTTGGGATTTTCAGTTTGGGAGCACTAGAGGGATGAGCAGCGTGGGCACACAAGCTAGCCCAGAGACTCTCTGTTACTGGTAAGAGCCCTGCAACATGGTTGTGTTTGCCCTGCAATTATATGCAGAGAAATCAGACAACCAAATTTTCCCCATTTCAGAATCATCTGGTCAATTAAAAATATGAATTCCATAGCATTAAGCCAAAAACTGCATTCAAAAGTTGTTCTTAGCTTAGCATGGGTGAAAAGCCTCAAAGCCATGAGCTTTCTTTACTGTGAATCCTGGACCTTGCTTTGTCAAAACAAATGTCAAAATGATACTTGCTCATGAAGTCCTCGCAATTGTTTTCTTTTTGTCTGCTGTCTTTGCGGTCAGGAGTTTAGTCACATACGTGTTTAGATGTGTCTGCAGAGGAATCCAACCTGCAAACAAAGAGCTGCAGCAGAGGAGTTGTGGTTTTGTTTTTACTGCTCAAGACTGAGATCCCATGAGAAAAACAGTTTTCAGGAGTCTCATTTTCCGGTCAGATGGAGGAAATGAAAAGCCAAGATTCATTACATTTGCTATTCAGCTGTGCAGATTTTTAATGAAATGTGCCTACCAACTAATTTAAAGATGAGGAAGCAATTTTATTTTCATTGAAGTAGAATAAAAAACAAAGTGTATCATTCTTGGGCAAGTTTAAGCCACCAAGAATATATTTGCTTTCCCATCTTGGGTCATTTCCATTACAACCATACCTGACCACAACTTGTCAGACCTTGACCTTGAATATACCATTCTTATCTCCTATCCTCACTCCTCCAGGCAAAGAGGAGACTCTCCACCAGTTCTCCATATATCTGCAGGAGCCATCTCACTTGTCCATGGACCCTTCCCTATGGAGGCCAGGCCAGTCTGTCCGCATTTTACAGAGAGAAGGTTTCCAGAGTGCCCTTTTTCCTTCCATCTTTTGAAAGCCGGAGATGTTTGTGGGCTGGCACAATAGACATAGGCTAAAATAAGTGAATTTGATCCTGCTTTTCCTGCACCCACCTTGGGGTGGGAGAGACATAGATGTACAAGTCACTTCTGCCTGCTCTAATTTCAACCAGAAGGGAAAAGAGAGAAACCTGGCAACCTCAGTTCTGTCTTTATTGCCACCACTTCCAACTTCTCACATCATCTTATGCAAAGCACACAGCGTTAGTGCTTTGTGCAGCCATCTCAGACAGCAACAGGTGAGAGAAGATTCATAAATCAATTCGAGAGGCTAAGACAAAGGCCATAATAGCAAGATAAAGCAATATTTATTAATACTAGAACTACTAGCAAAACTAATACCTAAAAACTGATTTACAAGAAGGCTTTTGTCCACTTTGCGACATTCATGGCTCCATATTTCTGCCATAATTCCACAATTTAATTTTACAAGCAGCTCTATGGTTTGGTTAAAACTCCCACATAGACAGCAGCCCTTGGGATAGTCCCAGAACAGAAACACTTCTTCCAGGTTCCCATCAGTGGGGAGTGAGGACCAGCTGCTCCCTAAGGAAGAAGGAGCCAAAGGGAATAACAGAGCCAGCAGGACAGGGGCCCATCCCATGGTACCCAACCAAGGCAGACCCCAAGATTCAAGCCAGGACCCCACACTTGCCTGCGGGCACCACACGCTTGCGAGGTGACGACGCAGCCCAAGGAAGCGAGTCCCCAGGTCAGGTCCTTGGGGACAAGGAAGGGCTGAGATCGACCCGGAGCAGCAGCACCCAGGGCCAGGCACAAACACAACCACAACTCAGCAGGCAACTTCTGCAGCAGAGCCCAAAGAAGCCCCTGGGCCCATGGCTGAGCTTAAATAGGGCTCCTGGGCAGGGGCGGGTTTGGTCTGTTGCCCCAGGTGAGACTGGTCAAGATCCTTATGGTCAATTATTGCCCTCAGACCTTGACAGCTTGTGCAGACCTGGTGATCTTCAGTGCTTCCTGCAAGAAGGTTTGTGCCTTTGGGGCACAAAGCAGCTTTTGAGGCTACAGCCCCCCGTGCTGTTCTTAATCCCCCTAAAGAGCAACACTTGCCCTTTGCTGTCTATACTTTTTCCTCCACGACCAAGCTTGGCCCCAGACGGGCAGATAAGCAGCGCTGGGCACTTCGGAGCTCGTGCAGCCCCGTTTCCTACAGACTCGGGTCTCTTGGGTACAGACCTGGGTGCCCATGAGGACACAAACGCTGACTCAAGGGGTTTTTTCCCACAGTTTGGGCATCAATCAAATGTCAGACCCACGCAGATTCTCCGGTGTCTAATAGGGTACGACAGGCTGTGTTAGTCTCTCTCACAGCGCAGCTCCTCGCAGGGTCATGCTGCTCTGCCCAGCTGTTTGCAAATGCAGGGACTGAATTACACCAGGGAACCCTCTGTCAGTTTTGACTAAAACTGGCCAAAGGGTTACAAAGTTATTTTAGAGAGTGGAATTTGGAAGATTATGAACACGCTGAGATACGACATGATTGCACAAGCCCTGTTACATTAGGAAATCAAAATAACGAACCCTCTTTCCACTACACGTGGTAGAATTTATGGTCGCAATTGCTGCTGGTGATGCAAAAGCCCGTGTTAAACTTTGCTCTACAACCTGTGGAGAGCCGCAGAGTGCTGAACCCTGCTTCATCCCTGAGTCTGAGCCCATCTTTACACCTCGGCTCGGCTCATTTCCGCCCCTGCGGGATAGAGGGGGACAGCTCAGATCCCTTCATCTGCACCTCTAATGCAAGGAGGTAGGAAGCAGAGATAAGAGCTGCTTTGAAGTGGCCCGAAGGATCATGGAGCTGATGTGTACGTGTGGTTCAAGTGATTGGGGAGAAAAAGCAGAGAGAAACTTGCAGAGTGAAAATAAATGTTGACCCTGCTCGGGGTGATTCTTCTTTCCAGCCACATGTGAGCAATCACAGGGAGCTGTGGGGTTCTGTATGTTTTTTAGCATGTTTTATAGCTAAGCCAGGCCAAAATCTGCTTTTTCGGTCGCTCCAGCCACACTTCCCTCTGTTCCCGGAGAAGTCCCAGCATCCCACATACCCGGTGGGAACAACGGGCCTTTCTGAAGCATTCCCAGTATCCTGCCTCACTACCTGCCAATGTCTTGGGGAATGCCCAAGCTGGAAGCACAGACAGAGATCAGCCCCTTCAGCCGCTGCTATCTCAGAGTGCCTTTGGGGATGGGTATTGGGCAACTGCTGATAGGATTTTCCTATCGGGTGGTGGTTTGCGGAGCCACAGGGAGCCACTCAGACCCACCACAGGCCGCCTCTTCTCAGATATTCCTTGAAAGATGCTTCCTGCTCCCAAGCATCCTGCCTGGAGCTATTGGGATCCTTCTTGAGAAAGGAAATAGGCTTTGCAGCAAACAGTGTGCTCGCTTTGCCCAGATGTACCCCGCTGGCCACCCTTCCCAAGCAGGGATCCCCTCTGCTCGCTCCCCACTATCCTGGGGGAATCTCCACCAGCACCACTGAGCAGGAGGAGCCCATGGAGACACTGCTGTCCAGGCACACACATCCCCCCTGCTTCCCAAAGGACTGCAGAGCACCAAAAGGATGCAGGAGTAGCAATCAGGAGCACATTCCCAGCTGCCCAGATCCAGCACTGGGCGAAGATGCCGGAGCTGCTCTCCAAGAGGCAGCGAAACGTCCATCTCGCCCGTTCCCTGGAGAGTCTGGACGTTTTTCCCCATCCTTGCTGGGCAGTGGGTTTTGAGGGGCTGATTTCTGGCTTTTCCCAGAAAGAAGAGGCAGGGACCGGGCCAGGACCGGGACCGGAGCCAGGACCTGGATCGGGCGCTGCTGCCGGCGGCGCTGCCCGGGCCGGGCCGCGGGGCCCGTCGCGCTCCCGGCGGAGTCGGGCGGCACCTGCGGGCTGGCCCCGCTACTGCACCGGGAACCGGCACCGGGAGCGGGAGCAGGAACCGGGAACCGGTACCGAGAACCGGCGCCGGGAAGCGGGAGCCGTCCCGACCCGTGGCCCGAGCCGCTCGCGGGCGCCGCCGGCCCCGCGGAGGAGCCGCTGCCCCCGGGGAGCCTCGCGCGCCCCGTCGGGGGTTGGGACCCGCTCCCCGGAGGTGGCGGAGCTCACGGGAAAGGGGCTGGGGAGCTGGGAAAGGGTCGGGGGGAAAGGGCTGGGGAGGGGAGGGCACTTGGTGCAAAATCGGCCATAAGCGGCAGCCGGAGCGGCGGCTGCGGCGCCACGCGAGTCACGGAACACCGCGACCCCCTCCACGAGCGACGGCCGCTGATGGCAGAAGGAGCCCGACGAGGTGCCGCTTCCCTCCCGCGGGCCCTTTCCAGGGGCCGGCGGTGGGGGCGGCTTTTCCCAGAAATTACAGCAGCCCTTAGCGGGGGGCAGCGCATTTCCAACCCCCCCCCCGCCCCGGGGGGGCTTTTCCAGCCCTTCCCGAGGGATGGGAACGGGAGGGGAGCAGCAACCCGGGCTCCGGCGGATCTGCCTTCCCTCCAACGGAGCACTGCGATTTCTAGGAACGACGCATATTCTTCTATATGCATATATACATATGTATACGTATGCGTATTCTTCTATTATATATTCTTGTGTGTGTTTGTAAAGGGAAGAGTAGGGACAAGCTGGGACTCTGTGAGCGGCAGATCGCAGCCTCCTTTGGGTGCCTGCTGATAACGCTACTTTGCAGGTGATTTGTGAGAGCCTTTTCCCCTACCCACATTTCCTTTCTTTCTTTTTCTTTTCTATTTTCTTTGTTTTTCACCCTTTTTTTCCCTTTTTTTCTTTTTTTAGGTGACTTAAAAACAAGACAGAAAAAAAAGAACCATTCATTATCTTTTTACTATCTGAAGGCTTTTCTTTCTTTATCATCACAAATCCAGCATTCATGGTGATTTATAAAACGCCCTAACACACAACACAAAACAGGGCCCAAGGACACAGGAGCCTTTGCAGAGGTCCCTGAGCTCCCATCTGAACTGCAGGCCACAGCACAGGTGAGGGTGGCATCCCCAGGGCCCCTAACGTCCCCTCCGGAGATTTGGGAAAGCCACAAGCAAGGGGGGACCCAAGGGAGGCCCCACGGCCTCCACCGAGGTCCTTGGCACAGAACCAGGTCCTACAAAACCTGGTATTGGCACTGGAACTGTTTTCCAGCTCCTGCTGGAATGAGCTGAATGGGTGAAAAAAAAGAAACAGGGAAATCCAGACTATTGGAATCAGTAGGTTGGAATTCCGGGGGGTGCAGAGGCTGGAGCATCCTCCAGGCTGGAGCTGATTGGGGATTTTGATGAGCAGTCTCATGTAAAGCTGCGTTTTAACTGCTTTGCCCACGTCCTGAGTGCGTGTTCCAGGGATGGGGCGGAGGGTGCCACGCTCATCGTCTCTCCCAGGGAAATGGGTTTTAATGAGGTTTTAGATAATAAAGTGGGATAATTTCCCTCCCTGGCAAGATCATGAAATTTTTATGCCTCCTTTCTCTCTCAAAGTTTTATCACACTTTATTTTTAGTGACACATAATCTTCCTCTTTTAAAAGAAAAAATAAAGGCAGAGAAATCACTGATTTAGGGAAAGCCACTCAGCAGGGCCTCGTGATCCAGGGAAAACATCCCTAGGGCAGCTCCTCTCCCAGCCCTTCCATGCCCATGCGCTGGAGACAGGCCAGGTAGAGGAGCGGAGACCCTCCAGCCCCTTCTCTTGGCCAAGTCTTTTCACCGTGTCTGCACGTGGGGGACACTGATGTCCCCTGTCCTGCGGGATTATGTGCAGAGGGGGGTGAAATGCTTCCCGCCCGGTGTCGGCAGGAAGCTCCAAGTCCGGAGCAGGCTGGGTGCTGGGCTGGGATGATGGGACAGATGCTGGGTGCAAAGTGCTGCGTGCAGGTCCTGGGTGCTGGTCCGTGGTGCCAGTGCAGGGTGCTGCTCCTGATGCCACTACTGGGTGCTTGGTGTGGGTACAAGGTGCTGGGTGAACACACTGGGTGCCCGTGCAAGGGTGCCAGTGCCAGAGTGCCAGTACCAGGTGTGGGCATGGGTTGCCAGTGCTATGTGCACGCACTGCGTGCTGGTACCGGGTGTCAGCATAGGTTTCAGCTGCTGGGTGCATTCACTGGGTGCTGGTCCAAGGGTGCTGGTGCTGGTACCGGGTGCATGCACTGGGTGCCGGCACACCCACCACTGGGTGCTGGTACTGGATATCGGTGTAGAGTGCTGGTACTGGGTGCTGTTGCAGGGAGCTGGTGCTGGTACCGGCTGCCGGGTGAATGCTCTGGGTGCCAGCACGAGGGTGCTGGTGCTGGTACTGGATATCGGCCTGGGTTGCTGGTTCCGGGTGCTGGTGCTGGCTGCCGGGTGCATGCACTGGGTGCCAGCACGAGGGTGCTGGTGCTGGTACTGGATATCGGCGTGGGTTGCTGGTACCGGGTGCTGGTACCGGCTGCCGGGTGCATGCACTGGGTGCCAGCACGAGGGTGCTGGTGCTGGTACTGGATATCGGCGTGGGTTGTTGGTACCGGGTGCTGGTACCGGCTGCCGGGTGCATGCACTGGGTGCCGGTGCCGGCCGTGTGTGCGCGTGTGCGCGTGTGTTTTGACGTGAGGAAGCGCCGGGGCTGCAGGCGCTTTAGGAAGTCAATCGCCGCGGCCGCGGGACGCGTGCGCAGTGGCTGCCGCGCCGCTCCGCGCCGCTCCGCGCCCGCTGCCTCTCCCTGCGCTGCGGAGCGCGGAGGCGGCGGCGGCGGCCGCGGGGAGCGGCGGAGGCGGCGGCCGAAGCGGCGGCGCGGATGCCCGGCCCGTGAGTACCGCGAGCACCGGGCGCCGCTGCCCGCGGGATGTCGCGAGCGGGGCCGGGCCCCCATCGCGCCGCAGACCCCCCCTCCCCCGCGTGCTCCCCGCGCAGCCCCGCGCGGCGTGCGCGGGCTCGGTGCGTGTCTGTCTGGGTCTGTCTGGCCGTCGGGAGGGGGCTCCGCGCTGCTCCGCGGGGCGCAGGGCGAGGGGACCCCCCCGCTACGCGCTGCATCAGCCCGGCGGGAGGGAGGGCCCTGCGAAGAGGAGGAGGAGGAGGAGGAAGGAGGAGGAGGAAGGAGGAGAGGGCGGGGGGCAGCCGCGGCCGCAGCGCCGGCGGCTCCGGGGCTCGCGCGGCCCGGGGAAGGGCGCGGGGGTTGCGCGGAGCGGGGCCCCGCCGAGGCCTTCGCGGCCCCGGCCGCCTCGTCCTCCCGCTGCCACAGGTGGCTGCGAGGGCGGCTCCGGAGCATCCGTCCCCGCTCAGGTTCGGCCTGGTCCGGCCGGACGCCCGGGTCCCCACGCGGCTTCAGACGTGCGGGGTGTCACCCTCGGCAGAGCCGGATCCGGGGGGAGGCGGCCGGAGCTGGTGGCAATGGGGACCGGGATCCTCGCTGCGGGATGCTCAGCAGGTCTCCCGGCCTCCAGCAACACAGGGCTGGGCGGGAGCGCTCAGGGTCCCACGTGTCCCAGCCGCGGTTCCCCTCCCCGCGATGGCTCCCGTCCCCCGACATGAGCCCGTGCCCCGTCCCCCGACACGAGCCCATGATGGGGGCAGCACCCCGGGGTGCCGCGGCCGCTGGGACCCGAGAGGACCAGGCGGACCAGGCACCGGCCACCGGAGCCGCCGCGCACGTGCGGGACGGAGATACCTCCCCGGGATGCTCCCTCTCCCCGCCGCCCTGGCACCGATCCACAGCCTGATCTAAGAAACTAAACAAAAAGTGTTAAGTGAGTGGGAGGGATTTCCCTGCTGCGAGGGGACTTAGCTCCCCTCCGGATGCGACTCCGACGGCCCCGCCGTGCAGGCCGGGCCCTGGCATCCGAGCGGAGCCCGCTGCCCTCAGTGCCCTGCTGGATGCCCCCGTGGGCACGTCTTCCCAAGCCTCCCTCCCCAGGGAGCTCCGCATCCCATTTCCCTACAAGGATTTTAGCTCCTCCACGTCAGCCCTTCCCCACAAATGACTCAAGGCGCACGCCGATCAAAACACGGTCGTGCTCTCCGGCGACGAAGCCAACTGCACCTCGCGGTTATAGGCAGGGGGTTAGTGACTTGGATGTGTTTCAGCCAGGGTCCACGTGTCCATTTCGATATTGTTATTTAAGGAAAAAGAATGGGAACCGAAGGCGGATAATCGGATAATGCTGCTCGAACACGGAGCGGGTAAGAGAGAAAAATGCCTCGTTGGAGTAATTAGTGCTGCGTCTGTCCTAGGTGCGGGCGCCGTGCATCCCCATCCCGCCTGCGCTTTCCAGGCGCATCCGCCGCTCGCTTCCGTTACGGTACCACATTTAGCCCGGACTTGGTTCAATAGGGTTCAATAGGGCTAATGCAGAGGCTCTGAGCTCGCTGCCCGTCCCCGCGGGCCTCGAAACCCAGCGCTGAACGGGTACAAAGCGGCGAGAGACCCTTGGGAGCCAGAGCATCACTGGGCACCTCACGTGTTGTCACCTCCCCGTCCCGCTCTTGCCCTGTCTGTGTCCACAGAGAACAGGCTCAAACTGCCGGCGCGTTTGCTCTGTTTTCCCAAGCTTCCATCCTCCGGATGAGTGGTCTGGGGGGAATTGGCTCTGGAGGAGGTCAAGCCTCAACCGCACTCGGCTTCGGGGCTCGCGAGGGGCCTCTCCCTCCCTGGCGGCTCCCTTTGCACCTGGGGCAGCTCCTTGTCCCAGGCCCCCATCCCAGGCAGGGGCCGCGGAGGATCTCGTCCGCGGAGGCTTCCGGATTACCCCGAGCCGTGGCACTCGCGACACTTCCTATTACTCAGTTCCTTTTTCAGCCCTGTGTATCTCTGCGTGTGTTTCAATTCCAAGAGTTGTGTTGAGAGCTGATCCGATGGCGGCGGTTTTGTGCACTTTATTCTACAGCTACCCTTTAATGTGGGAGAAGAGAGGATAGTTGGATGTTCCTGCCTGTTATCTCAGTATCCCAAGTTCATAGCACCTTGCAGGCTGTTGCCACATGGATTTGGCCCAGGCGAAGTGTCCCCGCAAGCCGCCCGGAGCCACCGCGTTGCTCGTGGCCAATAGCTCCCAGCTTGTCCCGCGGTCCCACGGATGTCAGGACAACCCTGGCTTTTTGCGGCAAGCGGATTCCTTAAATCCAGCTGTGCTTGCACTGAGATTGCTGCGGATCTGAGAGCAGATGTGGCCATGCCAGGCCGGGGGACGTGGGGATCCCTGGATTTGGGATGCAGCAATTGGGAAGGTGAGAGCCTGGTGCTTACAGCATCCGAAGCCTTGATCCAAGACCCCTGGGTCTTGATGGACCCCCATCCTCCTGGGAAAGCTGCCACCGGAAGCACAGAGGGTTTCGTTCCCCACACCAGTTGTTTTTGGCTTGAAACCATGAGTTTCTCCTTCCTCCTCTTTCCTGGAAGAGGGAAACACTTTTCTTCCCCCCGCAGCTTCTTCCTCCCAGCCCGACAGGGTCAGGGGAGGTTTCCTGAGCTCAGGACACATCAGCTGCGGTGACGCTGTGCCCAGGGGACAACGCAGCACTGGCACCTTGGACCAGGGCCCTTGCTGAGCCCAAGCTGCATCCTGCGCCGCGCTGCAGGAGAAACCCCGGATCCAGGGCTTGTGTGGCCCATCCGCCTCCAGCGGGACGGCCACCTTGGAGCAGCTGGGGCGATGGGCTCCCAGCATCCCAGCTTTGCAAATCCTGCAAAACCTTCTCCTTGGGCTGGTTAGTGGAAGCAGAGATGTGACCGGGAGAGGGTGGAGCAGCCGCAGCAGCGAAAACATCAGCAGCGCCCTTTGGGGTTCAGCTTTCATGCTCGGCTTAGAAATGGAAAAAAGGGGGTTTCCTGGCGGAGGAAGGAGCTTTCCAGCAAGCTGCCCTTCCAGTTCTCCAACCAGTCTTGGAAGTGGCCTCGGTTGCCCCCGTTTGACCTTCTGAGGGCTCCTTGCTCCCACATCACTCGTTTCAGCACCGTGCAGACTTGCTCACTCCGGAGAGCCAAGAGCACCCAAGGGCTCCGGTGCGGAACAGCGCGAGGGAGGGAGCAGCCCGGGATGGAGGAGACCCCGGATCGCAGGACAGGCGGACGGGGTCCGGGTGCGTGAGCGGATGTGTCGGCAGCCGCTCCATGGGGCTCGGGATACGGATACAGGGGGGATGTCAGAGAGCCGCAAAAGGGCTCAGGAGCTCCAGGTTTGGGGTTTCCTTTGCCGTCTTTCCCAAACAGGAACCTGGCTGGAGCTTAAGCAGTTTCCTCCAAGAGAAGGCAAATGCCCAAGCAGGATTTCAGTGTGGGTGAAGAGCAAACAGGTACCTGCTGGCATTAGTGGGCAGGAACCCCAGAAAGGACGGGGAAGGTTTCATGCAAGCGCTGCAAAACAAGACGGAGGAAAGAAAGAGCAAGAACACAAGTGTTGGCAAGTTGGCCGCGGTTCTCGGAGCGAGGCGAGGGCTCGCGGAGGGGTTTGGTGCTGCAGAACCGCCTTGTCCGGAGGGTTCCTGCGCCGTGCCAGGATGGGCGCGCGGCGCGGGAACGGGACGGATCCGTCCTGCTCCCATTGCTGAGCCCTGTGCTGGTGCAGCCACCCGCAATTCGCCACCTTTTCCCCTCTGCAAGGAGCTAAATATCCCGCCGGGAGCTCGTTCCCCTGCACGGGGCAATTCCCCGGCTCGTTACCCTCAAGCCTCTTAAGATGTTACCCAAAATTGCCATTAATGACCCCGCTGCCCGCAGATGTGCTGCTGCCCGCCCCAGTCAGAGGCACCGGCCTTTCCCGCTGGAGCCGACCAGCCAGCCCTGCCGCCTTTCCAGGTGTGCATCCCCACATTGGAGCATCCCACGTGGAGCAACATCCCGCAGGGAGCTGCCCCGTGCTGGCACCCGCCGCGGTGCCGGGTTATCCCTCTGTTTGCTCTAGCCCCTCGCGCAGCCAGGACAGGCCCCTGTTCCCTGTCGCCAGCGGCTGCGTCGTGGGCAGCAGAATCAGCGCCGGGCGGGAAAGCTCCTCGGGGGCATCCGCTCACGGCACCACGTGCGGGCGGCACCGGCAGCCGTGCGCTCCGCAGGGCGCCCGGGGCCTCCCTCGCCCTGCGGGGACAAGGGGACAGCGGTGTCCCCAGCGCCCGCGCGGTGCCAGCCCCTATGGGGGATGCGCCGCCTTGTGAGTGCTTTACTCAGAGCTAAAGGGGAAAAAAGGAGGGCTAAAAATAGCTCCGAAAACTTCCTGTGCCGCTGCCAGGTGGCCGGGGTGGCCGCACACGCCGGCGCCGCCGCGTTCCCAGGAGCGCTCCTGGCCCGGGAGCTGCCCTGTCCCACAGGGATGCGGGAGACCGAGTCCTTATGAGGTCCGGGAAGGAGGAGAGCGCGGCGGCTCCTTGAGGAAAAGCTGCCGGAGGCGCTGGGCGTTATTAGCCGCTGGGGATCCAGGAGCAGCGCGCTTGCTCTCCTGATCCCGGCCTGGCTCCGGATCCTGGTTCCAGGCAGGCAGTGGGAAACGGTGCCTCTCCCAAGGCAGCCAGGCAGTCATGGATTGCTGATGGCTCCACATAGGCCTGGGATGAGAATGTACTTGGAGCTGCTCCCAGCCCCCGGCGCATCCCTGCGCCGTTGCTGTGGGACCTCAGCCGAGATGGGGAAGGATTTTTGGGATATCCCCTCATGGGGGTCTGCGCTTGGGGACGTAGGGCAGAAACCAGCCTCAGGGCAGGGATGCTCGGAGCTTCCCGCGATGGGGCAGCTGCATCCAGCGCCAGCTCCATCCACGCGGCTGCAGGGCGGATCACAGCCAGGCGGCTGCATCCCCAACCTTCCCAGGGAAGGAGGTCTCCGAGCTGCGCCGTGCAGAAGGGAATCCCGGAAAACCCTGCTGGAAAACAAGCGGGATGCAGGAGCGAGCGGCGCGATGCCGGGCGAGCTCGGCGCGCGCTCCCCGCTGCCCCGGCAGCGCTGCAAAAAGAGGAAGCCGCTGGCCCGGGGCGGAGGGTGACTTGGCAGCGCCGAGGGGCCGCGTTGCAGTCAGGAGCCCGGGGGAGCCCCGGCCGGCGGCGCCGGCACCGCCGGAGTTTGGGGAGCAAAGAGGGATCCGCTCGGCGCCCGCGCAGCGCAGGCAAGCGGCACGCGCGGGGGCAGAACGCGGCTCCGCTTCCTTTCCGTTTTTCCCGCTTTCCTTCCCGAGGAGGCTCCGAGGGGCCCGGCGTGGTGTGCGGCGGCGGCGCGGGAGAGCGATGCCCGCGGCGCCCGGCCCTGGCGGGGCTTTCCCAAA
Source organism: Tinamus guttatus (assembly GCF_059628265.1). NCBI lineage: Eukaryota > Metazoa > Chordata > Aves > Tinamiformes > Tinamidae > Tinamus > Tinamus guttatus. The sequence goes on from NW_028288561.1 coordinate 7,392,756, forward strand.
AAAGGCCTGAACTCTTCGGTTGCCTCTGCCACTTCCCTTACCACTCCCTTTCCTGTGAGAGGATGTGTTCACTCGCTTGGCTTTTTGGGGGTTTTCTTCTGTTTTTTTTTTTTTTTTTCCTGGCTCCGTAGTGCTGCCCGAGGCCGTCCCGGGCCATGGCCGCCCCCAGTGAGCAGGTACGGCCGCCCTGGGCACGCGGATGCGGGTGCCGGTGCGGAGGCAGCCGGCGGTGCCGGGGCTTTGCCGGGTGCCTCCTGCAGCTCCGCACAGGGCGCCTGGGGCTGCTGCTTTGCCCCACGGCGGCTCTGCGGACCCGTGAGGAAGAGGAGGCTGCCTGCGAAGGCCGCTCCTGGGTGTTTTCTCCCTGCACACGGGTCTTGTTCCCATGGAAGCGCCACGTCCCACGGCTGCCCCTCCTGGGAATTGCTGGGGGTCCCTTCTCCCCGCTTGGGAAACGTCCCCTTTTTGGCCGCCTTCCTCTTTTGCAGCCGCCCGCGCCTTCCCCCTCACCGCTCCGCGGCAGCTTCCTGATCCGGTGCCGGCGGCACGGCCTCCCGGCAGCCCTGCCGGGCTCCCGGCCCGCGGCAGCGGCGGCACCGCCGGCACAGGGCCAGGTGCGGGGGCTGCTGGATACAGGATGCTCAGGCCATGGGATGCTTGGGATGCAGGATGCTCAGGATGCGGGATGCTTAGGCTGTGGGCTGCAGGATGCTCGGGATGCAGAATGCTCGGGTGCGGGATGCAGGGTGCTTGGGATGCAGGACGCTCAGGCCGTGGGATGCAGGATGCTCAGGATACTCAGGCCGTGGGGTGCGGGATGTTCGGGATGCGTCGGCTGCGGGATGCAGGATGCTGCAGCACGGGGAGGCTGGCGGAGCAGCCGGGAGAGCTGAGACCCCGGGCACTTCGGGACACGGGTGCTGGGGCGGTGGCGTCGAGGCCGCGTGGGGCAGGGGCCGCCGCCGGGTTGTGGGAGGACGGAGCAGCCGCCATCCCGGGCACCCCAGGCCTGTCCTACCGGGGTTGGCAGCGGCCGCCCTGGGCTCCCAGCGCCGCTCGCTTCCCTCCCGGGCTTCCTTCCACTCATATGACACCGCGGAGCGGCTCCGACTTCCCCATCCCCGGCCTATAAACAGCGCGGGGTGACTCAGCCCCTGGTTCCCCATCGCGCAGGGACCCACGCAGGGCCCAGGGCTCGGGTGTCCTGGGTGCTCCGGCAGTTTTGGGGCAGCTTTCCTTAACGGAGCAGCTTTTCCTTCCACGTAGCCGTCGGGATCATGCAGTGCATCCCATTGCAGGCCTTGCTGCTCCCGGAGCATAGTGCGGGGCCACCAGAGCATGTGGCATCCCAATCCCTCTCCTTTCCCTGTCACCTTGCACTGTTTCCCCTCCGGCTGCACAGCAGTGGCGAGAGGCTGTTCCCATTGGGATGAGCCATGCGGCTCCATGGCTGGGTTGGGATACTCCGCACAGCTTTGTGGCCAGGCCGGGATGCTCCACGTGGCTCCATGGCCAGGTCGGGATGCTCCATGTAGCTCCGCAGCCTGGTTGGAATGCACCGCACAGTTCTGCACCTGGGTTGGGATGCTCCGTGCAGCTCCATGGCCAGGCTCGGATACTCCGTGCAGTTCCGTGGCCGGGTCAGGATGCTCCACGCAGCTCCCCGGCTGGGATGATCCACGCAACTCCCCAGCCGGGATGTTCCATGTGGCTCCGTGACTGGGATGCTCCGTGCGGCTCCGTGTCTGGGTCGGGACGCGCCGCATGGCTCCACAGCCGGGATGCTCCGCATGGCGCCATGTCTGGGTCGGGATGCTCCATGCGGCTCTACGGTGGGGTTGATCCACACGGCTCCGCGGTGGGGATGTTCCATGTGGCTCCGCGGCCGGGACGCTCCGCACGGCTCCGCATCTCTGTTGGGACGCTCTGCACGGCTCTGCGTCTGAGTCGGGATCCTCCAGGCGGCTCCGTGGCTGGGATGCTCTGCGCAGCTCCGTGTCTGGGTCGGGACGCTCCGTGCGGCTCCACGGCTGGGATGCTCCGCGGTGGGGCTGTTCCATGTGGCTCCACGGCCAGGATGCTCCGTGCGGCTCCGTGTCTGTGTCAGGATGCTCCGCACGGCTCCGTGGTGGGGATGTTCCATGTGGCTCCACGGCCGGGATGCTCTGCGTGGCTCCGTGGCCGGGATGCTCCGCGCATCTCCGTGTCTGTGTCGGGATGCTCCGCGTGGCTCGGTGCCCCCGGGCTGACGCGGCCGCGCTCTCCTGCTCACAGGCTGCGCGCAGGCGGCTGCAGGGACACTAGCCCGGGCACCGCCGGGACACGGCCGCCCCCGAGGCCGGCGGGAGCCGAGTGCCGCGGACGGGACCCACCAGCGCCAGCCGCCCGCGCCCGCCGTGCATGAGGCTGCGACGCAGGTGAGCGGGGCCGCGCGGGCACGGGGACAACAGGGACAGGGCGGGGGACACCGGCATGCGACCGTGGCGCCCCACGTCACCCGTGCCCTCCCGCAGTCCGCAGGAGCCGCGTCCGCAGCGACACCCCTTCCGATGTCCCGGCATGAGACTTCTCCGACAACGGTGCAACCCGCCAGCAACCACCGCCCCAACGCCTGCTGCTTCTGCTGGTGCTGCTGCTGCAGCTGCTCATGGTACGGCCCGCAGCCCGTGCCCGCCGCCGGGATGATGTTTTGGGGTATCTCCCTTGCAATCCTGCTGCAGCGAGCCCCCCGTTTGCACGGCTGCAAGTCCTTGCTCGTGCACGGGGAGCCTGCGGGGACGGCTGCGGCGCCCACACGGAGCTGCGTTTCCCTCCCCGCTGTCCCTGCAAGGGCCGGGGGACATTGAGGGGACGTGGAGGTCCCCCCTGCAGCGCCGGGGCAGCGTTTCCCTTGCCAGGCCCACGCGGGGCCGTGGCGCAAGCAGGAAACGCTGCGGTTGCTGCCGGGTCCGGAGCGCCGGCGCCCGGGGGAAGTTGGATGGGGGCCACTTTCCTCTTGCACAGACTGGGGGGGTGTCACAGGCCATGGCAGCCCCCATGGGCCACCCGCAGCCCTTTCAGGGCTGCGGGTGGCCCATGGGGGCTGCCATGGCCCAAACTGGGTGGCGGCAGCAGTGGGATAACGTGGGGTGGGTTTCCCCTGGGAAAGGGCAGCGGGAAGGTGGGAATGAGCGAGCAGCCGGAGCTGAGCCGCACTGACCTCTGCCGGCTGCTCCCACGCCGAGCCGGGGCCGTTGCAATTGCCCAAATGCAGGAAAATGTAGGAAAACCAGGGACGCGTTTGGGTCACAGCGCCGGGCGTCGGGGCAGGGGACACCCCAGCGCCCGTTACTACCTCTCCGTGTGCCCGTTAGGAACGAGGACCGGGAGCGAGCGTGGAGGGCGTCCCGGGAGACCAAACTGGAGCCCATCCCAAACTGTGAAGCCTGGTGAGTGCAGGGGAAGGGACACCGGGAGCTCGTGCCGGGGGGTGGCGGCACGAAGGAGGCGGCAGGACGGGACACGGAGCAGCGCAGCAGCCCCGGCGCGGCGCCGCCTCCCGTTGCGCGGCGCAGCAGAGCACCCTGCAGCGCCGGGACGCTCGAGGAGGCTGCAAAACAGAGCAGGACACCCTGTTAATTACCCCGGATAATTCCCGCTCGGTTTGCACCGCGCTGACGCTGTCCCCGGCGCCCGCAGCGCCAGGCCCACGGCCGAGGAGGTGCGGGGCTGGGCACAGTCCTTCGACAAGCTGATGAAGAGCCCGGCGGGTCGCAACGTCTTCCGGGAGTTCTTGCGGACTGAGTACAGCGAGGAGAACATGCTCTTCTGGCTGGCCTGCGAGGAGCTCAAGGGCGAGTGCAACAAGCACAGCATCGACGAGAAGGCCCGCACCATCTACGAGGACTACATCTCCATCCTGTCGCCCAAAGAGGTAGGGCCGGGAGCACCGCAGGGTGGGAGCATCCCAAGGAGACTATCCCGAGGTGGGAGCATCCCACGGATGGGAGCACCCACAAATGGAAACATCCTAAGGATGGGAGTGCCCTAAGCACCTGGGGATGGGAATATCCCTAGGATGGGAGCACCTCAGGGTGGGAGCATCCCAAGGAGGAGAGTATACCAAGGTGGAAACATCCCATGGATGGGCACAGCCACAGATGGAAACATCCCAAGGATGGGAGCGTCCTAAGCACCTCGGGATGGGAATATCCCTAGGATGGGAGCACCTCAGGGTGGGAGTATCCCAAGGGGGAGAGTATCCTGAGGTGGGAGCATCCGCGGAGGGGAACACCAACGGATGGAAATCACCCACGGATGGGAGCATCCCAAGTACCCAGGGATGGGAATATCAGTAGGATGGGAGCAGCGCAGGAGGGGAGCATCCCAATGGTGGGAGCATTCCAAGATGGGAGCACCCCAGGATAGGAACATCCCAAGGTGGGAGCACTTCAGGATACGAACATCCCTAGGATGGGAGCACCCTGGGAGTGGAGCATCCCAAGGAGGGGAGCATCCCAAGATGAGAGCACCCCTGATAGGAGAATCCCAGGATGAGAGCATTCCAAGATGGGAGCATCCCAAAGCAGGCACATCCCTAGGATAGGAGCACCCTAAGGAGGAGAGCATCCCAAGATGAGAGCACCCGATAGGAGCTCCGCAGGGCGGGTGCACCCCAGGGTGGGAGCATTCCAAGATGGGAGCACCCCAAAGCAGGCACATCCCAAAGCTGGGAGCACCCCAAGGCGCATCCCAGGGTGGGAGCATCCAAAAGCAGGCACATCCCAAGGATGGGAGCACCCCAAAGCAGGCACATCCCAAGGTTGGGTGCATCTAAAAGCAGGCACATCCCAGGCTGGGAGCACCCCAAGGCGGGCACATCCCAAGCACGAGAGCACCTCAAAGCAGGCACATCCCAGGGTGGGCACATCTAAAAGCAGGAAAATGTAGGAAAACCGGGGACGCGTTTGGGTCACAGCGCCGGGCGTCGGGGCAGGGGACATCCCAGGGTGGGCACATCCAAAAGCAGGCACATCCCAGGCTGGGAGCACCCCAAGGCAGGCACATCCCAGGGTGGGAACATCCCAAAGATGGGAGCACCCCAAAGCAGGCACATCCCAGGGTGGGCGCATCCAAAAGCAGGCACATCCCAGGCTGGGAGCACCCCAAGGCAGGCACATCCCAGGATGGGAGCATCCCAAAGCAGGCACATTCCAGGGTGGGAGCATCCCAAGGATGGGAGCACCCCAAAGCAGGCACATCCCAGGCTGGGAGCACCCCAAGGCGGGCGCATCCCCACGCGCCCCCCGCGCAGCACCCACTCCCGCCCCATCCCCGCGCTCCGGGCACCGTCGCGGCTCACGGGCGCTTCTCTCTGGCGCCAGGTGAGCCTGGACTCGCGCGTGCGGGAGGTCATCAACCGCAAGATGCAGGAGCCGTCCTCGCACACGTTCGACGACGCGCAGCTGCAGATCTACACGCTCATGCACAGGGACTCGTACCCCCGCTTCCTCAACTCGGCCATCTACAAGGCGCTGCTGCAGGGCGCCTCGCGCTCCTCCTCCGAGTCCTAGGCCCCGCCACGTCCCCCTTTTTAGCTTTTTACCTGGGAACTGTCCTCGCGCCGGGCTCGGGGCCGCTCGGCAGCGCCGGCCCCCCGCGCCGCTGAAGGTGCCGGGTCCAGCCAGGGGGACAGTCTGGGACAGCGGGGGACGCACGGGGGGTCACCCGCCATCCCCTCCAGTGGGTCACTTTGTCCCCTCTGCTGCAGCGAGTCTCCGTGTGGGGACCCATTTGGGGAGGTCGGGGCTGGCAGAGGTTGGGGCAGGGGGTTGACTGTTGTTGTTTTGATTTTTTTTAACTTTTTATTTTAATTGCTTTTTTTTGTTGGCTTTTACGGATGGGCGGGGGGTCACAGGCGTCCGTGTACATATAAAAGCTCGTCAGGTTTCCGCCGCTCCGTCTGTTTGCCACGCGGGCTCGGGAAGCAGGACCGGGTCAGGGCTGCATCCCCCTGGATACCCCTGGCCATCTGCCCCACACCAGCAACCTGGAATGGGGGAAAAAAACAGGAGCTGGGGGGAAAATCCCACCCCGTGGTCATTGCTCCCTCTGGCAGGAGCTCCCAGGGAGCTGGGATGCCCAAAGCGACAGCCCCCTCCTGCCCGTCACTTCCCTCTGGAAGAGCTCGGCACGGAGCCGCATCCCAGCCGGGCTCCACACGGCCTGGGAAGGTCCCAGGGAAGATACGGGGTGTCCCGGGGTTCTGGTACAGCCGGTGGGACTGTTTAGTGGCCGGTTGCTCGACCCAAACCAGCCCGGGGTGTCATCCCCGTCACCCCTTTTCCCTTTCCTGCCTTTTTTCCTCAAAGCAGGAGGGAAGAGGGAAGAGAAGTCGGCGGGGGGAAGAGAAGGAGCACTGGTACTTTTTACTGAAGATTTTTTTAAACACATTCTCCTCCTCATTTGGGTTTTTTTGTTTCCTTCCTTCCTTCCTAGTGGTGTGATGGCATGGGCGTTCATGTCAGTAAACTTAGTTTCGCTTGCCAAGCTGGAAATACAACTCAAAGAAATGTATTTTTTGAGAGAGACCAGAGATAGTTCATTTCTCCAGGAATGCTGGAATTTTTATTACTTGGTTGTTACCAAGACGCAGGCCGGTCCCGCTGCCACAGCTGCTGGGGAGAGCAGCCCACGTCCCGCTTGGAAAAGCTGCTGAAAACCCAGGGCAGCGATTCCGGGTTTCAAGCAGACGTTAAAGCAGCCAAGAAGCCGCTTCCCTGTATTTTAGGAGGGATGCGAACGGCCGTGCTAGCCCTGATGGCCGAGGACACAAGGCAGGGCTGCACGGGAAGATGCCACAAGGCCACTTTTCCCTGGCCTTGGAGAAGCTTCCTCCAATTCTGGATCTCTGCTCCGTAGGTAATTCCGAATCACCAGCTGGTTGCACCCCAATGCAACCCCCCCCTTACAGCAATGCGAGGAGGAAGGAAACAACTTGGTAATTACCTGGTTCCTGCTCAGGGCTCCCAAGGAGAGTGGCCAGTTTTGGGGTTAGAGCCCCAAGCTCCTCTCGAGTGTTGCTGTGAGGACGTTGTCCCCTCTGCAGGCTCCTTGAATATTCCCATCGCCAGCCGCGCTCGTGGGACTCACCGAGGTGTCGCATCCTTGGATCTCCCCTTCCTGAGCGCGCTGGCCGCAGCCTTTAAAGCCAAACCCCTGAGGAAAGGATCCCTCCGGGATCGCAGCCTCCAGAGGAGCTTCCCAGGCCTCCGAGGGGCCGCGAGCGCGTTTGCCCTCGCTTTCATGTGGCTGCTTGCTCCTCTCCAAACCTCACAGCGCCCTCAGGAACGTCTGCTCCCTGGCATGCTGAAAAGCCAGTGGAAATATTAGTTTTTTCACTCCGGAGCGGGGGAAGCAGCGCCCCAGGTGTGACTGCGAGTGCTGCTGCACTAGGTGTGAGCAAGAGCCGAAGGGCAGAGGACGGCTCCAGGGCTGCCTCAAGCTCTGAGGCTTCACCAGGGCCCTGGAAGGCCGTGCGGAACAGCCCGTTAAGGGCTGGGAAGCTTGGAAGAGAGGGGAGAGACTGGAATTATCGCATGGAAACTGCCTTGAGGAAAGAGAGCTTTCTGCCAGCGGCTAGGTACCCCCTCGCTGACCATCCGGCCCTGCAGGAACCCCCAAGGTCACACTGGAGTCTTGCTCTATTACTGGCTCCCTTCCTCATCTCCCCCCTTGCAGGCACTAGCTCCAGGCTCACTTCAGACCTCATCCATTTGCAGAGCTAAGTTCTAACAGCCCCTACTGACCTCTGTAATCCCAGTCTCCTCCAGCTCAAGACTGCTGGGAAGTTCCCTGCATTTCAAGCGTTTCCCCCTAGCCCTTCTGCAAGGTCCTTCACAAAAATAAGCCCACCTTTCAGCAGCCAGGCCAGGAACAGAGCCACAAAAACAGGGAATTCTCTAAGATTCCCTTTTAACGCTCTCACTGGCCAGTGAATTCCCTCCACCTGCTTCATTATTGGTGGTTTCTGGCTAAATCAGGATTGTCCCCAGGTTCCCTGGATCAGGAGCAGCCTTGGGCAAGGTGAGACACTTGGCCAGCAAGAACAGTGAAGTCCCAGCCCATCTCTGACCTTCCCTGTTCCCAATGAGGTGCTAAGGGGGCCTCAGCTCTGTGATGCTCCATCCATGGAGGCAGGAGCCCTGGGAAGTGCCCACCTCACCGGGTCTGCGCCTAGCGCTCCTTCCTGCCCCACAGTACCAACCCTTCAGTTTTTTGGTGGCGATGTCACCCTGTTTCTAGTCTGTTACATGCTGGAGAACGTGTCCTCGATCCCATCTTCGCAGCAGGCTGTGCTGTCGGTGTTCCAAGGCCACCAGGTGTGTGTCACGCACAAGGAACCCAGCCCCAAATGACTAAAGCAGTGCAAAGACAACGGAATGCTCCTCATCTCCGACTGAGCTTGGGAGCAGCAGCCAATCTGTGGCCCAAAAGCTGTGTGCCACCAACAGGTCTGCTCCACGTGGTTGAGCAAAGCTAGTTTTGCCAACCCAGCCCAGTGCTCTGTGGCTCATGAGCTGATTAAAAGCAAGTCTCAGTGACTGAGAGAACACCTACAAGCAACTTCTTGCTTTCTGGTAGTCCAAGCACTGCCCAGTCCTCACCCATCTGGGCACAGACTGGCCACCCTGTGCCGCAGATGCCAAGTGCTGTCCGCCCACAGTCGGAATAAAAGTCAGAAACTGACAAAAATGTTTAATATTAGTTTGGAAGAAAACGTTACCATACTCGCTTAGATGAGAAAATAACGACTAAGTGTGTTTAGTGAGCTCTCCTGCTAAACTGTCCACCCACTGCTGTGGCTCTCCACCTAGGCCCGAGCAGAGAGGCCGGGCTCCCTGCAGCTGCTCTCGGTGCGGGACACAAAGCAAACTCACTTGGGATACACAACACAACTGCCGCGGGCGCCGGCGGATGGAGGCTGCGCTCTGCTCTGCGTTTGGCTGCCGCTCTCGGGCCATGGCACTTGTCAGCAGAACTGCAAGAGAAGGGAGTTTAAACCCTGTTAGAAACCTGGCTGCCGTGGGGAGGTGCAGGTCGTGCGCTGGTTGCCTACAGGAAGGTGGGGATCCAGGTGACGGGCTCCTTTCTCAAGCTGGCAGGGGCTTTGGCAGAGTGCAGGGGCTGCACAGAGCTCCCCTTTGCACCTCTGGGCTCTGGCACTTTGCAGTGCTGCCATTTCTGCCCACTGTTACTGGGTGGTGAGACTTCTGCTCACGTCCACCTTCTCTGCACATAGGGTTAGAATCCTAAACATTGTCCTCGCCACCACCTTGGAGGGGCATGGGGAGCATGAGAAGCACCACGATGCTCATGACAGAACAGGGGACTGCAGCAGGGAGACAGGGGATGAGAAAGTGGAAGCTCCCTGCATTGGAACAGGCTGCCCAGAGAGGTTGTGGAGTCTCCTTCTCTGGAGATCTTCAAAACCCGCTTGGATGCAGTCCTGTGCCACGTGCTCTAGGTGACCCTGCGTGTGCAGGGGGGTTGGACTAGATGATCTCTAGGGGTCCCTTCCAACCTTAAGCATTCTATGATTCTACAAAGTGAGACATGAGCCCGGCTGGCTGCAGAGACGGGATGAACCCAGGAGCTCTGGCCTCTGCGCCGGGAGGAAGGATCCCTCGCCAGGGCAGTGTCAGTGTTGGGCAAGCACCTCCGAGGACAGCAGCTCTCAGCAGGATCGTGGGTGCAGCTCCCCTAAGACCCCTCAGTGCCAGTAATATCCTTGGTGCGCTACCTTCCAGCGATTGCCACACTCGTTGCACACGACGAACGTGGTCATGGGCTCGTCGGAGCTGCGGGTCTGCACCTGCGGGAGGAAAAACGGGATGAGAGCCAAGGGGCAGGAGCTCCCGGAGCCTCCGGCCACCGGGGAACCACGCTGGCCATGGGCAGGGATCGTGGAGAACCCAGGTCTGGCAAGGCCAAAGGAGCCTACATGTAAAATGACCCAGATTTTTGTTTTACACACAAATATACATCCATATACATAGGTGCTAGGAGACTTTCTAATCCTGTAGCTAAGCCAGGCTACAGGATTAGAAACAAAACCAAACATTCTGTTGAGAATGTTTGTTTAGATCATTTAAGCATGAACAACATGTTAGATAAGAGCCTCAGCAGCTGCCTGCTGGCACCCAGTCACCACTGGGTACAGCCTGGAGCAGCTCAGCTCTCCAGTAATGAAAGGCCACTGCTGGGGGCCTCAGGGCTACCCACCAGGCACAGAAAGGCCACCAGAGATGTCCCCCCTCGCCCTCTGCGCCTCATTCCCAGGCACTGGTTGCAGTCAGCTCCAAGACTGCAAAACTCTCAGCCCATCAAGCACCAGGCACAGAAAGGCCACCAGAGATGTCCCCCCTCGCCCTCTGCGCCTCATTCCCAGGCACTGGTTGCAGTCAGCTCCAAGACTGCAAAACTCTCAGCCCATCAAGCACATGTTCCAACTACACCACGTAAAAAAGCACTCAAGTCATTCCCTTTTCCATACCAGCCCCACATCCCAGCCTCCCAGGAACACACTTACCAGGTTCTGCACATTTCTAGCCTGTTTTGTGTTTGAGCCATTAAGAAGCTCTGATATTTAACCCAGATGTGACTGCTGCCTCTGACCAGCTCTTGCCAGACACACATACTTTGCTAAAAATCAGATTTTCATGGCATTTAAATACCACAAGGCACCGGGTTTACACTGAAAATACTCGCACGCCCTGCAAAAATCAGGCAGCAGAACTATGCCGAGGGGTAATTATAGGGATCTGTGTGTGTAATTACCCAATGTGCAGAGTCGCAGTATTTGCAGGATGCAAATTAAGCATGTTTTGCAAGCATGCTGGATAGCTGAATTCTGTAATTCTCACCCGATGTCAGTGCTTAGTTCTGAATGTTTTCAAAAACACCAGTTCATCTACTTGAAATTTAGAACCTCTCTGTCACCAGGCAACATTTGGTGATTATCTTTTCATTGGAAAACTAATAAAAATACAGAAAACCTTTTGTTACTTACATCTAGAAGACCCTACCCTGACCTGCTCCGGCACTTCAAGTGAGGCCAGGGTCCCAGATGCTGCCAATGCAGCCGAGGGACAGGCCAGTTCCATCCAGCTTCCAGGGACACGGGGCAGAGCCAGCCTTTGGGATGCAACACTGCTCTTCAGCTCAAGGAAAATCCCTGTCAGCTGCCTGGCTCACATCTGTGCTTGCACATTACAACCCAGCTTGTTAGGGGATTTCACTCAGCACTTGCATGCCCAGTTTGTATCTACTCAGCAAACAGAGCAGGGCAAAAGCGTGGTCCCTGGTGCTTTTCTGATATCTGCACGTTTTGAAAATCTGACTCGGAGCAAAGGCACATTGATCTCCAGGGGGCTGGAGAGGACAAGGGAACTGGCAGTGCATGTGGTTTGGAGCAGCTGCCCATCAAGGAGAACCAGTCCTCTCTTCCTGCTTGCTCTATGACTTCATTTATCCTTACTATAATGTTCTGTTTGTGTGTATTGCTTGATTTTAAATAGGCAGGATTTATCCACTGCAGTCTGTCTGCATTCTTAATTTGCACCACGCACATGCCTGCCTTTGTCCCTGCAGTCTCTCTGCTCTATACTACCCACTCCCTTTCCCAAATCTCCACACTTCTTTAAGGCCTTCCCAGCACCTGCTTCCAGTGCAAAGCTCTCTCCAGCTGCTCATCTATCAGCTCCTGACAGCTTCCTTGCTGGCTGGTGATGCAAAATCCCTGCTCTTAGAGATGCAAATCAGCAGTTGCACAAATGGACAAAATAATTTCTGTTAGCTTCAAGGGAGAGATATGCACAAAATCAGCAGCACCGTGTTTCAGAAGGCCTGAATGTGCAGAAAGCTGCTCTCCACGAGTGTCAACATTTGTCCCGTGCTGCAGGGCCTGACACAGAGCAGTCAGAGCTCAGGACCATCGGAGATCATGTGCTGGGGGCAGTGGGAGCCACAAGACCCACCTGGGTGTAGGTGCAGTTCTTCTTCTTGCATTTCCCACAGGTGAAGAGGTCAGTCTGCGTCCCTCCCGTCTTGGCCATCTGATGCTCCCGGATTGCTTCTTTCGTCATGGCTTTCCTGATTTCTTTCAGCTCGTTACTGGCCATTTCCTTTCAAAAAAAAAAAAAAAAAAGGCAATAAAATCACATCTGTCCACAGTTTTACCACCACATCCACTGCAGGGGAAAGAAGCGACAGGGCGGGATGGCTTAAGGGATAGGTAACAAAGCAAGAAGCCTTTCCTTTCTGGTTGTTGCCTAATATCTAGCCCCTTTTCATGATCTGAAGTCCCAGCAGGCTCCTCTCCACATGGAAAATCCCATTGCAGCCCCCGCAGCAGACCAAGTCCCAGCTTCAACCCCATCCCTGTGACACAGCCCTGGGAGGAGAAAAACCCGCTCCGACTTCCTCACCTCTGAGGTCATCACGGCGATCTGCTCCGGGGTAATGGCCCCACACAGCACGTTCTTTTTGAGCTCAGGGTTTTTGGAGTCCTTCAGGTTCGAGATGCGGCTCCTCACGCGGTTTTTGTACTTCATGTCGGTGTTCTTGATGTCCTGGTATATGCGTGCGTGGCAGTCAAGGAGCGTGCAAGCAACCCGGAGAATCCAAGCAGCGGGAATTGTCACTGCTGCCAGGACATCCAACAGGGTGCTGGGATCCCAAAGCAGTGTCTGCTCTGGGAGGGTAACACTGGATTTGAGAACACATTTCCACAATCCCAGAGTCCAGCGGCTGTCAATTCTTTGGGCTTTTCCCCTGTACTGGAAATAATCTTTACTTTCAGGTATGCAGCAAGGCAGCCACAAAACTCTCTGCTAACAGAATCCAGCTGCACCTCCTGCCCCACAGCCCCCATAGCCAGCAACTTCCCGGCTTATCTCACATCCACCTGCAACTTGATCCCCACTGCTCCATCCTCCCCATCACTTTTGTCCCACGTCAGCAAACTCTCCTCAGTAGGGAGGCAGAGGGAAGTTGCATGTACCTGGAAGCAGAGCTGGGAACGGGAAGCAGCATTTTGGCAGGATAGAGAAATTGAGGCCTGAAAATCCATTTGGTGAGAGCGGGAAGGAAGCAGCCGCATCAATCACCCCAGCAGGGGCTTGGAGCTCCCAGCACCCTGCTCATGTTTCCTTAGTGATCCAGGACGGAGCCAGGCAGAGCTGGAAGCCGACCCAGAGCCCTGACAAGTGGAGCTGCACTGCAATATTCATACAAACAAAGCAGCTTGGCCCATTTGTCCTCATTAATTTCCTGGCCTGGGGGCTGCACTCCTGCAGACCCCTGAAAGGCTCCACATAGCAAGGATATATTCTTCGATCTGGGCTGCTATGTGCTCGCAGTCAGCGCCAATGGCAACATAGTCATCTGCAAGACAAGAGAACGGGAGGTCAATGAGTTCCAACCAGGCATCCAAATTTCTGAGATACAAATCTACAGAGTTTGTTATTCTGATTTACATCAACCGGCATCGTGGCCTTTGCTCTAGGTATCCTTCAACTTTTCTGAAAGGCCAATGATAAAAACAGACAAATCCAGCCAGTTTATGCCCTCTGCCTCTCTGCTAGATAGACTGCACTGGGCCAGACGCAAAGAACCTACCCCCCAACTCAATAAACACAGTTTTCCAAAATCCGGTGTATCCCTGATATAGCTGAAGTCAAGCACATAGGGTCAGGAATTGATTCTCAGTGGCCACTGGTGTCAGTGAGAAGTAGCTCTACTCAGATCAAGTGATGGAGCCTGAAAATATATAGCGTTGGAGTTGAGCCTGCGTTTCCCTTCTCAGCTCCGTGCTCCATCTGACTTTACCTTTCCTTTACACAGCTCTTCTCGTGCGTTAAACAGCACCACACAGAGCACAGGAACTGTAAGAGTTTGGACATTGGTTATGTTAACCCATACCATAAGGCAGGAGAAGATAGAGCAGAGCAGGGCTCAGTCAAAGGCAGCAACAGAGGTGAAGGGACTATTTTTCAGGCTCCACAGAGCAAGGGTTTTGCTAAGAGTTACACCAAGTATGCAATGCAGCATATATATACACACACACACACTCAGCAAGGCTAGGAATGATGACTTTCTGAACCTGTATTCTCTGGAGATCTTCCAAACCCTCCTGTGCCATTGGGCTCTGGGTATCCCTGCTAGAACAGAGGAGTTGTACTAGATGATCCCTAGAGGTCCCTTCCAACCTCACCCATCCTGGGATTCTGGGATTCCTTGGCTCTTGCACTCCCGTTTGCACACACAGGTCCTAGCAGCCATCGCCTGACACACTGCCATGGTGCAGCTCAATGCTTGTTCCTATCCAAGTGCCTGGAAATGCCGCCGTGCCAGCAAATCTAACACAGGGATGACCCGTGGCTGGACTGAGCTGAGCAGAGATCCCACTGCCAGAGGCACCAGAGTGTCAGGAGCCAACATGCTGGTGCCTCCCTCACTTACCATCAGCCTGGAGAGCAGTTGTCAACATCTCTCTGCATTTGTTGCGGACCGCGTCGCAGGTGACGGGCGCTGGAGGGAAGCTGGTGATTTTGGGGGTTGTCGGGGTCTTCAGAGGCTCCTGCCTTTTGTTGGAGCTAAAAGAGAAACTTCACCCGTCAGAACGCCTCGATTCACTGAGAGCAGTGAAGGGAGCAGCAGGCATGTGGCCAAGCACCCTGTTAATTATAACACAAAACCAGTCAGAGGAAACAGTGCAAAGACACATGCCCTAAATGAGCACACAGCACAATATAGCAGTCACCACCATCAATGCAGGTATAGGCTCCTCTGCACACCCTGGTGCTTTAATCCATTAAATAACCCTGTCACAACTACTGGACCGCTGGATATCAGCTGAAAACATGATGGAGCCGTTGGGCACTGTCAGGAACTTGGGCTTAGGACTTCCATGAGCACCAGCACTCGCTGGGTCTGTTATCGCAGCCGTACAGTCCGTCCTGTCCCTCCTGCTTCCCAAGATACAGCAAATATATTCTCCCAGAAGCAAGGCAGCACTCAGGTTAATCTCAGCGGGTTCCTCAACTCCCATCCAAGAAGTCAGCAGTGGGGAAGGAGAAGGGCCCAACAGAAAAGCCCCTGGCTCTCTGCTCAGCCCTCCAGGGCTGCGAGCAGAGGGTGCGATGGGGTCCCCTCCCGCACCAGGAGCCGCCAAGAAGCAGCCCCGCAGCTTCCACGCGAGGAATAAGAAAGAAAACGGCTCCTTCAGCTCTGCTATTTTTCAAAAACACAGTGTTACAAATCAGAGGGGCTTTTATTTTCCCTGTGGCTCTGAACGAGAGTTTTGATTCCTCCTCTTGCAGAAGAGCATCCCTGCATGACCACATGCAAGTGCCAGGCCGACAGAAGACAAATAAACAGCACTTCACTTGCAGAAAAAGAGCTGCGTTTGCCACCTGCGAGCAATTGTGGGCACTGCAAGGGAGCACAAACATCTGCCTGTCGTGACTGTGCGTCAGGCAGGTCGTTTGCCAGAGGGGAACCAGCTTGAGGCCTAGGGCACCTACTTGCAGCCCAATTAGTGCACGAGGAAGCCCTGCCCCATGTGACACCGTGTGCCAGGGGACCTCGGGGTGCACCTACAGCATGGAGACATGCTGCCCATAAAGCTCAACATCTGCACAGAGAGTCAGTTAACCTCACAAAAAATGGAAAGAAAAAAAAGGCCTATTATGATTCCCAGATGATTTTATGGAGCTCTTAAATCTAGGCAGCAAAACAGCAAGCTTTTCAGCAGAGGTTGCTCTGTCTTTGGTGTTTGGGCCATAAAATGCACAGCATTTATGGGCAGTGTCTGGGTAATATTAATGCAGTAACAGACAAAAAGGAAGAAATAGGGAAACCCACGATACTTCACCCCTGCCATCCTGGAAATGCCTCCTTGAAGACCCAAGTGGCTTCACAGTCACCATCAGGCTGGGATGTGACCGCCAGTTTTTACTGTCATCTGTTTTACTAGTCGGCATTGCATGAAGCTGCTAAGGCACAAATTTAGTAAGGTGGGCAAATAACTAAAAACGTTCTGTAGGATTCGCACTGCACATTAATAAAATAATAAGGAACAACTTAGCTTGCAAATAACCAGTTCCAGGACGAGCACCTCCTGTTTGGATGTACAAATCACTACCAGCACTCTCGAACCTAAGAAGCTATGCAGAGGTTACAGACACTTTATAATGCACGGTGGGGTATGTACAGCAAATCACATCCAATTCAGAAAAACTCTTCTAAAAATCAAGGCTAATGCTTCTCTTGTATGAAATAGCTTGGAGAAAAATAAGACTTTCCAAAAGACAAATGCAAAAAGCCTAAAAAACACAACCTAAGCCAAAAGAAGAGACTGAAAAAAATGGGGGTGATTTACAGCAGAAAAGACTATGAAAACCCAGGTCTTGAAAAACTTGCCAAGTTATTGCAAAGGGCCATGGTAGGAAAACATCCTCGCTGTTTGCTGAAGATAGAACATGAAGCAACGGCCTTAAGCTGAAGCAACACAGGTTTTGGTTGAGAAGGGATTTCAAATTGCAGCTATAGAAACGTCTTACTCAAGTTTTTTTTTTAAGGGTTTTTAAAGACCCTAGCTTAGGAACAGCTTGGACAGAGTTCATGATGTCCTAGGAAGGCAGTGGCAGATGGTGCCTTCTTGAGAGCTCTTCTAACTTCCCAAGTTCTTTGTCTCATTCTGGAAGCAATGACAAGGCTAAGGTCTCCCAGAGCAAAACACTAAGTGTAAATCCCCACCAAGGGCCTTCATCGCATCTTATTTATGACAGTTAACGTAAAAAGCACCAAGTTGACCAGCATCCTAACATGCAGGAAACAGAGCCACAATACCAAGCATCAATACTTAAATCCAGGCTTTAAACTAAGATTTACACAAGTAATATTTGATTTTTCAAGAAGGTTCTTGCCACAAGTGCAATTGACTTAGATATTTGGATGTTTGTATCCTGGAGGCAGGGGAGGAAAAAAATTAAAAATACATTAAAAATAGATAGTTTTTCCCATTTCTATTAGGTAATAAGTAAAGAAATATTCATCTACATACATGGGATCTCAAAAAGCTTCAAGCAGGCTGAAGGAAACTGAAGAACTTCTGCTTGGAGGTGTCTGGTGAGCGGAACCTCCCCCTGAGTGTCCTCAGCACCCAGTTGATGGCCATTTCGAAATAACTAAAAATACTCTGACACACCAGGCTTCGTTCAGCTACAGCACAGGAAAGGCTTTGAAATCGCAAATTTCCACTGGACAGGAAAGCTGTTTCTTGCCTATTTCTAAAGAGAAGTCCCTGGAGTCTATTCCAGGAATCTTTATGGCCCAAGGTACCCCCAAATACTGCAAGACAGCGGATGAGTGAATCAAAGCGGAATCAAAGATGACTGGAGCGGGCGGGTTGAATCAAATTCCATTCAAGCCCCGTCAGGCACTGACAGGACAACTGATGGCTCCTGAATCAAGAGAACAGACTTGGGCCACTCCACGGACCGTATAGAAAGTTATTTATTAGGCTTTAGAAGTTTATAATTAGAATAGTTGGAAAATAGACCTCAAACGGACTGAGAAGACTTATTTCAGGAAATCCTTGTGGTTCATGCTGTTCCTGTTAAGAGAAGGAACTTTTCAGTCTATCCGGATAACCGAAGCTTATGTGTTAAAAAGAGAAAAATGCCAGAGCAAAATGGTGGTAAAGAACCAGCCGAGGCCCACAGGCAGAACCCAGGGAAGAGAAACAGGCAGCAGAGCAGAATTTGGGCCACAAATCCCAAAATTCCTAAGAAAGGCTTAAGAGGATGCTGGAAAAGAGAAAGTTCACACTGCCAGAGAGGGAAACACTAGACACAGCCCATGAGAAGGCAGGTGTAAAATACTGGAGCCCAACGGAGCCTCCAGCTCCGGCACCACGCGAGGACTCCTGCATCTGCGCTCCAGAGCCAGGCAAGACTCAGGCCAAGAGCTGCTCAGATATTTCTCCCTGACAGAAGAGGAAGCCCCAGCCAAAATCTATGAGGCTGAGAGGCTGAGCTATGCGAACACAAACTGATCTTTTGGGCCCTGGTAGCAGCCTCAGCTGAACCGGCCATCAGGCTCCAGGCAATGAATCAGCCTCCCTTCATCACAGCCTGTGCTTTGGAGAGCCAAGCCAAAGGCTCTTTACTGCTAATAAATTATTTTTTTTTGTCAAGGCAGATTAGTAGCTTGTTTTGCACCACTGGAGAATAAGCAGTTTTGGCTTTGCAGGGAGAGCCTGGGTCAACAGCCTGACACCAGGAGCCACCCTCCTCCTCTGCGTCTGTGCTAATCCCCTTGCTCCTGTTTCTCCCAGAAAACCAAGGGCACGTCCTGTCATTTAGAAGGTACCGGAGGATGAATACACGTAGGAAGCATCAAGAGGGAAAAAAACATCTAATAAAGCAGGAACTGCAGCATATCCAAAGGCACGGTAGTGTGTGGCACAAGCCAAAAGGCTCCACTGCACACTGCTATAGTGGGGCAGTTGCCTCTATAATTAACTTTGAATGATTTTGAATTAAATTACTACAGGCCTTAGCCATTCAGTCAGATGTCCAAACAAACCCGGCTAGCTTTGCTCACCAGTGCTGACCCCCACCACACGCAGGGATATGCATCATGCTTTCTTTGCTCTAGGCTTAGCATTCCCTGGACTCCCTCTTCCAAAGATTCAGTCAGGGGCTTCTCCTTTCCTTGAACTGCAAAGGCTTGAGCAGCATCAGCCACATCGGTAATACTTACCCCTCCTTTACAACCATGCATGAATCATTGGCACGGGTGTACAAGTAGCCTTAAGGTTAACTCAGCATGAACACAGAGAGCTCTGGTGAGAGCAGTCACTAAGTGCAAAGGAAAATATTCCTCCTTCATGTCGAGCTTCAGAAGGAAAGGACTTTCTCTTCCCATCAGGAGAAGCAGACAAACGTTTCCACCTCATCCTGCAGGGGAAGATGCCCCACCAGTGCACAGAAAACGAGCACCAAGGCTCTTACCCTCCTCTGGCTCAGTGCTACCCTGATCAGTCCTACAGCAGCTCCTTCCCATGTTCACAGCCTCAGGAAGGGGGTACTAGTCCGCATTTTAGCCTGTTGTTGGGATCAGGTACCTGTCACACAGAGAAGGGGTTAGCATCACAAGCCAGGTGGAAGTGGCCAGGCCAGTTCTCTCAGGTTATCAGCAAACTCTGCTATCGTTGACTGCTCTTCAGCCTCAGACCCTGGTCTCTTTTCAACAGCACAAAAGGAAGCAGCAGCTGGGAGACTCCATCCTACTGCTCTTACCCCAGGAAGACTCTCAGCACCAGAGTGTCACTGTGTCACCCCCACACACAACTCGGACCCCGCGTTGCTGCAAAGCTGAATGCTTCTGGCGGGGAGGTCTTCTCCACACATTCATTGCAACAGTTAGTTGGAATTGTGGTCTTCCTATTCTATGCAAGGTGAGCTAGGCAAAGATGCAAGCAACAAAGTGAAGTTCTCCAGCTCAGCGTTAAGCAGCCCTCTTCAGAGCAGCCCGGGTGAGAAGGCTCTGAGCACAGTGACAAGCCTCGAGACAGGCCTGAGCAAGCACAGAAACGGGTGGAGGGACAGGAAAGGTGACTAAGAGAGAGTCTACAAAGCAGAGGGAATCTAGCACTAATATTCTAAATCCTCCGGCAAAATTCAGGAACTATCAAAGCTACAAAATACTCCAGGGATCTGAGGCTGAAAACAGTCTCACCTCTGGAAAGGGTCTAGGACAAGACTGTGTAAACCTGCATTTGCTCCCTCCCTGTAGATCACACTGCTTCCACTCCACGGCTTAGCAAGGGCAGCTGCAGACGGTGGAAACAGGATGCGACATTCAAGGCATGGCCAGGGCCAGGCATGCAGCAGACCTGCTGGATGGGGGGACAGCAGTCCAGAGCGAAAACAGGGCTTCTACTGGCACTTGCTGACAAGAGGACAAGAGAAAAAGAGGAAGGTTTACTACAGTGATGTATGAGGATCACTACCATCCACCACCTGAGCCTGCAAAGGCTAAAAATAATCTCTATTGTACAGGAGCTCAAAGTCAGAAATATGCAAAAGTATAAAAATGCAACACAAAACACCCAGAGGAATGTTTTATTAATAATAATAAAAATAACACAAAACCAAGAATGGAAAAATAAAAAATAAGTCATAAGACATGAACAAAAGAAAAAAAAAAGGAAAAAAAAAGAAAAAAAGAAAAATCACTAAAGCCACTGTATTTTGTAGATGTTTATTTCTGCATTACAGTTGTGTTTTTCTTTATTAAGAATACCACACAGATGGTCACTGAAGATGTCTAGACTCCTGGTGTATCTGACCAGGCATTTGAGTGTGCCAAATTCCTGGCTCAGACACTTAAATATTATTGTGGCATCTTGTGTTAATTTTTAATTTTAAATGACCTAAAAGTACCACCTTTGGCTAAAGGGAAGTATTACCTTTGGTCTCTCGAGTTACTCTCCTTTGAGGATGATGTTGGCAATGACAGGTTTTTCTTTTTCTCCTCACTTTTCTCCTCAGAAGCATCTATATTCAAAAGCAAAGAGAAAAAGCAAATGTGAATGCTAAAGACTTCAGAATTGGTATTTACACTAGAACCCTGCATATATTAAGTGTCTTCAAGAGACTCAACAGAGTCGGCCTGAGGCAAACTGTTATCCTCAGAAAAAAAATAGGAGAGGGGTGGCCTTTGGGGCCTCCCTCACTTCCAGACCTTTCACTTGCCTCCACATAGAAAGGAGGTGAAACAAGTTTCCCTCACCTGGCTTCAGGAAGGCAGGGAGCAGCCCCCTTCCCTTGTTGGGAGATAAGCTTCCTCACAAGACATGCCTCATCACAAAGGTTTATTTGTGAGGGGCCTTTGGCTGCAGAGCACAGATGAGATCACGTTCTCCAGAGCACCACTTTTCTAGCAGTATTTCATGCCAGTGACACTTGAGGGGCCAGTAAGGGCAGGCCCTTCTGGGAATCCAACTTCTCATGTTTCCTAAGTGCTGCTGAAAGCCAGTAGCACAATCCTGGAGAGAAGTTTCATTTTTACTGTAGAAAAAGATCAGCCCAAGAGGTAAACTGTGCCAGCCTAGCCAACACAGCTGCAGTGTTAAAATGCCAGCTTAAGGTAGGAGAGGAAAACAGCACTTCCAGCACTCATTGAGCCTGTCAAGAAATGGGGCGTTCCCAGGTACAGATCAGGGCTAGCCACTCACTTCACTTGAAACAAACACCATGGCACATTTGTTCCTATTCTTTCACTTTACAGAGCTACACAAGATGCCAGTTTTAAAATAGAAATAAGGCAAGTTTGGATTTCTTTTCAGTAGCACAGACTGGGAGACATGTTCGTTGCCCTGTTAGCAGGGCCCAGGTACAGCTGCCTTCCTGGCCTCAGCACTACCAACAATTCTTGGGTTTGTTTTGTTTTTTTAAAAACTACACAAATGTAACCACTGAAGACCACATCTGTGAACTCTATTTGCAGTTTTGAAGTTGGTTAATTTGGGCTGTATCAGCATTAAGAGTCTTCAAGCAGAATCACAAGCTTCTGCCTATGAGTGTCTAGCACCACGAAAGCCTCCCCAACACGAAGAAGCCTGGGGGAATTTGCCTACAAAGGTGTTAAAACAAGGCCATCACCCAAAACACATTCCAGCATTTCTCTTTCCAGGCTGTTACACCAGGATGACAGCAGATGCTGGTTTAATGCACACCAAAACGTGGTGGAGTGTTCAGAGCACAGACACCGTTTAGAGTTTCTGCACTAACACTGCTAATTATATGATCGGGTACATGTTCAGAACAGTCCTGAGGCTTCCAGGACACTTTCCAGGAAAAGCTATACTTAGGGTTGACAACAGGAACTAAACCCAGAGGAATGCATGCTAAGACATGAAACTCCCAAGACAGAGGGTGCATTCTGAAAAGCCGACCTGCTGAAATGCTCCATATAAATCAATAGATAAATTTGCTTATTTTCTTGTGAGCCTCAATCTCTAGCTGAAATTAGCTATTTAGCAGGTTGAATCTGACAGGAAAAATATATTTTCTTACCTAGAAGTTTTTTCCAAGACTTGATGAGTGATTTGGCAAGCGATATCACCTCTTCATCTGTACTCTGCTTCCTCAGTGCATTTACTGACATCCCAATGCGGGTGGACTGCAAGGGAACGTTCAGATGGATCATTTGGGAGCAGACATTTGTTACGGACCAAAACCAAAAATAAGCATCAGCCAAAGCAACGACCAAGATGCAGAGTACCCAGGGACCCACAAAACGATTATCCCCTTCCAGCTCTGGAAGGGCAAGATGACAGTCCTTGGTTTACTCAAACTGATCACATGAGTTTGGCTTCTGCTCACCCTCAAATACCTTTTCTACCTATAAATGGCAATTAAAGTTGAACTTGCAAAAATCCAGGATGAATATCTTAGTCTCTGCATTGTTATTCTATTCAAGTCTCCCCACAGACAGCATCCCACATATCACCATTATTAAAAGACTTAAACAACCACACCCATGATGGCCTTTCTATTCTGCTTTTCCCTCTTTTTGAAATCCCTGAAAGGATTTGAGTAGCTACCCACACTTCCCTCATCAAGAGTGCATTAATTTATTGAGGCACCAAAACCACTTAACTGTGAGTCTAAAGCCACAGTTCAGCACTATTTTCTAGATGCAATGTTTATTTTGATGCTTCGAGGGAGGCAAGAAATCAAAGGGAACCTCATTAAATTCATTTAAACATTTTTGGTTCACTCTGGTGGATTTTTTCAGCTGTGCAACTCACCTGCAGCAAGTCCAGAGTCATAGGCATACTTTTGAGTTCTTTCAATAAATCCATTGCACCATCCTGTAGAGGAAAAAAAATCTAACAGTGAGAGTGCCTCCTTATGCAGAGGAGCTTACGGGTCCTAACAGCTGAAAGATACACCTTGAATCACAACCGTCTCAGCACAACAGTCGTCTTGCAGGAATACTGTCCTACTGTCAGACTCAGTGTTTTGGGGGTCATATGAATGATGTAAGTTCACCAAAAAAAAACGCATTTTAGCAGAGGCGCAAGAACTTCACGATCACCCACCTAACACTCAGAACCACTGCCCAGAGCCAGAGCTACAGGCACCTTTCTACACTGCAAAACATAAAGTAGCTGTTTCCCAGCTTCCTGCTATTGAGCATTGACTCTGCTCAGCACCAGAACCAAAACCAGCAGCAAGGCCAACAACTCACAAAGCTTCCACACAGCAGCTGTGCATCCAAGGACCCAGATCCAAGCACTGTCTCAGAGCCGAGTGGAAGCACCGGTCGAATCTGCTTTCAGCAGCTCTCTGGGCACAGCCTGGAACGTGTCGGTCTCCACTCGGCCTGCAGCTTCCTCCCAGCCCCCTTCTGTCAAGCAAGGCCTTCTAGTGTTCACATTTAGCAGCTCATTTTAAACACTAACCACTCCAGGGCCATTTGCAGTGCAAGGCCTGCGGAGCGGATAACTGCAGGGATGCGGAACCACCTGCACTGATGGATTCTGTTCTCACATCCCTTTGTGCCTACGCAGAGAGGCTGTCTCCGACTCCTCACGAGCAGCAATCGGGCTGCAGTGCCAAGGCCAAGAAAGCCAGGTCAAAATTGAAGGTTTCAACAAGCACAAGTGATTTAATCCAGCACAAACCATGCGTTACTGCACCTGGAACGAGAGACTTGCCACCCAGGCCGGTTTCACATCTTCAATTTCCCCAGTAGTCACAGACCAAGTCCATCAAATCCAAACACAAAACAACAAATCTTAACATTCAAAACACCCGATTCCAATGTCCGTTGTGAGAAATGGAGCCACTTGGGGCCACAGCAGTAAACAGGGATCCACTCAAGCTAAAGCAACAAGCAGGTACTCCAGGATATCATCCTGTGGGAAGAGTTTGCAAATTAGCTGATAAAATAAACAAACGTATATGGTTCAGTACCACACCAAATGCCAACAGGAGCACTGCAGACAGCTCATTTAAGAAGCTGTCTCTTTCGCCATGAAGCTTGGAAGTAAATTCAGTAAACTTGCTCCTTTCCCATTTAAACACGGGCATCACAAAAACCGCTGGCAGGGGGACCAGGCTGCAGTTTAGCCTGGACGCAGGGTGCTGCTGGAAGGGAAGGCTGGGGGACAGCGAGCTGGGCGTTCTGCAGCCACGACAAGGAGCCTTTTGAGGTCAGCAGTGGGGATAACAGCAGCAGGACATAGAAAAGGCCTCAGGTCCCATCTCTGAAGGCTTTTCCCCAAGCAAATGGCTTAATAAAGCAGCAGTCACCAAGAGCAGCGCTAAGGGGATGTTTTGTTGGGAGGGATCCTGCCTGCTTCCAGCACGAACAGCACCACGCGAGCACCGAGACGGCGACGCCGCCCTCACGCCGCCCTGCCAGACGCCCCATCGGGGCTGCGGAAGGTAAATACGGGAGCTCCTCGAGGGCACGGGAGGAAGAGCGGGGTCAGCGCTGGCGGGAGGCACAAGGAGCCCCCTTCCAAGGGCTCCCAGCTGGAATTGAGGGTGTCCCCCCAGCGGAGGGGAAACCGCTCAGCTGGGAGCAGGGGTGCTGAGCTGGGGGGGTCCCACTGAGGTGGGACAGAAGGGGTGTCCTCTCCTAAGGGGAGAGGACGTGGAAGGGACCCCAAAGAAGGGGCTGTGTGAGGAAACCAGGTGGATCCCACATCTTCAAGAGAAGGATGGGGGGCACCAGAGAGGATCCCCCCCCACCACCCAACAGATCAGAAATTAGGAAGGGGGAGACTCCCCACATCACAGCAGGAATGGGCGAGGGGAAAGGATTCCCCCCCTCAAAGGGGGAGTTGTAGGGGGGGGAAACCCCTCCTCCATGGGGGGGGGGGGCATTGAGGGGTGCTGGGGGAGGAGACCACCCCAAAACGGGGGGGGGGCCATCACAGGGGGCAGCTTTGGGGATGGGGGGGCTGGAGGGGGCATTACGGGGGGGAATCCTCCACGGCGCGGGGGGGGTTTCACTATAACGGGGAACGTTTATGGGGGGCTGGGCGAGAGGACACCCCCATCACAGGAGGGAATTAAGGGGGGGGGGGGGTCCGGGAAGGGACCCCTCCCGCATCCGAAAGGGGGCCCCGGCCGCTGCCCGCGCCCCGCGGGCCTCACCGCGCTCTTCTTGGCCACCATCTTGTCCAGCCGCTTGGCGATACGCACGATCTCGTCCTCCCCGCCCATCGCTCCGCTCCCCGCGGCCGTTGCGCCCCCCGGGGAGCCGGGGCGGGAGCGCGGGGGGGCGCGGGGAGCGGCGGCGGGGGAAGGGCTGGCGGCGGCTGCCCGGCGCCCACGGCCCCCGGTACCGCAGTCCGGGCGGGCTAGGCGGCGCGCGGGGCACGACGGGACTCGTAGTCCTCCGGACGCCCACTCCGCCTCTTCCCGCTGCCCCGGCGCGCGGCGGGACTACAACTCCCAGCGGCCCGCGCGGCGCCGCCCTGCCCCCGCCGCGGGGCGTTGTGGGGGCTGCAGTCCGCCCGCCGGGGCGTGGCGGGAGCGGCGCCGGTACCCTGTGGCGGCCGCCATTTTGCTCCCCGTGCTCTTTAGGGGCTCCCGGAGCAGCCGTTCCGGGCCGGCCGCGCCGGGCCAGGCCGAGCCAGGGAGCGGGGAAACAGCGGGGGCTGAGCCGCGGGAAGCGCCCTGAGAAGCGGTGGCGGTTTCCGGCATTCTTCTCAGCGAGGCCGCCGGGCAGGCGGGCCCAGTGACGCCGGTCTCGGTGCCCTGGCGGGGACGCGGGGCTACCCTGTAGGTGGCACTCGTACACTGCCAAGCGCGGCGCTCCCCGCGGGG